>NC_054869.1:26308788-26628038 GCF_018320785.1 Cheilinus undulatus | reverse complement strand
TAGTTGCCCACCAGGGGGCTGAGGTCTCCATGGTGGTTCTTTAGCTTCTTCTTAAACAAGGAGATGGTGGAGGGTCTGTAAAGGATGATCCAAGGCTCTGACGATGCCGTTGTCTGGCTGCAGCTATCGGACTCACTGACTGTTGGGATGTTAGGGGACCTGGGAGCAAAAAGAAGACAAAGGAGATGCAGGGAAGTAGGGGGAGGAGAAATAAGAGAAGAGGCAGAGAAAAAATGGAGAGTGGGGAGAGACAGAAGCTGATTTAGAAATGTGCACCTCTGATGTTGTATTCGTCCATGCTTGATTTAGAGCACACACAGACTTGAGGCTATTCACCATAATTAAAAGGCAACCATTTTCCTCACATCAAGCTCAGAGTGGGAGGCTAAAACATAGATATAATGTTTACCTGCTGAGTTACAGTTTATGAGCTGCATAAAAGCTGAAAATGTGACTTAGCAATTTTCTTTTACTCACTCTTGATTGAAAAGTATTTCACAGAAAAGATGAAGTAAATAAACCTGTTAACCCACCGGCAAAAGTTAGCCCATTTACATCACTGTTAGCTAAGAACTGGTAGGTACAAATACCAAACACAAGGGTTTGATAGGAATGGACAGATAGCTACCATTGAACAACAGATAGCCTAGTGTTAGCATTTAGCCTAATCTTTTCCTAAATTCTAACTTACCTAAGTGTTAAGAATTTTGTCCAGAGCTATAGAAAACAGTGTTAGTTTAGCAGTGGCTGAATGCCATCTAAAACCTGGCGCACACAAAAAGAGTTCCAAAATCTGCATATGGTGACAAATGACAGTTTTTTGTTTTTATAGTGTGTGGTGTGCAATGAGACGACCCACACAGCACGTAACACACACACAGATTCATTCATCAGCTACCAAACTCTCCACTCTTGTATGGTCAAATGCAACTTTAGCGTAAACAAGCTGAATAAAGCTAGCAACCACTGAGGCATTAGCATTAGCATTGTTGACATTGTTTAGCATTGTTTCTTCTGTGGCAGACCTGCCTCCATTAAAATGGCGGCGGCACACAGAGAAAAAAACGAAGAGGACATTCAGTTCAAGTGACTTCCGGTACCAGAATACAAGATATGGTGGCACTCGTCCAACTTCTGGTGTGAAGTTGAGGTTAGGGTTGCCAACCGTCCCTTGAAATTGCTCTAGAGAACGACATAGGACTCAAAAGAGCCAAACTGTGGTGCCACAGTTCTTTATTATCCAAACATCTCCTGAGACTGATACGGTATTAACAGCCTTTAAAGCCTGTTTTGATAGGAGTTCCATTCATGGGACATCATGAATCCTCTCAAACTTAAGAAACAGGAGGTTTTTGTCTGTCTGTGTGGCTTTGGATGGCATGTGTCCACATGTGAAGATAACAACTGTGAAATAAGCTTAGCCAAGCAGAAAAAAGTCCAGCATTTATTAATAAATCAAACAGGCCTTAGAGAAAAATATTTACCAAATAAGTTTTGCCCAGATTAAAAACAGTTAGTAGAGATTCCTGTGTGTTTTTCAAAATAATGTAAAAGTTTCAAAGTACTGATCCCTACATTCACATTTTAAAACATGATGATTATCTATCTTGGTACATAAAATGGACATATGGTAAACACTTAAGTCCAAACTGTGCTAACATTGGTGTTTAAGCAATGATTTAAAGGGGAAGAAAGGCTGAAAGAATAATGTACTCAAGTAAAAGTTTAGTGTCTTTGAATAAAATTCACCGAAGTAGAAATAAAATAGTTGGTCTGTAAATCTACTCAAGCAAACTGAAAAATGAATTCACTTAAAGCCTATTTAAGTGAGTAACAAATACTTTTGATATTGGAATGGTGGGGCTAATGACAAATGTGATTTTTTTCAAAACAACAAGCAAAACAAATATTTTTCAAAACAACAATGGGAATATGATTCTCTATGAGCTACTTTACTGTCTGGTGGCAGCAGAGGTCAAATAGCTAGCTACTTTCACATAACTGATGGAAAGCTTGGGCCACCATTCTTTCATTTCTTTGTTTTTGTTAGATGCTCCGTAATATGGCAAAAATATGATAATTTTCCCCAAAATAACCCCCAAAAAATCAGAGGTTTTAAAAACACTAAAAAAGTATTAGTAGGCCTACACAAAAAGCTAAAAGAGTAGTAATAGTAGACGTGGCACTGGCTCGTGGTGGCTGTGGACTTGAGGGGTGTGGGGCGTCTCTTATTTTCATGCAAACAAGTTGGCAACCCTAGTTGAGGTCCTCTGATGCATCCAGGTACTCTTGGACTTAGATGCAGATAAGATCACATTTGATGGCCAATTAATGCTGAAAACTAAATCATTTCAAAGGGTTCATGTACTTCTTCTGCCACTGTAAATCAACGACTTCAGATTAGTCAATTCAATATTCAATATATATAAAGACGTCCCTTAAAAAACATAGTTTGAACAACCTTTTTTGTGACAAACCAGAACATTTAATGGGAAAACACACTTGTTTCTCCTACGCAAGTATAATACTGCTATATACACTTAAAAGTATGATCCCAGCTGTTAACACAAATTTCAAACATCCTCATACTTACTTGACTGTGATATGCAGCAGCAGCTTCGCCACCATTGCTATGACTGTCAGTATTAGGAGAGCAGCCAGAGCGTAGATGGTCCACACTGTAGAGAGGACACAAAAACAAAAAAATCAGATACAAATCACACTAATGGAAACAAAGTGAAGCAGACTGAGACAGTTAGCAAATAAAGAATTATCCAAGCACCACTAGCACACCTGTTTATAGCATTCAGTCAGCAGATCGTCAAGATATGGAGACACTTAATCATTGCATCTACATCTGTTATTTTCAGGTTGAGAAATACATCCGATGGTCTTTTGAGACACAGTACTCAGAGTTTGGAATGAATAATATTTAAAGGAAGCAAAAAGGAGCACATCAGTCCACATGCACAGCTTTGACAGGAGACTGGATTGCCATCAGCAGGGAGACCCAAAGTAACTTCAGTTTTGAGTCACTGACAGGAAAAAAACAAGCATCTCATGATCGCAGGAAGCCACTCCGGGCCAAAGCCTCCAGAAGCCTCTCATCAAACTATGATTTTAAAACTTTCAGAGAAATCAGGTCATGCTAAGTGCAAGCTGAAGCCAAAAAACCTGCTATGAAATCCCCTGCAGAGGTACAGAGAGGTGCATTGGATATAGGTGCAGTGAATCATGGGTGTTAACATACTAGCGCTGTGGCCGTTGGTCTCGCCGCGTCCAGCCCACTGACCTGGCATGTTGTGCTCCGGTTTACCGGGGCTGGACGTGATCACGTATAGGATCTGGGAGGATTGTCCGTTTGTGGTGCTGTTGGATCTCTCAGTGACTCCACTGGCAAGCTGAGGCCCTGCCGTGCTGGAGACATCCTCTCCTTCCTCCTCCTCGTCTCCCTTGGCCTCCATTGTCTGGGTATCTTGACCTCTTAGTGCTAAAACAAGGAAAACGAGTTAGTTTCATCAACAGAAGCACATGGGGACTTAAACATACAAGCTGAAGGGATGGCTGCTGAAAAGTATTTAAGAAATAACTGTTTTGATCACATTTTTGGTCTCTGTCTTAGAAATTTCACCTAGTATGCAAAGGTTTGCCATATCCATTATAGATGTGTATTTTAAAAATCCTCTATAACTTTTATCCACATTAGTTCAGCCTTTAGCAAAGTCATATATGCTCCCTGCTATGTTATATACCATCTCTTGAAAATGTGATTGATTCTGACTTACAACTGGCTTTCACAGCATTGAGGGAGAGGAGTGGTGATTTGTCCGTCCTCTGTGTCAGAGCAAAAGGTCAGCCCTGTTGTTATAATTCTTGCTATTTGAATACACACATCACTTAACGCCCCTTTAATTACTCCCCTGAGCTAAAATGGGCTGTGGCAGTGAGCATGAATTAATAGGATACATCATGTTGATCAGGATTTTTAAAGCATATACAGAGTCACGAGCCAATATTTCATACTCACAGCGTTTTTTTTTTAAGAAATAGAACTACTTTGTAAAAACACTCAAGTGTGCTGTAAACATGTGGTGTTGAGAGCTTTTTTTCTGTCTACTTCAGTCATGATTCAAAAAGTGTTTGCAATAAATTCTGTTTGTTTTAAGCTGCTCACAGAACCAGATGGGCTGAGTTTGCTTCATAAAACTACAGTGCCAGAGAGCTTGCACTCTTTCAACTTATTTATGTGTTTCCAGAGGAAAGCAATATCCTAAATAAGATCTTCTCTGCCTTTCATTTACTTCTCCTAAACAAAGGTGTCATTTATTTAAAGCCACAGTATGGTTATGTTTTTTCATCCTCCCACTTCTAAATCACCCCTTTGAAATACACTGAAGGATATCTCACGCTGATATCTACTGTATGTCATGCTGTGTGACATTTTTATTACTTTCTCACATCATATTTTCTGTGTTCAGACAAATCTTCGATCATACATGAGTGTTTTTAATTTCCCTCTTCCTCATGTCACAGAGAATAATGATGTTCATGTCTTTCCTTCATAATAGGTGGGCATGAAACAGTAATATCTAAGATAAACATGACCCAAAACCAAAGATTTTAATCATACATTTCCCCTATCATTAACAGACACTAGATTATCTTTACACAGATTTAATAAAAGACACAAGTCTAAACTTATCTTATATCTTAACATACTTATCTGTGGTCTATAAGGTTATAAAATCTATCTATCTATCTATCTATCTATCTATCTATCTATCTATCTATCTATCCTCAGAAGTCCATTATTTATCAATACAGCCCCCATCTGATCCCCCACCCAATCCATCCACTCATCAATCATCCATCCATCCACTCATTCAATCAAACCATCAATCCATCCACCCACCCATCCATCCATCCACTCATCCATCCATCCACTCATCCATCATCCATCCATCCATTCATCTATCCATCCACCCATTCATCCATCCATCCACTCATCCATCCACTCATCAATCCAGCCATCCACTCATCCATCCACTCATCCATCCACTCATCCATCATCCATCCATCCATCCATCCATCCACTCATCCATCCATCCATCCATCCACCAACCCATCCATCCATCCACTCATCCATCCATCCACTCATCCATCATCCATCCATCTATTCATCTATCCATCCACCCACTCATCCATCCATCCATCTACTCATCAATCATCCATCCATCCACTCATCCATCCATCAGTCCATCCATCCACTCATCAATCAAACATCAATCCATCCATCCATCCATCCATCCACTCATCCATCCATCCACTCATCCATCATCCATCCATCCATTCATCTATCCATCCACCCATTCATCCATCCATCCACTCATCCATCCACTCATCAATCCAGCCATCCACTCATCCATCCATCATCCATCCATCCATCCAGCCATCATCCACTCATCCATCCATCCATCCACCAACCCATCCATCCATCCACTCATCCATCCATCCACTCATCCACTCATCCATCCATCCATCCATCCATCCATCCATCCATCCATCATCCATCCATCCACTCATCCATCCACCCATCCACTCATCCATCCACTCATCCATCCATCCGTCCACTCATCCATCTATCCATCCATCCATCCATCCATCCATCCACACATATTTTCACAGATAAATAGGTAAATTGATTGTTCCAGATCAACACAGTGTAGACCTAGCAAGTTCATTCATGAAAAATCATAACATCCACAGCAACACTGTCATCCCCACTTCTCTTGCAGCCTTGGTTTCTTAACAGCATTTGCTTTCTAGAAAATGCAGTGACATTCAGTCAAACCTATTCATTGCTAAGATTAATTACTGACAAGCTACACTCCAAACTTAGAGTCAAACTCCACCCATCTCATGACCCACATTGGTTAAATCAAACACCCAGCATGACATATAAACACTATTTGATCCAGGCCTCTTCCACTCTTCCATGAATGGTGGTTGGATCTTACAGCAAAGCAGCATGGGAAATTTTTTCTTTTCATAAAATTACTAAACCTGACTGTGATGTTCCCACAACTTCCCACATGTTCCCCATTTGCAAACAAAATAGCACACTTCAAACCCTGGGTCAGCTCCGCCGTCTCTGTCATCTGAGAGCGTTTATCCTTAAATTACCATTTCGACTACTCAGTGTGCCACAGAAAAGACACTCTCTGTACTTTGTTCAGTTTACTGTAACTGGTGTCTTTCTCCTTCTGTTTCTGCTTTCTCTTATCTGAATCTGAGGTGCAATGAATTTTTCTCCCATCTGTGTGTAAAACAAAGGTATTATTTCAGTAGTCGACCTTCTCTCACATCACGTCTCACATTTCATTTCTAGGCTACATGATGCCTCACACAAAACAAGAAAGGAATTGTGCCTTTCCAGAGGTCAAAACAATTTTGACCTTTGAATATTGTATTTACTGTTGCAACAGCAGTAGAGAATATAACAAATGGAAGCAGAGAGGTAGGATTGGGGACAGATTGCCTCCTAGTGTAACAAGCTGTGAGCTTTAATGTCACCTACGCTGAATTATATGGGGCTGTGCTTCTCTCATGCCTCCAGAAATTAAACTATTAAATCATTTTTGGTGCATAAAGATGCAGAGACTTCAAGAGAATATAACGTGAAGACAGCAAAGGACAATTTTTCTTTTTCCACTTAAGTCTTATCACATTTTTCACATTAGTCTGGCATGGGAAAATAATTTGCTATAAGGGCTTGGGTTAGATGAGCTACATGTCTGCTCGACAGTGAAATCATGCTAATCAGAGGGCACGGAGCATCCTATCACGTTATTTTGTGTGTAGGTGGCATAAAACTTTCAGTGCAATTCACTGAGCAGCACTCTGGAGGAGCAAAGCAGCCTGCTGCAGCTTGATAAGGGAGCGAGTTCTTAGAAAAACAAAACATTATTTAAATATGTAGCATCACCCTGGGGCTGTGAGACACTGACTAGCAAATGGAAAGAGAAAAGGGCCTGCTGTTGGTGTGACAACTACCGCACAAGACCCAACAACCAGGGCTGCTATGCAAAACTGTATCATGAGCTAGCAGGTTGGCACACACCTGATCATGCAAATTAGGCTTGAGGAGGGTTCGAGGTGAGCAAAATCCTGTAGGGCTGAAATATGAAGCCAACATGGAAGTGCCAAAAACAGCAGCTCCTGAAGTGGCCACTTGAGGCTGTCTCTAAAAGCAAGTTCACCCCTATTTGGCCTCTTAATAAATGCTCAACTTAACACGGTAAGCAGAATTAAAATTCTCACATTTGGCCAAAAAGCAGATTGGATGTCTTTATAATAACACATAAAAAAGTATGGTCAAGACCTGTCATCTTTGTGACGTGTCTTGAGATAACTTGTGAATTGAATTATGAATTGGCATTAGACAAATAAATAAACAGCCAATTTTTTTTTCATGACAATAGTCTGAGTGTTGTATTTTTGTAAATGTCCATTTAAATCAGTCTTAAACTGAATTTGAGCTTGACACTATGGCTATGTTAGTTGATTATTCTTACTGTCTACGGTGTGATAGGCTACTAAAGAATCAAACTAAAGAAGAATCAGTGCAAGAACCACTGAATATTGTGACCAATGAAACACTACCTTGGTAAAGCAGAGAAAATCCCTGAGCCTGGTTGGTGCGGTCTGAGTAGAAATACAGGATGACAAAATCGCCTGTGATGTTCACCAGCTCCCTAGGTGGGCTGCGCCAGTCAAAACGTGCCACCACCTGATTGGTGTAGCCATCCAGTAGCTCCACCATATCTGTCTGGTCTGAGATGTCAAAGAAGGTGAAGTTGAAGAGGATGGCAGAGGATCCGGGGACCTGGATAGTCCAGTAGCAAACACGCCCAGGGCTGTACTTATCAGGGAAGTCCGGGGAGTAGATAACGCCTGATGGGGAGGAGTAGTTTCCACCGCAGGCCCCGACTCGGGCTGAACAGAAGCATGCGGAAAAGAAAACAGTTGTTGGCCTTTTATAATATAACAAAGATTAGATTTGGTTTATACTATAGACCTGTTGCAGACATGTCACTATTGTATTTGCATTAGGCTATTATGCATTTTAGTCCACACAAATGACCATGACTTGTTTCATCAAAATGTCAAAATCTCCATCAGGGCGCCGATTTAGTTCACCGAGTAGAGCAGGTGCCCATTTAAAGAGGCTATAGTCCTAAATGCACTGGTCACAGGGAGTGATTCATGGTCTTGCCGCTGTTTGGTACATAACTTCCCCTTTCCCCACTTTGAGGATGCATTCTGTTTTCAACTATACACAGGGTCCCACTGTAACAATGCAAATTATTTGCAAGCATTAGCATTAAGTATTCCATGTACGCAGGCAGCTCAGGTTCGGGTCTGACCTGTGGCTTTATCACTGCATGTTATTCCCCAATCTCTCATCCCTTTTTCCAGCTCTATCCATTGTCCTATCTCTACAGCAAAACCAAAAAACCCATAATTAATCTGAAAAAAAAATCTGTCTTATGCTTTCTAAAATGATTTGCAGGCATCAAATACTCATGATTAAAACTTAACTTTCTGCATACAAAAAGTGCTCTACACAAATGTGTCTTTATCCATATTACACTAAAATACCTTGATTAGTGCAATAGCTAGTAATTAAGTTTTTTTGACAGCAACTAAAGAACAAGAACAATGTAAAAACTAAACTGTCAGCTACAGAAGAAAGTTTTTATCTCCAGTGAAGTAGAAGGCTTCACTGTTGTTTTTTATCACTGCTGTGTGTAAGGAAGGAGGGGTGCTAGTGGCAAGTAAATTAAATTAAATGTTGTGCCCTCTGGAGCCTGATATATTTGCTTAAAGGTTTAAACACGCCAGTGGATTGATGGACTTGTTCCCACCTTAAGTTATTACAAACCGTTGACTCAACGACTGAGAGCACAAAGTATTGTTATCAAAGGCAGTTATGTGTTTGAAGAAGTGCTTTATTTGGCAAATGTTAAAATTACAGTCAAATATTACAGAGCCAGGGATGAAGAAGCATCTGTTAACACACTTACTGTCAAAGATGATGACCCAGCCGTCCCCACCACAGGGCTGGGTGTGGTCGCCGAAGCAAACATGGTTACACTCCATGTTAGGTGACTCGCCATGGTTGCGTAGGTCCACTTCATTGCCACAGAAACAAGCATATCCTGACTCCATACCAGCGAGCTGGAAAAATGATATATAAAAGGGTAATGCAAATTATTGATTCAGCAATTCACAACAAACTTTGGGTAACACCTTCCATGATGTTATTCACTAAAAATTATTTTTTAAGATTCTTTAAAAATAAAAAAAAATATGAAATTAAAACTTTCCATGACAATACAAAAACTACAAAAGAGTAAGAGTAGTTCATATTTAATTGTGTTAGGACTGAATCAGCATGTGATCATACACTGCTCCTGTGACTTCAGCCTACAGTGTAACAACTGCTTGTTCAGGTTGTAACCTGGGTCTGGAGAACCACAACTTCTCTGCTGGCTAGAAGCCTTCATTCAAGCTCATCTGTACTGAGGGCGAAGGGAATGAAACTCACACAAAGAGCACCTATCTGTCTTTTGAGTCCGAACTCTTTGTAAACTGTTCCCGAAAGCGTCGGAGCAGAAATGCATAACGTCAAAAAATGTTCACACATTGAGACCTCGCCATTGCTGGCTGCTTATTCTCAAAAGAATTATTGTCCTGGATTGAAAAGAACACCATTGTCCAATTTGTAGGCCCCACATGAATGAAGGTACTGCATCATTTCCCACTCTGTGTCTCCTCTCATGGAGCAGGAATTTATGAAGCCTCCGCTCTCGCCAACACAATCCAGCTATGTTCTTGTTGCATTATTCTGTCTGATGAAGTTACACCAGTGTGAATACTTCTGAGGAGCAAACAAGCGACGGATTGCTGTCTAAGTCATCAGGCATGCTCTTTGTCAAAAAGTCACATGGGATCTGTACTTCTGAGCACTGATGCTCCATATGTGCATTACGAGCGGTGACACTCCAAGGGTACGCAGACGATGCCAATCTGCCACCACTTCCTGTAACATCTGCTGGAGTGTGTGTGTGTGTGGGGGGGGAGGGGGGGTGAGGGGGGTGCTGTCAGTATCTGTCAGCACAGACGGAGCTGAAGCGGATCTGCTGAGACAGAAAGTGAACACCTGGCACTGTTTAGAGCGGGGACAATGGTATGCCAGACTCAGAGATGAGGAAAATGCACTGAGGAGGAGGTGCCCACTGGGCTAATAACCATTCATTTACAGCTGTCAGCCTTGATCGCTGTGATGATTCGTCATCCACCGGTTGGTTTGAAACAGTAACTTTGATGGCTGAATAAAGAGGGCATAGACCGCAGTGGGCATCATGGTAATAACTGTCAGGAAACTGCTCGTAACTGCAGATGATTTACATAAAAGGCTGACTAAAGCAGGAGACGTTTTAGACATGACACGGGTAATTGACCGGACACTTTTTCATCCACTCAAGGGAATTTTTAAACTCTCCAGTGAGGGCACCAAGACAAAGGAGGCAGTATATTATTCTCTTTTAGTCTTTAATATTTCCTTCCGTGAGAATCTGCCAACTTTTATCTGAATTAAAACAAATATGCAATATAAATGTAAGCTTCACTCTCCAATCTCACCTTGTATCTCTGCTTTCTGCAGAAGCTTATACAGCTCTGGATGGTGAGTTTGTTGGAGGTCTCGCTGGTGCCAGACAGAGTGGGCGGGTCACCACTGTCTCTGAAGCAGCCAAGGTTACCAGGCACTGTGAAAGAAAAGGACAAGAAGGTTAAAAACAGTAAATTACAAGCAAAAAATGAAAGCTTCATCCCCCATGACCCACACAAAAAGTGATATGATTTCATTATCAGGTGTGACCTCCTATGCCAAATATTTTGAGTGAAGAAAAATGTATTTTCCCAAATGTAGAGATGGGCTGTTCCACTCCTGGAACAGAAAATGAGTCAGATTTAGACTAAAATAGCTAGATTAGATGCTGGTGACAATCAATAGGGTACATCATTGACCTCATTTTTCCAGTAGGCCTGTGCAAGGGTAACAACAATAACTAACAAGTCTGAAAGTATTTTACTTGTAACACCAACAGTTTCCACAACTACAGCCAATGTCTGCACAGCTCTTGTTTCTGCAGGTGGTGGTTTAACAAAGAAGAAATATGAAGTGAAACAATCTAAAGCAAACTAGTTTACTTTGCTGGGTGCATTGCAAAGAAGGGGGAACATCAAAGTGGCATTTTGATCCATGGCAAAGTTTGTTGATATGTAAATAGTTTCTAAAGAAACTATGGCTGATTTCAGGAGGAACATATTGAACATTTATGACAAGAGTTTTGGAAGTAAAAGCTTTGAGCTTTGCCTGAAGCTGTGATTTTACCACACATGGTGCTATAAGCATCCACAGATCGCCATCAAACAGCTGAATTTTAACTGCAATTATAGAAGCATTTCATCAGTTTACTTAAGAGCACAACTTTTTTTGAGATGGTACTAGCAATGTGTAAA
Source organism: Cheilinus undulatus (assembly GCF_018320785.1). NCBI lineage: Eukaryota > Metazoa > Chordata > Actinopteri > Labriformes > Labridae > Cheilinus > Cheilinus undulatus. The sequence continues at coordinate 26,616,449 of NC_054869.1, read as the reverse complement.
ATTGATGGAAAACATATAAGAGAACACCTTTGGTTGCTTTGTACATACAGTGCAGCTTAACACAAGACAATCTGGCAGCAGACTGTACATCTCTGACAGCCACTCTCACGGACTATTCATCTGAGATACTGTCTATTTCAGAAAGAAAGTGCCTTAATTTGCCGGTACAATTTTTTTTTTTTCCTAATTCAGAGAGTTAAACAGAGCATTTGTAACATTATGAGCACCAAAAGAAAGCAAAATGACATAAGAATTGATATATGAAGTAAAAGTAAAAATAAGCGTTTAAGAGCAAACAGATGCTTGTACCTAGCCTGAGGTTTCTGGCTGCCCCCTAGAGGGGCTGAAACCCCACACTGGGAACCAACGCTGTATCACATGCTGATTATTAGCTTGTCCTGTACAAACATTATTGTTTCTGGATATTTAGATACAGTTAATCTAGGCTTTCTCCATGATCCTTTGCATCCACTGGTTTGTTTTCTCTGAGCCACAAGGAATGCTGCATGACTTCCTTTGAGTTTTATAATCATGTTTGTGATTAACACTCAGCCTCACAGACACACCCCCAAAGAAAGATCTATGGTGACACACCAAAGAGGTTTACGCCTCCTGATACATGTTTTTGTGTAAAATGCTATCAGGAGAGCCAAGAACTTTATCTCAGAGGAAAAGAGAAAGTAGGGAGGAGGAAAGAGGGGTCAAAGCAAATACAACGAGAGCTGGAATCCATAAAATATACTCAGCCAGCTGAATTACATTATAACGCAACATATTTTAACGTGTATTAGAGTTTTGATTTTGATGAGCGATCAAAATCTTTGAAAGATGTTTTGGAAAAGGAAGAAATTGATGTGGATCCCTTTGAAAAGGCTTTGTGTCTTTAGTTTGACAGGACAGCTGAAGAGAGACAGGAAATATGGGAAAATAGTGGGGGAGGATACATCAGTACTGGAATCAGGAGTTGATCCTGCAACCAGTGTGTCAAATACCGTAGCCTCTTGGAGGTGGATTTCAAAACTGTGCTAGCACAAAAGTGATATCAAAGCATGATAAAATCAGTGTTTAGAAATTTAAAAAATAATGGGGCAAGAATAGTCAGATTAATAACATTAGGCTACAGGATGATAAAGGGAGATGATGACCACTGATATAATCTACCAAGCTATTCAGTTGGAGTCCCTAGGGCCAGGCCAGGCCCCGAGGTCATTTTAAGTGGCCATTTAAGTAGTCTACCTGTGCTTAAAGATGATCAAAACACATTTTTTAAATAATGTAGGTGAAATGTTCTGTATTTGTAAGATCACTGGTTTATTTCCTAATTTTTGTCCTACCTCACTGTGCAGCAGTTATCCTTGTTGATACACAGTCACTCATTTCCATCTGACACATGCACTACTCTCCTCCCTAGTGTCTCAGTGCACACTTCAGCACTTGTGGACATGTTTTTGTGAGAGTATTAACCAGGTAGCTAGATAAAATGTCTTTTTTAATTTAAAAAAGGCCTATGCAGAGCACCAAGGCCGCCCATAAAGGGGAGAGCCGGGGGCGCATGGAGGTCAGCAAAATTGTGGTCTCTTGTAAAGTTTGGCTGTGTTAACAATATTTTATTTTTAACCTGAATAATACTAATCAAAGCAGCATTTTTTAAAATTTATTTATGTCGTACTATATAGCCTTCTTCAAAATGTAAATCCCTTTTTTGAAACCAGAATTAAAATGGTTTGAAAGTGGGGAAAATGTGTTAGCAGAGGCAAGGGAGGCAAGAAATGGCAAAAAAGGTTAACTCCTTAAAGCCATGTATCATATTTGACACATACTTTTATAATACCTCTATTTAATCAATATGATCAATAAATTACTAAAAAAAAGTCTGAATACAATCTGATAAATGATAAAATGCCCTCAAGTGGATTATCAGTTGCCAAAAACACCTAATGTATCAAATGAGATACAAAAAATATATGTTAAATTTTATGGAAATTTTGATTTTATTGGATTTCATTAGAAAGTGAAATAAACATTTCAGTTCCAAAAATTTAGAATTTTCTGGCTATAATTTGTGTATTCAGGCTTTTAAGGGTTAATGGAGGCAAATGGCAGTAAAAACAAATGGGTCACAAGTGAGAAAAATCTGTTAAAGGTGGCAACAATGAGTTAAAAGTGACAAAAACAGGCGGGAAAGGGTGGTAAAATAAGATAGAAAGTAAAAAAAATTGAGTCAAGAGAAGCAAGGAATAGGCAGAAACAGGTCAAAAAAGGAGTTTAAAAGTGACAAAAATGTGTCTAAAATGGCAGAAATGAGTTAAAAGTGACAAAAGGGCGGTTCAAAGGGTTTAAGAAGTGGCAAAATGGCTTAATAGTGGCAACATAGGCCTAAGAGGTTGTGAATTGGGATTGAAAAGTGGCCAAATGTGTTAATAATGCAAAAATAGGTTGAAAGTGTTAAAGAAAGGTTAACAGAGGCCAAAAAAAGAGGTGGAAGGGGGTAAAATAAGAAGTAAAATGGGTTAACAGTGACGAATATGGCAAATATGGCAAAAAAAGAGTAAAAATTGAGCAAAATTGATGATGAATGGCAAATAAAAGTGGCAAAACAGGCAGACAAAGTTGATAGAGGGGGTTAAAAAGTTGCACAAAAAAATAATTTCAACATTAGAGCAATAATAATAGCTAGACACACTTTTCAGCTCCAAACTGAGGCAACTGTCAGACAGGACAAATGCTAGCACCAATGCTGCTGATCCAGCACACATGCATTGATATCAACAATAAATCTTAACTGTGGAGAGCCCATTCTTCCAGCCAATACTGTGGTCAGGCCTGCAGAGAACAGACAGTTTAACAGCCAATGGATGAAGGAGTATGTGTTTATATTTGTCTATTTATGCAAAACCTGTGCTTGTGCTTACTATGCAGTCAGTGCATATCATCACGCAAGAATTTAAACTAAAGAAGGTATTTCTAGATAACTCACACAGCAAAAGATTTTGTGGTGGACTTTATGCTACGAGAAAGATAAGACAACCTTGTTGGGCTTACACTGAAAAAGACAGATTTAAATTAGCATCACTACTAGTGGTTTGGGTTCTGGACAAAAGGAAGATATTTACAACTGCAAAGACTGTCAAGGTGTGTATGCTTGCATCAACTAAGTAGGTTTTTATGAATAAGAAAATCCAAAACAGATTGATTGATTGATTGATTGATTGATTGATTGATTGATTGAAGCTAAAAAATGATGACACATGCAATATCTCTCAGGCCCTTCATATGCGAGCCTTTTTCAGGAACAAACTGACTAGCCCCGATCTACATCAATACATTCTCACCTTTGAGTGTATGAAAGTCAAGCCTTTATAAACTCTGCCAGAAGCAACCGCATACAACATCAAATTCTGTTTTCCTTTTTCTGTTATACCCTCTTGCTTTAAACTGAACTAATGAACATTCAAATGTTTGCTCGGTTGTACCAGGGGATGTATGGCATGAACAGGCCAACAATCACAAATGGATCACAGACCAAACAGACGGATGACAGATGTTGACACCTTTCCAGATAATATCCAGTCACACATATCAGCTCTCCTTCCTTAAACCAGGGTATTTTCATCAAATACGCTGCAATCCTTTAAATCCAGATCAGTAATTTCCCTCCAAAACTTTGAAACTAAAAGTATTAGCTCAGGAAGCGTTAAAAAAGCCTCAAACAGTCTGTGTCCCTGTTTTGATCAGTTTTCTTGCGATCCAAACAGACTTGCTCTTCGTTTCCACATCTTGATGTGAAACAAATCTAACAAGCAGAGGTAAACTGCAAATATGAAAAAATCTCCCTCCAAGCCGTTGTCCTGGGTCTTTGATTGAGTTTCGTCCTACTGTAGGGTACATAACAGCTCATTAGGAGAGGACAAGAGTGAGCTGTGCCCGAAATAGCCATCAGTGAAACTCTGAGACACAACATGGAGGCAGAAATCAGAAACATGTGACACACAGAAACAATCATGGTGTTCTTTAACAAACATCTTTGATATCTTAATTCATTTTAATGCCGAATACTAGTAAAGCACAAACCATCTGTGTTAGGGGATCAAAAGGTAGCCAGGGCTTCCTGTTTGAGATCTAATTTTCTTACAGTCTTGTGGACTCAGAATGACCCTGAAATGGAAATCAAATCAATGGGGAAACCGTACTAATCTAATATTATAATTTTTAATGGACCCTTTACTGATGTAAGGACTACAAACAGATGGGTTACACCTGTATCTTCTTGTACATCATATGAAAGATGAGGGAGTTTCTAAGACAAAATACAAAATGAAACTGGTGTCAAGTAGAGGATTCGAGGACTAGTCAACTTTACTGCTGTGTGTGACTCTTTTTGCTTGAAGTCGACAAGTCACTCATCACAAGATGAGGCATTTACAATGCCTAATGTGTAGCTCTTTTTATTGATTTATCTAAGGTGTTTGACACTGTAGACCACAGTTTACAGATAGATGTGCTTCATCACATTGGCATGTCATACCAAGCAGCATCATGGTTTGATTAGCAATGAGTTCAGATGGCTGGATCCATCTCTTCTTTTCTGGGGTCCTAAAGGCGTGCCTCAGGGTTAAGTGTTAGGACCTATTTTATTCTCTAAATGTCAACCATCTTTCTGATAACTTGTCAAATGCCTAATAGCATTTTTTTTGTTTCAATACATTTTACAAGTCTTTGAGTTTTTATTCTGCTTTTTGGCCACATTTAACCAATTGTTGCCAATTTTCACCAACTTTTGCCAGTTTAAGACCATTTTTTGCCCGTATTTGCCACTTCACTTAGCCATTTTTTGGATTTTACTGGCCAAATTCAGGCCACTTTTGCCCATTTTTGCCGCTTTTAACCACCTTTTGTCCAATTTTGCCAATTCTTACCACCTTGTGAACTCTTTTTTTTGCCACTTTTTGCCTCTTTTTTGTTTGTTGTTTTATTTTTGTCCATATTTAACCATTTTTGGCCACTTTTTGCTCATATGTATCAGTTCTCTTAGCCAATTTCAACTAATTTTTGCCACTATTATTTTCCCAATTTTGCTAGTTTAAAACCAATTCTACAATTAAACAAATTTCCCTTCTTTTCTGCCTTTTTTGGCCACTTCTTTTTACCTACTTTGCACTTTTTGAAACTTTTTGCCATATTTACCCATTTTTTTCACTTTTGCCACTTTAATGCTAATTGTGGTCCATTTTTGCCACTTCTTTTTGCTACTTTTACCTAATCTTTGCTACTTTTTGCCCTTGTATGCCATTTTTACCCATTTTTTATCTCTTTTCACAATCACTAAGCTCTTTTCTTTGAATGTTGTCTCAGTTTCTTTTTATTTTCTGGCATCCTGATGTTTGTGTATATTATGGCTAAGCTGTTGATCTTACTTTCCTAATGATTTAGTTCAGGTAAAGGTAGGTATTAACCTTGCAAAGCAGATGGATATGCCCGTTTCTCTGTTTCTCACATCCATCTTGCAAAGCTCCCATCTGAACCGTTTGGGCCCAGTTAGAAAGTGACAGGACCAATCAGCGACGAGGGGCCGTACTTTTGGGCACAGTGAAGTCGTGACATAAGACAGCAGCAACAAGAGGCCGGTGCAATTATGGCAGAAGAAATTAGCGTGGATGCTGCTCAAATGCCAGTTCTATCAGAACTTGACTTTTCTTCGTTAAAAGAAGAACAAAGAACAGCAGTGAGTTGTTTCATTTTCAAAAATGACAAAAGTTGTGTACTGACATGTCTACAGTCGCCACGGTTCGCGGAATTCACCCCTTCAGAAGGGGTGCACCTTGGAAAACGGCTATGTCACGTGTTTTGTTGCTCTGATTTGCCCGTAAAGATGTGACAGACAGATCATTCATCCAATCACCCTCTGAGTTTTTTTCAAAGGCTCTGCCCTTTCCCAAACACTGTCTGTGAGTGGTTTTTCAGATGGATGTGTGAAACACATCCATCTGGCATGCCAGGTTAGGTAGGTATAGGAAACAGGTGTAACTTTTCCACATAACATATTTTGCATCTTTCCTTTGATTGGAGTGATGGAGATTGTTTTGGGGAGGTGCGGTACCGAAATCTGTCTTGTAATTCGCTACTGTAGGTATTGTATGTCTTGGTGCAGGTAATATGTGGGTACCAGGGTTTTTGATAATCATCTTTATCCCAATGTTGGGTCCCAACCCACCAGTAGAGAACCACGGCTCAACAGGACTATGCCCCTGTGTACAACTAAAGCTGCTGAAACACTGATGGACAATATTACTAACCATAAATAGAGATCAGAACACTTCTGACATCAGTACCAAAAAATTCTGCATTATTTGCAGTTTTGAGTTTAAGTTATGCCAAGTTATTTAGCTAAACTTAAATATGAAAACAAAAGCAATTTTCCTCAGCAAAACAGTTTCCCTTCCTCCCTATCAAAGGCAGGTAGACATGTATTTGATCAGAAGTGTGATATCACACAGCAGCATGTTAAATCTATTTGTGGATGACAACAGAGTACTGCTTTGTGGCACTTCTGACATCAGTACCAAAAAATCAGTACCCCCCCCCCCCCGATTTGCTTTACTAACAACATCCTGGAACAAAATATCTCTGGAGCTTTACCTGTGTCTTCCTTTTTTAAAATACATGCATGCTGAAAACAGCCTGCTGCGCTGATGACAGCACGTTCCAGCAGTGAACAACTGGCTCCCAGTTGTTGCCAGTGAAAAACCACTTAAATCATTAGTAAAAGCCTGTCATGATTCAATTTTGGAATTTATTTATACTCTCCAAAAGCTAAAAAAACAAACAAACAAAAAAGGGTGGGGGATGGGGGGGTAGATAAGCATGCAGCTCTATCAAAATATTTGGAGCACCACTGTAGAGATATATCACTCAAAACCGCGTGTATGAACCGACTCCACCAGAGACCACACGTGGGCTTTGACTTCAGGGCTGCCAATATAAATGTTTAGTTGACATAAAAAAAACATCTCAATAGATGCTGCAGATGCTTTGTGTTTATGTAAGAATGAGGCACAAAGGCTTTTGGGGGAAAGTGTGACATGCTTGAGACTTCACAGATTTGAAAAATGAAGGAAGGGAGAGAAGGGAATAAAGAGAGCGCTGCTCTTGCCCGTATTTCAGCCATGATTGCTGACTGTAAAGTGACCACTGATACTTCCTTGCTGCTTTCATGATTAGCTGCCGGCACAACTGTGTTTGACAAATGGTGCAACATATGAAACTGCCACACACTAAATCAACCTTTTTTTCAGTCAAATCAATACCAAAGCTTAAAAATACATTTATATGGTTGTTTAAATTTAGTGAGGCTACATGCTGCACACTAGATCACCACCTGGATTATCCGACAAGTTTATAGGCAAACATGACAGCAATATAAATGCTTCATATTTTCAGGGTGAGGCATGACAATGTGGTTGCAGCAGTTCCTTTTCTATCCCTCACTAAAATATGCACCAGATGAAGTCAGCCCAAATGTGCAGGAGGGGAGATGAGAGGACATGAGAGATAAACACCTGGTCGGGAACCAGCAACCTCCCTCCAAGCAAGGCAGGCAGCTACCACTTCAATGGACTTCTTGAAAGGCAGAGGGGGAAAATGCTACTGCAGGGCTCAACAGCCAGATTAAAGGCAGCAGTGCTCCTTTTTCATATTGCTTTGACAAGAAGATTGCAGACTGCATTCAATTTATCTGTCTTTGTCCTGTTCTCGTCCTAGAGGCTGTGAAGCGCTGGCTGAAGAGCAGCAGGTGGTGGGATCGTATCGCAACCCAGCGTCAGAGGTTGTGTGCAACTGTTCATCGGTTTTGCAGGAAAGCATTGTTTCTCTGAAACATCTGCTTTGCAGGCGCAACAAGTGCAAATAACTGCATGTTCAATAAAAGTAAAAAAAATGCACAAACACACTTCAAAGCTGTCGCTGGAATTTGGACTTTAACAAGCCAGAGGGGAGAAGTGGAGGAAACACAAGGTGCATAAACGCTCCAGTCAGCCCAGACCAGACCTCTGAAAACCTCAGGAGATCGCAGCGGGAGGGGCAGGCTCCCACCAAAAAACACAGAGCCAAACAGGGCTCAGGCTGCAGCCAGACTCATCTCAACCTGGCAGCCTGCTGTCTTAGCTCAGAACAGAGCAGTTACAGTTGCCCTTCCCACAATGCAACACCACAGTAATGCAGACAGGAGGCAGCCGGCAAAACAACAAAGTTCATGGGTGTCTGTCTGGCAGGGAGAAGGAGACACCTCCGTTGATGCAGCAGACACAACAACAGCGCCGACCCAAAACACATCAGAGAGACATCGAGAGGAGAGAACAACAAGGAGGGATGGAAGCAACAACATCAAACATGAGCGGCAGGCTTTGGCAAGTGCACTTGGCAGCCAACATGCAAGCAGGTTGATGAGCTGAGGGGGCAAACATGTTATTAAGGAAACATAATTACAGTTATAAATTTCTATGCCATCTGGAGGGTAAAGAGCAAAAAAGCAGAGGAAAAAACATTGGAAAGTGTTCTTTTTTTAATGGGACTTTGGGCGTCTCTCTTTTCAAAATAGATTTACTCCTTACAACTCGGGCTCCACTCGCTCTCACCCAGCACAGCGTGACACATATTTTTGACTTAACAGAGGAAGAAAGAGAGAAGCAAAATGAGGCCTTCTGGAACAATGAACCTTTAAAGTCACTGTTTTATGATCAACACTGAAACACTGGGGGATTTCAGTAAAAAAATGAACTCACACTCAGGTCTGATTCTACTTGAAAAAGGAGACATGATGACTGAGGAAAAAGGTGATAGAAGAGCTGGCAATAAAACAGGACATTAACTTTTATTAAGCAACAAAATAGAGACTGACTGTGGATCCTTAAAGCTTTTCAAGTCCATTAGAATAACAGATGAATAACTTTGCACTGAGTTACTCATCTGATATTTTTAAGAAAAAATTACTGACATTTAATTTAAAAATATGTCAAAAACTTGCAAAAAATATTCATCACAGCAGTCCACACCAGTGTAAATTCTTGAAATGCAGTGAGAGACTGATATATAAACCAGCTGTTTAAACATTTTTCTATTTACAGAGTGACACGGAGCAGAGAAAGTCAGTACATTAGTACACAGATAGTTGCTTTATTTGTTCAATTATGTTGAAATGTTTTTTGAAATGTTTCGTGCTTGACAAAACTCCACTTCATATTTAACACTGTTGACTTTTTTCATATGACAAATGTCTTACGCTGTAAAAACAAATAATAGGGCAAATGTAAAATAGTTAAGTAACAAGTTTTAAAGCTTTTTGGAGTTAGGGGGCCCAATTCAAAACTTTATGTTGACACTTGCCTCAAAATATTGAGTTGGCAGAAAAAAAATGTCATTAAAAATTATACTTATCAGTTAGCTTCACTAAAATAGTTGTGCCAAATATTTAAGAAAATGTTAGCTCAGTTTAAATTTTTATGTCCACTTGGTATATCAATCAATCAACTTTTATTTGTAAAGCCCTTTACAACACATAAAGTGACCAAAGTGCTTTCCAATAAAATCAAAACAGTAGGAATAATAAAACAATATAAAACAATATAAAACCAATAAAAAACTACAATAAAACAAATAGAAGTAATGTGTCACGACTGAATGTTAAATATATATCTGACATAGTTTAAGAAATTCAATATATTGTGTTCTGTCAACTTGTTCAGTTATCAAAGTGCACCCAATACTTCTTTGTTTACTCAATATTAATCAAGTTTGATTTTTTACAGTGTACATAATTACAAACTGAAGGCTTGGCCAATTTAACATAAATAGAACTATTCTTAGGCATCTTCTTCCTTTTACCAACATTCATGATTCAATTTGGCAGTGAAACATTCATGTGAGTTAACTTTGCATTGTGTAGATGTGTGTTTTTTGTCCCTCAATGAGAAATAAAAAATGAACAGGCCTAAATAAGAAGCTAAAGAATTCTGGATGTGGGAGCATGAAAGGCTGGTTTAAAGGGCCCGACTGATGTCGCCCACACAGATCCGTAATGATATCGCCTCTGCGGAGGTCTCTGTAATGAATGATTGCAGCCATGGGAAAAAGTTCGTCTGTTTTACAGAATAAATTTTCTGCTCCTCCATTCCCAGCTCATCTGTTTTTCTGTTTTCACATGTGAACCATGTTTGATGATTATTTTGTTTCTGTTTCTTGTCGCCTTTCAGTTTGGTAGAATAATGTTATGACTGTACGCGTGACAGAGAAATATCTGCTGCTCTCAATCTTTCAGTTCCCTTTCTTGCACAATAGGTGGATCTTGAACTGTTGGACTTTGATTGATGGATACATGTCACTAAGACTGAAGTCATGTGATAATGAAGCAATGGTTATGCAAAAACAAACAAACAAACAAACAAAAAAAACCAGAACAATACGTCTGCCAAATTACAAGTCAAGTAAACCCAATGTCCAGTCAGTATTCAAAACAAGACCAAGGAAATCAGTCTGTTTAAATAATGCATAAAGAGAGGATATTCTCAGTCCATTATTCTTCAAAGAAAGGACAAAAAAACAAGAAAATTGCTATCTCAACCGCCCTGGTTTCCCTTTGACTAATCACAGGATTACATCTGTTACAGACTGAGTGCATGTTTGCTGCTTGCACTGTCACAACTTTTGTACCAGGCACATGCTGCATGTCAGCTGCATCTCCCAACTGTCAAAGCCCTGTCTTTGTTTAAACCTTATTTTTTGAACTTTTTTGCCTTTATTATTGAAAGGACAGCTGAAGGGAGTATGACGAGAGAGAGTAGAGGAAAGACATGCACCCAACAGCACTGGGTTAAGGCATCGATCCAGCAACCAGTGCTTTGAGGACTAGCCTCTTATATGAGCACCTCTGCCTACTGAGACAAACTAGCATCCAGCCCTGTCTTTTAGTATAGTTTGCCTCAATAAATTAAAGTAATAAAGTTCAGAGTAAACACTTTGTTCACAGAAATGTCAAACAGAGCTTTAACTTTGAAAAGCACAGATGGGAAGTGTAACCATACTGTGTTTATCTTGCCTGCAACATATTCTACCAATGTGGGCAAACATATCTGCTAAAACAAGGTAAATATGGCTCTTTATTTATTAATTTTCTTACTATTTTTTGCCAAAAGCCATGGGCGGCTTGTGGTAAAATATAGCAGTTAACACATACATAGAAATGAAAATCAAGCAATGATTCAGATGATACGTGGCCGTCATGTACCCAGATCGAAACAACTGTTAGGTCTTTCTAAACGTAATTCCAAGAAGACAGGACAGTTTATTTAATGATTATTACTGATCTGTTAAACTAGAGAGGAAAAAACTTTGGTTAAGTGTTTATTTGGTATTTTAGACTGCATTTGACTGCATTAATTCCCATTTTCACCCAGCTCTGTCCTCTCACTTTTTATTTTCTCTTGTCATTTCTTTGCCGTTCTTTTCAGGAGGCTTGCTTGTACAGACCTTTGGTCTGTTGACGGTGGTGATGCTGGTGAGGCTGTGATGGCCATAAGGTAGAAATGATGAGATAAAAAATGTCTCTATGTTGGCGTGATGTAAAGTGAGAATTTGCATAGAAAAGGGGTGGTTCTGGAACAAATCGGAGATTACTGTTCAGTCTTCATGAGGAAGGAAGCCAGCAAAGGGGGTTCCCACTTGACCACCCTGGTGAAGACGTGCTGGCTTTCTGCCACCCATAGGTCTGCATGGTTGACTTGTGAGGGCAAACATTGAGGGAATGATTGGATTTGGGGATTTCTTCACCGAGTAGTTATTCTTTCCGTATAGCACAATTAGCTTGTGTTTACTTCAAACAGACAAAACAGGTAAATGAGAATGTACTCAGCACATTAAATAATAAAACTAATCCTAGATTCCAGTCCTATAATCCTAGAAACTACACATCTTAAAGAGATCATACTTTTACAATGGCAGATATAAAAGTTAGATTTTTAAAAGTTAGCTGTTGTTTTATACTGAGTTGTGATTGCTTTATGTCTCCTGTCTCACATTTTAAAAAGACAGTGTTGGCTGACAAGCTGAACATGTAGATTTCATGTGTTTCTCTTATTTTCCTGAGAAGATGAAAATTAAGGACCTAGGAATCAGGGCAAGAAAAGACGCTAAACTTGATGCATTAAAGTGTTAGCACCATACAGAGCCTATAAAAAAAAGTATTCCCCCCTTGGATGCTTACCCTTTTCTTGTTTTTATAAATTAATCATGGTCAATATAATTGGGCCTTTTAGACAAAAAATAAGAACACCCCAACTCTTTAATGTGAATGTGTCTCAAGTGATTGCATTACAACAACACCTGTATCGAAGGTCCACTCATTGCTAAATTAGCATTCCTGGCCACCATTACACCATGAAGACAAAAGAACACTCCAAGCAGCTCAGAGAAAAGGTTTTTGAAGTGTAAGTCAGTCCATGGACACAAAAAAATCCAAGGCACTGAACATCCCCTGGAATTCAGTTGAATCCATCATCAAGAAATGGAAGGAATGTGGCACATGTGTAAATTTGCCTAGACCAGGCTGTCCTTACAAACTAAGTGAGCATGCAAGAAGGAGACTAGTGAGAGACACCTATGACTACCCTGAATGAGTTACAAGCTTCAGCAGCTAAGCTGGGAGAGACTCTGCATACATCAGCTGTTGCCTGGGTTCTTCACCAGTCAAAGCTTTATGGGAGAGTGGCAAAGAGAAAACACTGAAAGCATACAGTGAAAGCTACACATTCATGGTTTAAAGACATCAAGATGAATGTCCTAAAGGGGCAAATTCAGAGCTTAGACCTCAATCCAATATAGAATTTTGGCTAGACTTGAAAAGGGCTGTTGATGCTAGATCCCCATGCAACCTGACAGAGCTTGAGCAGTTTTGCAGAGAAGAATGGAGTAAAATTTAGAGTGTCCTGATGTGCAAGCCTGACTGAGACCTCAGTGCTGTAAATACTGACTCGAAAGAGGTGAAGATTTTTGCAGTCACTTATTTTAAATTTAAAAAGTTATTGGACATTACTTTGTAGAAATCAGTTTTCAAATGACACTATTGAGGTTTTTGGTTAAGTAAACATGTTAAATTTTAAAGGGTAAAACATCCAAGACTCAGTAGTACAGCTCAGTCATTGTCTCTCAAACTGATGAGGCAAAACTTTGAAAAAATGTTTTCTTTTCATTCCTCATTAGCTCTGAAACACCTTTGTGGACACCAATTAAATTTCCAGATTATTCTTGTAGATTAAATTTCACATCAAAGAATAAAAAATAAATAAATGTTTAATTCACAGACAAGAGAATACCAAATAAGTATATTTGTACAAGCATACAAGAAATTGATTACTACTTTAAAAGGAAACACTGAAAAGGAATAAACCTGAACATTCACTACAGCCATTATTATCCTTAAGTAGCACCACTGCTTCATTACCATCCAATTAGACTGTAACCAAAGACAAAAAAGTCATTAGTGGCTCCACATTTAAGAGGGGTGTTAAATCTGTGGGGTCAAAGGAGGAGAAGCAGGGATTTAAAAGCACATTCCTCAAGTGCTAAAAGGCTTGATGCAAGTAATTTAACACAGGTATGTTCTTGGAAACAATGCGGCCAACCCATTAATGAACCGCCAGCAGGTTAACTAGTCAGCATGCACGCACAACACAGAATCACGCACAGCCTTACCAAGAATGTGACATGCAACAAAGCAGAGCAATAACGCTTATCACGCCCAATGTTTGCGTGTTTTTTTCCCCACTGTCCCAGCCTGTTTCTCTGCTGCACTGTCTCTCCCTCATTGTGCCTCAGCCCCATTTATTACCCCTTTTGTAGTACAGTATATTCAATAAACATAAACAAATACAGCTGCTGAGTTCCATCTAGCCTGTGATTAGTCTTGCCTGTGAAGAACACAAGAGTAGAGCAGAGAAATATGCCACAAAGTCCCCTAAGACGACCCTTTCTGGAAACTCTGTGTTGTTTTGTAAGGAGGTGGGAGTTGCTATGATGTGTTTCTGTTGATTTTATGCTTTGCTTTTCTTTGGAGATGATAAATTAGCCAGTCTAGAGATGGGAACCGTTTACAGTCAGACAATAAGGGTCTTATTATTGGACAGAATGAGAGAAGTTTTTGTATCTATAAGACCGACTTTAGTAGGAGACAGAGCCTGCACTGTGAGCCATGTCTGTGTATCTCATGCGAGTTTACTGAATCTCGTGTCCTCTTCTATCCACTTTTAAACATTTCTATGTGTGTGTGTGTGTGTGTGTGTGTGTGTGTGGTGGGGACTGTGTTACAACAAGATTGAGATGATGGCCCAGCCTGGGGCCCTGGGAGAGTGACTAACCATCTAATTAGAGGGAAGAGAGAAGAACCGGAGCTTTAAATGAATAATTAGTGCCTTCTCAGAGACAGGGACGAACAATGCAAAGGGAAGAAGATGAAAAATAGCCTCCAAGATGCATCCCTCTGCCTCCCCTGACAAACTAAACAGCATGTGTCCCAGAGGAGTCCCAGGAACCAGCAGAGTGAAAAAGATGAGAAGACACTCTTTGGCGACCCTAGGTGTTAGATAAGCACAGTGGGGCATTTCTATTTAATACCATTCAATTACAAAGTGAAAGACTTAGCTTTAGACTTAGTTAGAGGTGATAGCCAGGTTGTCCAGGTTATCTGAATGTGGATAAAAGCAGCAAAAACTTCAGGAAAGTGTTTCTAAAAAGTCGCCAGATGTTAGAACATGGGGCTGTTTAAGGGTTGCGTCTCTCCCATTTTCTTCAGACATGTTTGACACAAACTGCTCTGAATAAAAAAATATATAAAATTTAAAAATAATAAAAGAAAACAATACTGACATACTGTGCATTGTTCATTTGAATTCATGCACTGAATACAAAACTATCATTTGATTTCTAAAATGCTCAAGTTGCTATGTGAAAGGGAGTTTGCACTGAAAGTAGCAGCATGCTTACGCCCCTCAAACTTTAAATTTAATTCTGTTTTGTAATTAAACAAGACAAAAATGCATGTGATCATTCATTAAAGATGTTCTCTGTACTTCCTGGCAGACTTTGCGTTTAATTTTGTTTTTCCAAGCTAAGTACAAGGCAATGATTAACAAACTGCTCATGTCAGACTCAAAAGACCTCCTCAGGGATTGCAAATTCACACAGTACATTTCATGGAAGAAAGTCTATCCAACTGATATGTCTTCGTCAGAATGGGTCTTGTTTTTGGCCACCATGTTTCCCTTTGTCATTGAGTCACTGTTTAAACTGATCTTCTTTCAAGTTTGAATATTCAGAGCCCATTCAATGGAAGCCTGTGTTTTTGGTGTGGTGGTCCAAACCACTGGCCGCAGTTTTACTCAATGAAAAATGATTGAATTACTAAAGGCAGTCTGGCTACAGACCATTCATTTCTGATGGCTACTCTCACAGACCTTTCATCCGAGACACCATATATCTCAGAATGGAAAGACTCGCTCATATTGTACTGATAAATTCAGATTAAACTTACATTTAGGGTTAGAGTAAACCTGACCTGCAAAACTTGGTTAAAAAACACTAATAAAGCCAAGTAAAAAGCCTGCTAACAGAAAATAAGCTTTTCCCCCCATGACAATATCCCGACACAGCAACCGTAGCTTACGTAGCTCTGTTAGCTGTTCTAGCTATGTAGATGATAAAGTTACATAGCTAAGTTATCATGTAGGAAACTTAGCTAAAGCTAAGCTCTCAAAGCAGCCATGTTAGCTATGTAGCTGTAAACTATAGATAAAGGAGCTATGTAGTAAATGTAGCTAAAGATACAGCTAAGCTTACAAAGCAGCTATGTAAGCTTTGTAGGTATGTTATATATGTAGCTACATTAGCTTGGCTACATTTGCTAAAGCTTACATTGCTAAAGTCAACTTTGCTACATGGCTTATGTAGTAACGTTATTTACGTAGCTATGTTAGCTGTAGCTAAAGCTAACAGAGCAAAAGCGAGCCACTGTTCATTTAACTACTTCTAAAACAGGTCTAACCATTAATTAATCCTTGATTAGACCTCTGATCTTTTCCTCGGTTCCATTTATGAGATGTTGTTTAGTCAATGGCCAAGGTGGGGTTTACAAGAAGTGTAGAACAGATTTGCTGTCCCAGAAATTAATTAGACTAACTACAGAGCTGCGATTTTGCTGTGTTATGCCATGTATTTGTGGAAAGATATCTAGCTATTGTCCGAGTCATGTACAAGCAAGTTAGATTTTTAAATGATTGAATTCAATAAAGAATTACTAAAGCGCAAGTATATGCATCGTATCATAGTATTAGCATTTCCCGATTATTCCCCGTTATTGATGTGATCATGTAAACATACTCATTAACAGACTAGCTGCTATCTTTTTTAGCCATACCAGGCGGTAGATATTAGCATCAAAATGTTGTAACATTTGCCACCCTCATGATGGATTCAACAACCTTTAGTTAACACTTAAGCTAAATGTACCTTGTGTTCAGTCACAGTTAGCAAACATAACATGCTAAACTGAGATGGGAAGCATTTTGAATATTAGCATGTTAGCACTGCAGCTAAAAAGCGTAGATCTACCATACTCAGACCCATGAGTTTTGCATCTCATACATACACATTAGGTTGTTGCTAACCCTGAAAAACTGTTCATGAGCCTTATACAAGCCTAAATAGACTGAGTATGGTAACACATTAAAACAATGCCAATTGAAGGATGTTTCGTCTTTTTAGGGAGTGCCTGATAGCATTGCTAGTGTGAACGTGCTAGCACAATGTCATTAGCATTTAAAAAGTTGTTTTTTCACCTTCCTTATATATCAAATCAACTATGCTGATAAGTTTTGCTAGAATTTGGTCAAAGCTGATAAACTGCAGGCTGCTTAACTATGTCCAACAATAAAATGATGTGTATTGTACCTGTGCAGAAGCATTCTGCTGTACATTTACCCTCAGTATGAGCTAAATTGGTCGCCCCTCGATTCATCTCCTCCTCGTTCTTGAGTCAATCACTAAACAAAAGTCCCCTTCTTGTTCTCATTAGCAAACATTCTACACAACCAGCTCTCCCTCGTAATCAATACCTTTAATTCTCTAATGGCTTTGGCTGATTTAACCTCAGCCATGTTGAGAGAAGGAGAGAGCAGCAGAGAGAAGCTGAGAGATTAAATGATGTCCTCTAGCTTGTTTTTGTAAGAGACTTTACTTTCTAGTTTCAGTGCTGTGAGCTGACAGCACAGCAGGCAGGTATTTCCCCTGAGGGCGGGTGTAGGTGGAGCTACAGGGGGGTCAGAAGTCAGAGTAAGATAACAAAGAGTGTGTTCAAAGCTCACCAGGTAAGGACGGGTCTGCTGCAGGTGAAAGGGGGAATGACAGATTGACAGATGTCTGTGCCACAAACCATTCAGAAATTAGCGCCTGTGAGCCTCGAAACAAAGCTAAAAAAGTTGACCTGCTCAGTCTTATATTTGTTACTCTCTGTTATTTCAAATGACAAGCAGGCTCCCAGTTGACTTTCTCCTATACCTCTTCTGTGAAAATGGCTTAGATTACTGAAATGAGTTGTAAAAAAATCACTTCAACCCTCCAAACAACAAAGCTTCACTACATCTAGATTTAAAATTAAACCCCTGAACCTACAGCACCTGTAATGATTCAGATAGCTGCAAAAGGAAAGGGCTGGCATATTTATAAAGAAAAATCTGGCAGGTCATTAATAAATCCAGCAGCCTAGGGCAGTGAGGCCAGAAAGTTAATTCTGAACATTGGTTTCAGGTGGGCGCACACATAACAAATCCGTTTTATCAATGCATTGCAATTCTTGTGATGAGTCCCTATTTTTGGTTGGATAATGCTGTCACTGGATCTCATTGCCAAAAACAGAGAAAACACATGTCCATCTATTTTCTAAGACTGGTCTGAATTGTGATTTTATTATTTCTGATGGGTGGGGACGACATCCTTAACCCTTCTCTTGTTTCAAAGGTGAAAACGGTGGAAAAACTTTGTGACTTAAATTCATTTATACAGAAAAAGAGAGCTTTTAATGTATTTAGTCCATCTTATTCTCTTAGATAGAGAAACATTAATTCTATCAGGAACATTTAAAACATTGTGCTGCGATTCAGCCACCTTATCAACTAAAGTGATGGATCTAAGCTGGTCCACCCTCAGATCCTTTTACCACCTTCTTTATGCCCCTAATTCCCTAAAAAAAAAAAAAAAAAAAAAACTTCACGCACTCAAATTTATTCAATGAAAATGTGCAGTTTTCGGCTTAGGTGAAACAAGCTCAGCTCAGTTAGTCGACATACTGTATGTTCTGCTCTGGGAATAAACTTGAGATGATGTGCACATAAAAAGAACAGTTAATTCCACGGAAAGCAACCAAGAGAGGCAAAACAAGTGCATTTAGAGCCCGAACTGACATTTATTGTATTATCTGATGCTGTTTCATGCAGGTAAACTTCTGTCTGTCTCCAAAAGGTCTGTGCTCTCACCTTTATGTTGCTGTGAACTAGTCTTTGCCCTTAAAACTTGTATGTTCCGGTTTGGGAACATACAAAACAAATATCTGGAGGTCCTGTTTTCCTTTTTTTCATAAAATAGTAATGGTCCCAGGTACCTGCATCACTCTGCCTCCCCAGAATGACATTGCAGTTTGTGCTGAGTCTGTCCAGCAAAGTGAATAGAGGTGCTGCAGTTTGTTTGCACATCGAAATGACACATGACCCATGCTTAGTGCGCTATTTCACTACAGGCAAAAGATGACACACTAATGTACTGCCTTCACTGTCTATTGAGACTTTAGCTTGTTCTGTTTTTCCAAAAGAAGTTTTAAGACTCATTGTCGATTCTACAATCCTGGGTAAGAGGAAGCCTGAGCCTGAATTCACATCATATACATACACATTGAGCTGGAGTGTCAGCCAACAACTGAGCAGCACTAATAATGCAATAACAGGATCTATCGCCAAAGTTTCACATCGAAGACCTGTGTTCCGGTTTAACAAGTGACCATGTTAACTGGTGACTTTACCTCAAACCAGTATAGGACAATAACGGATATCAAAAACTTAAAGGGCCCTTTTGCTTAGTCTTTCATTGAATTCATATCTTCTAAGCATACATTAGAAATAATGTCATTACTATGACAACCACTGACACTGTCAGCTGAAAAGTCACCAGTTAACACGGTCACTTATATTAAACATAACACCTACTCTCCCACACACAGCATTGTTTACAGTGAAAGCTTTTGATTTGTGATTTTTTTTTTCATCTGACAAGTTTCTGATAAATACCTTTCCTGCTTTTGCCCACACATTTTATTCATGTTAAAATATTCTGCCCTTCAAGCACAGATAACTGTTTTTTTGGTTATTACTCTAATTTAAAAAATGTTACAAATATGCTAAAAAAAAACATTATTTTGAGCACATGATTTTATTAAGCTTTTTAATGTCAAATAATCGTTTACAGCTCCTTAATGCACAGCAGACTGGAGTAGATACTGAAATAATCAACTCTTTATAAGAAATAGAGAATGTGTTGTGAATCAGGGATGAATCGGAAATTGATTATGAATCAAATTGTGACATGCTTACAGACTCACATCTCTAAAAAGTATGTCTGCAATCCACTTTGGGTTTCCCACCGATCAGTCGTGAGCCACTGTACTAGAGTATCAAAACAGCAAACACAAAGAAAAATAGACTTGCTTTCAGAAATTAATAAAAAAAATTGATATAATGAGAGCCAACATATTCAACCAGCTGAGACTTTTTTGATAAAAAATTAAATTCCCTTGGTCTTTTCCCCATCTAGTTTGAAGATTAACGATTGAATTGATTAATGATTTTTTCCAAAGAAAGTTGGAAAGATATTTCTGGCAAAATCATTCTTTAACTGTTCAAAAGTCATAAAACAACTGAAAGCACCTCGGGCCAGACTGAGAAAATGAAACAACAGATATTTTTCTTTTCTTGAGTCACCGTACTGACTTCATTTCAACCTTAGTCATCAAAGATTTAACCTACAGGAGCCTCTTAAAGAGGTTAGAAAGGGGCCAAAGTGAACTCACTTCAAAAAAATGTTCTCACTTTGAAGCTCTATCTCTGACTGGTTTTCACACTGCCAAAATTACAGGAACAACCGTTGACACACAGACACACACCCCTCCTCTCAGTGAATCCTGAACCCGCTGCAGTATTAGGGACAGGAGGGCTGGTGGTGGTAAAACAGCATAGAGGATCATCTAGAGGATAAAGTCTGCCTCTTAAAAAATAGAAGAGGAATCAAATCACAGCAAAAACATAAGTCTGAAGGTCCCCCATCCAGGCCACCAAAACAGCCATAAGGCAGGGCCGTGGTGCTTCAGGCCTTGTCCATACAGAGACGAAAAAGTGGTCATTTCAGGAATGTCAGCATAAGCACAGAACCACTGAAAACGACTGAAAACGCTGTAGTATATATGCCAAGCCTGTAAGTGGTGCTATAACGCTACCACCAAAATGCACCAAAAGAGAGAAGAAGATTACAGAAAACTGCCACAAACTTTCTCCTGGTTGCGCTTCTGGTTGTTCTCCACGGTGGATTTAAGGGTGCAGCCACACCAGAGCTGTTTGGTCTGCTTTAAATGAAATCTGGTCCGTTTCCCCGGGTAGTCCGGTTTGTTTCGAGTGGTGTGAAAGCTCACACAAACTCTGGTGCAGACCAAACAAGCGGGCTCTGGTCCGCTTGAAACAGGAGGGTCTCGGTCCGCTTCCTAACGAACCCTGGTGCGGTTCGTTAGAGGTGTGAAAGTAAAGCAGACCAACTTGTGAACCAAAGGCAGGAAGAGGCATAAACTGTAATGATATACGGATTTACATGTGATTTGATACGCTCAAATACATCTCGGTACCTCACTTGGCGTCTGTGTATCCATGGCAACACGTTGTGGTCCATGCTGATTTATTTGTCTCGTGTAAAGGACGACATGCTGGACAGCTCACCACCTTGCCGGCTGCTCATAATGCCAAAATGCAAGAGCAGAAACCACAAGACAGCATAAATTCTGTGTTTTTCATTGTTTATGTGGAAGGAAAGACCGGTGGAAGGAGTTTCGTCTTCTTCTATGCCTTCTTTTCTTCTTGGTTTGTTTGTGGCGACAGCGGCAGAGGTTGTAGGTGTTCAGATGGTTTGGTCTGTTTGACCAAAGAGAGCAGTGTGAATGCGAACCAAACCAAAGGAAAGTGCAACAATGTTGCCATTTCTATTCCAAAACGGACCGAGTCCCTGGACTATCAGGTGTGAAAACGACCTAAGAACATCTGGTGCATGCTGTTCGCGGTGGTGGTTAAGGAGCATCAGATTTTGCTGTGAAAGCCATAACAAGCTCAGTAACTTCTGCAGCACAAACACAGCCCTGTAATCTACCGTTGTTTGGCAGGACCCACGCAGGCATCTTAAGAGAGCTACGCTATATGTGACATAGTCGTTTCACACGGAGATGAAACTAGGGATGTACCATTCACTTTTTTTCAGTTCTTATCCGATTCCAATAAATATGTGCCAATACTGATACTGATTCCGATATATATATATATATATATATATATTTTTTTTTTTTAACAATTATTTTTGTTGTTGGTATAATGTGTGAGGTTACCTGAGGCTGTAGTAAACCACCCAGCTCCTCTTATTAAGAAGCAAAAAAAACAACACAAAATTGAATTGAATTTAAATGTATTCTAAACTAATTTATTTGAACTACTAAAAAATAAATATCAACATTATCCAAAACAACAACAACTGAGTATAAGTTATAAATCCCTGTCTATATTGTCTTTACTGAACCTCTCGCCACAAGAGACCGCTGTAGCTTCAGTTAATGGCCACAGTCTTCCTCTCTGACCCTTCACAGGATGTAAACAATGAGAACCTTGGTGCAGGCTAACCTGTTAGCGTGTAGCAGGAAGACCGCGGTACGACCTACGACAGTTTTCCAAAGTAGTAAATGGAAATAAAGTGGTATGTGGGCTGTCGAGGGTTAAGCTCACGTATTTCTACTCACTCAAAGTGAAAAGAGGCCAAATATCAAAGCACGATATTAATCTGCAAAGAGGAACGAAGACGTTATCAGGCTAACGTCACACCCACTCTTCTTTGTATTCTCTCATCTTTAGACTAGTTTTGACTATTCTAAATATAGATTTACGTTTAATCTACTAGGTAATTATACCACTAAGAACATCCTAACTAATACTAGCTCAGTTACACACAGACTGTCTTGTGTTAGATTGCAGTGCGTTCATGGTCTACCGCAAACTGTAGGATGGATTTGGATTGGTCACTTGGATCAGCGCCGTCAATCAGATATACAATCCATTAATTACGTCCATATTGGACCCGATACCGATACTGGATCGGATCAGTCCCATCCCTTGAGGAAATGGTAGTCGTTTAGGGATTTGTGCACCCATTTTCAAAAAGTATTGTTTACAGTCACCCTAAACGCCGTTTCCTTGTGGATGAAATGCCAATATGACAAAAAACTTTTGCGTATACTGCTGAATTTGTCCCCGTGTGGACGGGCCTCAGTCTCAGCTTCCAGACCACAAGTCCATCATGTTCAACTGTCTTAGCCTCTGATTTACATTCACATGCATTTCATTCGGCTGTTTCAATTTTCAAATCTTGAAAGAAATGTAATTAATGCAGTTTTTCCCTCAACATTTCCAGACTCTTCCTTTTTTTTTTCAACTGAATCCCAAAATAGGAGAAACAGCATTTATCAAGCCATGGGCACACTAGCAGATTTTTTTCACTTCCCCTTTTGCCCTCCACTACCTGACAGGCAAACTGCAGGAAAACGTCCTGCTGTGAGGGAAAAGTGTGAACAAGCAAGTCAGGAAATTTTAACACATTTCAGGCTTTTATGTACGAAAAGGGCTTCAGATGAATGTTGACAGTATTGATGACTGGAGACATTTACTTAAGTCATTTTTGTTATTGATTATTGAATGTTACTTTTGTTCTTTCTGACCTACCATCTGCTCCTACTGTAGCCCTGATCCTTGCCCTGGAACTGAATTGAACATGCTCCTGCTTTAAGTCATAAACAAGCACGTGTCCTTTAAAGAAAACAAATTTTACTTCATATTGAGAGTCAATTAATCATGCACTACATGGACAAAGTATTTGGCCAGACCTGCTAATTATCAAATTTAGGCGTTTCAATCAGACCTGTTGCCACAGGTGTAAAAATCAAGCACCTAGCCATGTAGTCTTCATTCTGGAGAGCTCAGTGACTTCAAGTATGGTACTGTGATGGATGCTACCTTTGCAATAAAACAGTTTGTGAAGTTTCATCCCTGCTGGATAATCCACAGTCAACTGTAAGTGATATTATTAGAAAGTGGAAGTGTGTAGGAACAACAGCAACTCAGCCATGAATTTGGGTTTGGCAGATGCCAGGAGAACATTACCTTCCTGACCGCATTGTGCCAATTGTGGAGTTTGGTAGAGGAGGGATGGGGCTGTTTTTCAGGGTTTGGGCCAGACCTTTATCTTCAGTGAAGGGCAATCTTTATGCTTCAGCATACTGAGACATTTTAGACAATGCAATGCTTCCAACTTTGTGGCCACACTTTGGAGATGGCCCTTTCTACTCAAACATGACTGTGCCCAAGTGCAAGGAGTGCAGGGACTACTAAAACAAGGAAAATAAAGATATGGTTTGACGAATTCAAATGGTTCGAAGAACTTGACTGGCCTGCACAGAGCCCTGACCTCAACCTCATCAAGCACCTTTGGGATGAACCGGAACGGAGATTGAGATCCAGCCTTTCTTGTCCAACATCAGTGCCTGACTTCATAAATGCTCTGCAGAATAATTAGGCACAAATTCCTAAAAAAACCACCCCAAAATCTTGTGGAAAGCCTTCCTAGGTGAGTGGAGCTGCAAAGGGGGACCAAATCCATATCAAAGTACATGCATTTATCAGGTGGCTGAATACTTTTGTCAATGTAGTGTAAATTGAATGTACCTTTGGAGTGTGGAAACTTGTCATGGGCCTTTTAAAAGTATGTTTGGCCCATTTTAAGGGCTTAAGATATTCATTAAACGTATACTGTGGTTCAACAATAAAAAGGCAATTAACACAAAGTTTTGCTGAATTAGAAGGGAATGTCTTTGAGGAGGTTGGTGCAGCTTGGAGAGTCAAATAAACAACAAAGTTTTAGTGATTCATCCAGTAGGGAATCTGGACATACGCCTGCTGGTGACGGAGAAAAATGAAGAACAACACCACAGCAGACACCATGGCCTTTACAAATATGTGTGCCAATAAATAAATATTTTATTGGATGATCAACAACTCTAAAGAACTGGTGGAGTAACAGGAAATGTCTGAGGATCATTAAAGGTGTGAATGGTTTTCATTAAAGTGCATGTCAACTTTTATTGACATCCACTTATGGAGATATTTTAATTAATACAAACAATAAAATAAGTATAAAATCTAAATGCCTGGAATTCCCCCAGTTTACCAGTGCCTTTACAATTCTAATAAAATGAATTTATGTCAGTCTGTTTTCTCATGCTGCAAAAGGATAATTTAATATTTTATTTTTATAAGACTCTTAATTTAAAAGCTAACATCTTTGCAGAAATTAACATCATTTACAGCAGCTAAGGAACTGTAATTTAACAGTGTAAAGCCCTGACTGCTTGACAGCTCAGTTTCATCTTTAAACTTTGACATAAATGAGCCAAGCTTCAACCTCACAGTTTACTAAGATGTCCTTCATTAAGTTCTGTTTAGCGGCTCCATAAATCACTCTGAATAAAGATATTATATCATTACTGCATATTTTCATAAACGTGCAGTCATAAAACCTGAGGCCAAACATATGTTTATTTTGCTTTAATGTTGTCAAGGTGCGGCTGCTTAACCTGCCAGGTGGATGTGACGCATCCTTCACCAAGACTATTGTTCTTCTGTGATGGACAGGCTTAATCAGGAATTCTCTCAATTGTTTTAGTAGAAGAAAATAAAACTTACGGTAAGTGAGGCATTCAAGTCATAAATCAAGTTGGTGAAATGCTCACTGAGAGTTCTGTTTGAAAAAAAGCTGAGGGTGTACAGATAGTGAGAGTCATTACCAGACACTGAAGTTCTTGTAAGCTAAAATATCAATGTGTGAAGTAAGAAATACCATGAACATAATGTATTCCACACTATTTATAAAGAATTATACATGACATGTAGTTTTTTCAGTGCTGTTCACAGGCTCTTTGTTTTATTTTAAGATAACAAATTCATTGAAGAAATTGGCCTCCAGCAGTCATGCTAGAAACAGCTGTGTTTCCTACATTCAATACATAACTAAGAAACTGTTTCAAAGTTCATCAAGAGATGAAGAAAAAAGTCATCCAATCTTAACAAAATTCCTCTAGGACACTTTGATATTAGATCTAAACTTCACTCTGCTGCAGGTTGATTGCAACCACGTGATCCTGAATGTCCATTGGGGGTCAGGAAGTGCAGGACAGCCGTTAGGAATGAATGGAACCATCATCAAAACAAACACTGAACACGATCCCTACGCTTTAAAATTTTTTTAACACAGTTTAACCAATTTACCTGGTGTGGAGGCTATCAATTTCATAAATCACTTCATCCTATAGACCTCCTAGCATCATCTGGCTAGATGTAGGGCAACAAAAGTCCCAAAAACACATTAAAAATCCTCATTTTGTCATGAACATGATTTTAGTTGAAACAATGATGTATTAACCAAATAAACCTTGTGGGGTAAAAGACTGAGTAAAGACATGTAGTTTATGCACAGGCCTGTTCTATGAAACAGTCCGTGGCACCCTGTCTGCTCTGATGTTTAATCCATGATAAGAAACATAATGTATTAGGGCCATCCTAAAAAATGAAAAAATTAAGATAATCTGCTTTTTTGGTAAAAACAAACAAACAAACAAACAAACAAACAAAATTTTTAGGGATAAAATCAGAACTTGTACAAGTTGTATATTTACAAGAAATCAAATGAAAAAAATTTGTGTGTTTAAAAGGTCAGAAATTTGTAAGAAAAAAATTGAAATGTACAAGTTTTGAAAGTGTCCACAGCGCGTGTCTTCGCTGCTGTTGGGAATCACAGTGGCACAACAAGTTTTTCTCGGTTATGCCGCTGAGTGATGAGCTCTGCGACATGCAGATCAAAGCACGTTTCTGTTGGCAGACACTTGAAGACTTCACTCTGACAGTTTCAATCTGTGTCAGTCAAATTCAACCATGGCATATCGTCATGCAAATGCATGTCAGCTTAAAGGAAGCACACGAAAACAAAATGTCCTAGGAAGAGTGAGAAACAATGTGCAATGTGAATTACTCAAAAAGTCATCACATTTTTAACAGCAGACATCTGAGAGTTTACATAACTGAGATGGCTAAACTTGAACTTCTTTAACTAAGTTCTTGGAAGCACTTAACCAAAATTTGGTTTCTTTAAAATATCAGCCATGTTATCCCCATATTGAATAAGTCATGTAAATGGATATTTGTACCATAAAAACAGATTTTTTGAGATCTCCAAGGTTACATCTTTGCAACTCGTTAAAAACTGCTTCAGTCCTTAATAATGGATGGAGCTGTCAACTCTAGTTTCTGTCTTGTGAACCTACTTGTTTGGCCACAGGCTTCACTGGTGTTTTCTTCACTCCTCATTAGAATCACCATTGCTCAGTCAGAAAACATTAGGCCTTCTTCGCCCCACGTACCGAGGCTGTATGTAAATAAATCAGCATTGACCTCACCTGCTGAATGGAGAAAAGAGAACTTCACATTGAATTAAAGAGTCTGAGGTTATTCCCTAACCTTTACTTTCAGGATATCTAATCAGCCAGATGTAATGACACTGAAATGTTAGTTTTCAGCAGAGCAAGGCTGGTCTAATTTACAGGAAAGTGGACTTGAATAAATAACAACATTCGTGACAGTGTTATGCTTAGCTGAGCGTTTCATGGCCTGGGAAAAGAAGAGCCTCAGAAACCAGCAGCCGCTATGACAGACTGGGGACATGTCCATTTGTACATTAGTCAAAGTGCCCTGACAGCGCTCCTTTTTCTAATGTTATGATACTTCACCACATGGTAATTGCCCCCATGATGGATAACTAGAATCAACAAATGGCGTGACCTACACTATAATCCACCCTGTCAGAATATGTGTCTGGCCTCATGTGACCTGCCTCGCTGTGTGCTCCTGCAGGGTGTGCCACCTTAGTGAGGGTGGCATGACCCTAGATGACAGGGCACCCAGCTGGATAACAGGCTGACTGCTGGCAGGCTCCAGGTGTCTCAGTGAGTGATGAACAACCCCTAGCCACGTGACATCAAATGTGGGCAAAAAAAATAAAGCACAGAAAAAGAAAGCCCAGACAAAACAAAATCCAGACAAAATGAAAACAAAGACCACTGTTTCTCTTCCTCTGGCACACCAGCATGTTTTTTCCCCTTTTGTTGACTACAGTGACACCAAAGTAGCATCAGCGTGTTCTCACTTTGCAGCTAAAGCTTTCAAACACAGCAGATCAAGAACAGGCACAGCCAGAAGGTGAGACACCACGTGGCAATTGTGGTTTCACAATAGATGAGACAGAGCGTTTGTGTCTGAAAGCTCCCCGGTATCCCTGCAGGGAGAAACCGTCTCCACAGAACATATTTGTTTTCATGATACTGGATGCCTGGCTGACAGCAAACTTCATCTCCTTTACTTACATTACGCAGCTATGCAGAACGTTAAATGCCAAGACAGAAAGAGGAACGTTCATGTTAGACAGTCTTTGATATGGGTGAAGCCCTCAGCCGTTAGAAATTGGGTACATCATGTTGCAAGGATGAGTTACAGACTGCATAACAAGGCTGAACCAGCGCATGGTAAACCTATTTGGAACAAAAGATGGCCTCATTTCCCCAATGATCAGGGACAAGCCCAGCGATGAACAGAGAGGTTTGAGCTGCTCTCTTTTTTCCCCCCCAGATCACCAAGGTTTTGGATATCGTCCTAGAAACACTTATCCAAAGGACAGTTGTCAGAAATAGGTCAGTCAAATGTCTACACACATGAACACACGTAAACACCAAGAACAAATAGATACATGGATAGTATGCAGAGGAAGAGCAGCACAGGCATCTTAGATGGGTTAATGGGTCCTAAGCCATTTTTACAGCAGGCTTCAATCACACACAGTTCTCAGGCGGGATAATGGGGGAGATAGCTGGAGGGGTAGCAGGTTCTTGAACTCTGGTGGTACCAACTAAAGTCAAAATGCCAACATCTACAAGTCAATGCTCTGATTTAAGCATGTGCTGCAATTTGGGTCCTTTCGTATACCCTGAAAAGTATCACAGAGAGATGATGCAGCTTGTATTTTAGAGCAGATGCCCATGATGTGCAAATGTATAAGGGCACATCTATGCACCTATAGGGGTGTTCACATTAAAAGGAGCTGTTTGGCTGATTGCAGAGAAAGACCACAAAAACCTGGTCCAAAGGAGACGATAGGAAGTCATGTCTTGTCATTTACTCACTGCAGAGTGAGGAAAAATGAATAGTTTTCTGATAAAAAAAAGAGCCACTTTCTTTCAACCATCAAAAGAATCACTTAGCTTTCATCATATTCTGTAAAAGCTTAAATGAAGGGACCCTGGATATTTGCCCCCTTTGACACTAACTGTATGCCAGCAAGGGCTGGCTTAAAATAATTAAAAAAATAAAAAATAAAATAGAAAATGGTGATGACCTGATGGTCTCATTTCCTTTTGAAGCTCATAAAGAGACTCTATCATTTTACCGTGTTTGCAAACCAATTGAAACCACCTTATACAGGTATAAATTGTGCATTTTTCAGACTGAGATACAGTGCCAATAAAAAAAAATATTCATCCTCTTGGATGTTTTAACCTTTTAAAAGCTTTTTTATTGAATTGAGAAATCAATCATGGTACATGTAATTTGGCTTTTTTTTTTACCCCAAAACATTACAAAATGGTCTCTTTTATGTCAAAATGAAAACAGATTTCTAAAAAGTACTTTCAAATAAACAAAAATATGTAATGTAAACTATATGACTGCATTAATATTCACCCCCTTTAAAGAGACTGACCTAATTCAACAGAAGTCCTGCCAATTTATGCTAGTAGTATCACAATTAGTGAAATGGGGATCACCTGAGTGCTGTGAATGTATGAATGTAGTAGAACAACACCTGTGTCTGAAAGGTCAAGTCACTTGTTAATCAGTGTTTCCTGGCTACCATTTTACCAAAAAGATAAAAGAACACTCCAAGCAACTCAGAGAAAAGGATATTGAAAAGTAAAAGTCAGGGGATGGGTAAAAAAAATTCCAAGGCACTGAACATCCCTTGGAGTTCAGTTAAATCCATCATCAAGAAATTTAAGGAATATGGCTCATTCGTAAATCTGTCTAGATCAGGGCGTCCTCAAAAACTGAGAGGGCCTGCAAGAAACTAGTGAGAAAGGCCACCAAAACACATTGACTACTCTGAAGAAGTTCAGCAGCTAAGATGGGAGAGACTGCATACTACAAGTGTTTCCCAGGTTCTTCACCAGTCAAAGCTTTATGGGAGAGTGGCAAAGAAAAAGCCACTGTTGAAGAAAACTCAAATTAAATCTGGACTAGAGTTCTTGAGAGGCATGTGGGAGACTCCATGGTCAAGTGGGGGGATAGTTCTTTGGTCTGATGAGACCAAAATGGTGCTTTTTTGACCATCTAACAAGACATTATGTGTGGTGGACACCCAAAATGCACGTCACCACAAACACATCATCCCTACTGTGAAGCACAGTGGTGGCAGCATCATGCTGTTGGGCTGTTTCTCAGCAGCCAGCCTAGAAGGCTTGTAAAGGTAGAGGTTAAAGTGAATTTCGCAAAAGGAGGAAAATCTTGGAGAGCAATGTTATTCAGTCTGTAATAGAACTAAGGCTTATTTTTCCAAAAAGCTGAATTACATTGACCACAACTGATTTATAAAATCAATAAAAGTGTAAAACATCTAGGGTGGGGAATACTTTTTATTGGCACTGTAGTGGACAGGTTCACAATACTCATAAATTCTGCTGTCCTTAAATACAGGGAGGGGACACTGTAAGTAGAGCACATACCATGTGAGAGTTTTATACACTTTCTCTAATACATGCTCTCTCTTTACTAAAAGCATGATGAATGCCATCAAGAGGCAAGTTAACACTAAATGCATGCTTACCTGGCTTTTAGTGGAAAAGTTGACCCTGTGTTTGATTTAGCCTTTATATCTAAGGTCTTCTATTGCAGTGATTATCTGCTATTTTACGAGCAAAACCTTGCACATGCACCGGCATATTACATAAGGTATTTAGATTGTTAAAATTGGGTACTTTGTCTTTGAGGTTCTTAAAATTTGTTCCTGTTGTGGCAAGGAATTCAAAAGCAGGAGATAAAACTGAATTCCAATAACCCATTAAATATTAAGGAACAGAAGTTCAAGCAGAGTGCTCACATTTTTAAGAGAGATGTGTTTGAGTATGAAATAAAATAGCGGATAGAAAAAGGTGGAGAAATGTTACACCTCTGTGCAACATAGAAAAAAGGAGCGTCTGATGACACAAGAAAGGAAAGGCATGAAGGACAAAATAAATGAAGTATTGATTTAGTTAAATGGAATAGTTGAGCCCTGCATGGATAAATTCATGCAGCTGCCTTGTCTTACACATTGTGTTCAGTTACCAGATTTTGTTGAAGTATGCAGAAACAGTTCAGGCCTAACATGGCTTGAAAAATGAAGAACATGCTGTTAAATGTTTAAATGAGTACATGGTGTGACAGATACTTCAACCAACATGCCTTTGGTAAACCGCTGTATCTGAACCTCCTCCTCAGGCGCTTTTTGATCTGTGGCATTCAAAACAGAGTAGGCTGAGCCACCCAGGCCAGTTTTTACAGCAGCGATTAAAAAGGTGGAGAGAATGATAGTAACGGGATTAAAGACAGGCATCTCTTTTCAAATGTGTGCCAAACCAGTAGAATAGACACAGAAGCACAACATCTCCCAACATAAGCAACCTATCAAACATTCAACTAGGAATGACCGGACAGGGACACACAGACATGAGGGAGCAAAACATACAAAAACACCCACAAACAGGTAGATGTGCAAAATCACTTACACAAAAAAACATGTCTAAACAAGCTACAAAGCCAAAGGGGAAACTTGAACTCACAAACACACACACACACACACACTCAGAGAGTGACTGACAGCTCGTATTAAAGTAGGGGCAGGCCCAGGCATGGCAGGGGGAGGAGTGACGGAAGGCAATTAGAGGCATATTTTAGATGATAATAGCTGTTTATGAGCCATACATTCTATAAAAGCTATTCATAGCAGGCAAGCAGATGAGCAGAAGTCTGGAAATGACTTGTATTTTTTGCCCATGATGTGCCCTCAAGGGCATAGAAGGGCAGAGCAGAGAGAGAGAGAAAGATAGAGAAGGGATCTCTTACTCTGGCATGTAGGGATGTCACAGTATCTCCAATAGATCCCGTCTTCATGATCGGCAATATAGCACCACGGCTGGACGTCCCCGTCAGGGTTCCTACAGATGTTGAAGGGTCAAAGTTGAGCATGAGTATATAGCAGAGGTACATACAGACTAATAATGTGTCTTTTTCACTATATTAAGGCACTCTGCTGAAAGTAACACATATTCTTGATCCCAAAACTGATAATTATTTTGGCGCAAGTCAGAGCTACATAAAAAGACGTGCAGTCTCTCATTTTTTTCTGTCCATGTGAGAAAATGTGCATCATAGTATTTTTGATTTCAACAAAACAGACAACACATCTACTAATATAACCAGAGATGTTTTAATGTCATACCAACTCAAAGTGTAAATCAGCTTGTGTGATCAAATATAATTATTTTGTTTTTTCTCCAAATCAAAAATGGTTTATTATCACGGTTCCAACTCCAAAATGTGAAGGTTTGAGTTAGGTCTCCAACCCTGTCTGTGATTTATTTGGCGACAAGTTATTTGAATGTCTTTGGGTCAAAATTGTCTTATTAAATAAGTATCAAGCCACATTTACCCGACAAATCCAGATAAACACCTTATTTTGTGACTTAAAACACAAAAAAATAAGGCATGCATTTCCTATGAACATTAAAATATCTACCAATACTTCACTTTGAAATGAAGGTTTCAAACTTTCGGTACTTAGTAATTTATACAGAGACATATCATTCCGAGCAACTTTACAAGAAACAGTGTCCTTACCCTTTTGTTCAATTTTTTTTCTTACTTATTGTATGCAATTCGCGCCCTTATTTGGGAATGATTAAAGGCTCATCTCTGGACTCGTCATGTGTATGTAGGCTTTAATATATGTCACGAGATATCACTGACTAGACACTAGCCAAAAACCTTTGCTTTGATTTGAGTTTTGCAGTTTACACAGTTGGATCAACTTTCTTTGTTCCTTATTCAGCCTTACATTACACAAAATGTTATTTTAAGGGGAAATAGGAACAAAATATCCATTCGTCCATCTTTTCCACTTATCCTGGGCTGGGTCGTGATGGTAGCGGGCTAAGAAAGTCAACCCAAACATCCCTCTCCCCAGCAACACTTTCCAACTCCTTCTGGGGGATCCTGAGGTGTTTCAAGACTAGACAGGATATAGTATAATCCCCCCCAGCGTATTCTGGGTCTTCCCTGAGGTCTCCTCTCAGCTGGATGCACCCAGAAGACCTCTACAGGGAGGTGCCCTGGAGGCATCCTGATCAGATGCCTGAACCAAATCAACTGGCTGCGATCTTATTATAGAGATCTCAGTCATTACAGAGTTCAAGACCATGGGTGAGGGTTGGGAGGTAGATCGACAGGTAAATGGAGGGCTTTGCCTTTTAGCTTAGTTCCTCTTCACCACAACGATCCAGCACAACACCTTGAGTAACGCTGATGTTGCACCAATCTGCCTGTCAATCTCACACTCTTTTATGCTCACTCCTGAACAAGACCCCAAGACACTTGAACTCCTTCACCTATGGCAGAGACTCACTCCCCTCCTGGAGGGAACAATCCACCGTTTTCTAGCAGAAAACCATAGCCTCAGACTTGGATGTGCTGACCCTCATCCTAACCACTTTGCTAAAAACCATCCCAATGTCTGCTGGAGGTCTCCAGTAGAGGACGGCAACAGAGCCACATCATCTGTAAAAAGCAGAGATGGAATTCTGCGGACCTCGAGACAGGAACCCTGCATCCCATGCTTGGATCTCGAGATCCTGTCCATGAAAATCATAAATCAGAGATAGGGGGCAACTCTGGCGGAGGCCAACACGCACTGGGAACGTGTCCGACACTGTGGTGAGAATGTGGATACAACTCTCATTTTGGTCATACAGGGGCCTGATGGCTCGCTGCAGCAGCCCCAGGACCCCATATACCCTCAGTACCCAACACATGACCCCCCTAGGTACATGATCGTAAGCTTTGTCCAAGTCCACAAAACCTATATAGAGTGGATAAGCAAACTCATGCTCCCTCAAGAAGTCCTGCTAGGGTTAAGAGGTGGTCCAGTGTCCAATGGCCAGGACAAAATCACATTGGTCCACCTGAACGGAGGTTTTGACAGTCAGCCAGAGTCTGTTCACCAGCACCCTTGGTAAACTTTCCCAGGAGGCTGAACAGTGTGATACCCTGATCATTCAAATACACCCTCTAGTCCCCCAAATATGGCTTCTTCAAATTTTTTGGGAGGCATTCAAGTTTAGAAAAAGACACAAAGGACGGATGCATATTATATCCACAAATAAAGTCCACTGTGAATAACACTGGGGGTGTGATGGTGGTGAGGTGATGAGGTGGAGAAAGATGAAGGAAGAAAATGGTCAATATTAAAAATGTCGGGCCAAAACAACTCAAAGAAAGACTGAAAACAGAGGGCTAAATGTTCATTGCAACTCCAGTAGATTATCTTGTCTGTGCCAGTCATTCCAGCAGTACCCCTTAATGCATGTTGGTTTAGCCTCTTCCTCTGCTCTCTCAAGGCTTTGCTGTCCATGTCAGTCAAGGGCCAGATCAACAGAGAGGTGGAGGTCATGGGGGAGGTGCTCTTTGTTTGGGGCCAGACACAACCCTGAAAAAAAAATGTATGGATGATGGGGCAAAGCTGCTGTCTGAAGCTGCGGCCTCTATGAACCACATCGAGGTCCTTTGAACCCATCATAAAACAACTGACAGGCGTTGGCTTTCCAGTAACAAAAAAGATGAGCGGTGGAACTGAAGATGGAAGCAACAGAGAGCTTTGTGCTGGCCCTACATCTCCAGGGTAATCACTGCCATCGATGAATCACGACTCTTAACTACTAATAACTGAAATAAGAGCAGCAAGAATGTGGTTGGAGCTCACATTGGTGTCGTTTCAGCTCTTTAAGCTCTGTTTCAGGAAAAACACACACCCTGTCAACCAAAAAAAAGACATCCAAGATGACATAGCTATTTTTTCTTTCAGTAATGACTCTAGTTGCCAGAGACCTTTTCTGTCTTCGCTATTTGACACACCTCATTGTAGCGTCTTGACAAAGCCCCGGGGCGCTGCACTATCCCGTTTCGCCTTTTGTGAGCGAAGTTGTGAAGGGCGTTTCCATTTCTTTTCTTCTTCTATCAAAAACACTATCCAGAGTTTCCTCCTCTCTTTTCACACTCAGAATGAGGTATTGACAAAGATGTCCCTATAAAGACTTTTCCAGAGGGTTGAAGTAAAGTTTAACTGCCTGAATGCTTTTAAAAACTCTTATCCCTGTGACTTTTTCAGCAGAGTGTGAAGGAATGGTTCATTTCCTCGCACTTTTCTTCCTTCTTTATCTATGATTGCACTATCAAAACAACCCAAAAGTTCCCTGAACCTGAAATTTACCCATGTCAACAACAAACTAACCTTGTTTTCCAGAGGATTTCAAAACCATATCATCTGTTTGTTGCTCCACCTAGATTATAGGCAAACACCTGTTTGTTTAGCCTGAGGCTACAGTTGGAACAAGAGGAGCAAAAACTTTGTCCAAACATTAAAATACTGGATTATTTATCTTTTTCTCTCCTTTTTCCCCTTCTCCTTTCCATGCGTGTCAAAGTATAATAGCCCCTATTTGAAATAAGACTCCCAAGAAGCCATCTATAGCCACTTATGTAATTTACTGCACTTTTTAATCACCCCCTAAGGAGGCAGACATGAATTACAACCATCATCATTAACTAAATATCCTCAGAGGAACACCCATAGCAAGTACGACCCACCAGCAGCTTTGATCAGTAAATGATGTGGTGTCCCTCGCTAACCTCGCTCAGAATCACTCAAAGAGACACACAAACACCTGCACACGCCCTTTTAGCAGTAGCATGGGAACACTATCCACAGGACTGAGGTGAACAGGCTAGCCCACATGACAGAGAAACACAATCAATCCTGCCCTGAGGTGTCAGTGAATGCGTTTGGGTATCTGAGTGGAGGTAGGGAGGGAACAGAAGTTGGAAAGCCAAGAGTCAGATTAGCTCAGGTGTCACAGTGCAGATAAGAGCTGACTTCGACGGATGGAAATCCATTTGTTTAACCCGGCAGCAGAGAAAGACTTCCATCCTCGAAGAGATAAAAGTTTCTGCTGCATGTGTGATTGACTGTGTTTATGGTTGTTTCAGTGGGAGCTGCTTTCACATCCGTGTGCGTCAGAGATAGCTCTAAGTCGGAGAGCTTGTTGAAACACTTCTATACCCAGAGGTAGATCACAGAAGATGTTTGGACACTTAATTGGCACAATTACGCTGATTGACTCATTTTTCTCCGAGTGAGCCACACACTTGGGTACAGAGCCAATTAGAGCCACATTGGGTTTTGCCTCACAGGCGCTCCGATTCCTGCTATTGAAGGCAAGAGCAGCTTCCATCTGAACATGGAGGAAAAGCAGCTGCTCAGGGCTGGCTGCTGTTCAAAAGGTTTCCTGTAATAGCCATTTTTCCATGTACCTTAATCGGGAAATTTACGAACATCTTTAAAATGCCTGGCACCGTGAAAGGACATATAAAAATGTTAAAATAATCACATCAAAGTGTTTGTGTTAAAGCTAGAAATGAGATGCTTCTAGGTGTTATTCATGATTAGT
Source organism: Cheilinus undulatus (assembly GCF_018320785.1). Taxonomy (NCBI): domain Eukaryota; kingdom Metazoa; phylum Chordata; class Actinopteri; order Labriformes; family Labridae; genus Cheilinus; species Cheilinus undulatus. Next base: position 26,580,166 of record NC_054869.1, on the reverse strand, counting down.
GTCAGATTGTGGAGAAACTTTAGTTTAGTTAAAAGAGTGCAAAAAAAGATGAAAGCCCTTCATCTGGCAGGGTTGGAGGGAGCAGAAACGCTGATTGGAAAGTGGTGCTGAGAGGTTGTCTGGTTTGGGATTTGAGGTCAACAGCAGATCAGAGCCTGGCTATTTACTGCCTGGGAGAAGACTGTTTAATTGACTTGGATGATTTAGCATGCAAACTGCTGCCTGCTGCTGCGCTGCATGAATGCATGTATTGACAAAGACTGCTGTGTTGGGTGTGTGATGATATGTGCAGTCTTCTGTTTATTGTTCTCCCATGGTCCACTTGTCCTGAATATGAGGTTATGATATTACAATGTCACCATCACATCACTAAGCCCCTTAAATGTGCACATCACCAAATTTACTGTCAACAAAAACCAACTACTTCTCACTTACATGTAATTTTGGGTTTATCTGCCCAGCATTTAAGAAGCCAGTGTCTGAACCTTCATGCATCTGTGAAATTATACTGGATGTACAGTGGCTATAAAAAAAATATTCACTCCCTTGGTTATTTTACCATTTCATTGATTTTATAAATCAATCATGGTCAATATAAATGGGCTTTTTTGAAAAACAAAAACCACAACAACCATTTCATTTCAAATTGAAAAGTAATTTCCACGAAGTAATGTGGATTTAACAAAAATATATAAGGTAAAATAGGTGCATAAATCTTCTCCCCTTTAAAGTGACTGACCTAATTCAACAGAGGTTCAGCCAATTGGTGCTAGTAGTCTCACTATTAGTGAAATGCAGATCACCTGAGTGCAATGAATGTGTCTCAAGTGAAAACAGTGTAAAGACACCTGTGTCTGGAAGGTCCAGTCACTGGTTAATCAGTATTCCTGGCTACCATTACACCATGAAGACAAAAGATCACCCCAAGCAACTCGGAGAAAAGGTTATTGAAAAGTATAATTCAGGGGATGGTTACAAAAAATTTCCAAGGCGCTGAACATCCCCTGGAGTTTAAATCCATCATTAAGAAATGGAAGGAATATGGCACATGTGTAAATCTGCCTAGATCAGGGTTTTCAAAATGTGGGAGAGTGAGCATCCCCTAAAAAGAAATTATTCATTTGGTGGACCCCCACCCACTTAAAGATTCAGACTGAAAAAAAAACTGAACAACCACATTTTCAAGCATTATGTCTAATCTTTAAACATTTTACATTAACATATTTTTGATGTTTTGGTCTGTCCTTAAACATCTGACTTTCCCTCTTATTTAGTGGGAACCATACGTTTTCATCTGTACAGTTGATGCAGGATTGCATAACCATTAGCCCTATGCCCCAATAGTTAAGAATCCTTTAAAAAAATTCCTGGATCAAGACAGTGATCTGGATCAATCCCAAAATCTAATCAGTTCTTCCTTATGCCAATACTGACATTTCCTGAAAATTTAATCAAAATCCATCCATGACATTTTTATGGCAAGCGGTTTTAACATTTAAAAGTTAAGTTTGGCTTTCCAGAATTAACACTGTAGATATCTGTAATTCAATTTTGCCTGGTCAAAAAGAACATTTCAGATATCCATAAATACATTCTGCCTATCCACAATTGTCATTACAGATATCTACAACTTCATTTGACTAGGCGAAATTATGTCACTTTTGCCATTCATGTGTATGGGGTTTCTCATTACAGATATCTACAACGTCATTTCGGATATCCACAATGTGAATTACAGATATCTGCAAATGAATTGTAGATATCTGTAATTCTAATTCAAGATATCTCTAATTACATTTTGACTAGGCAGAATTAAAATTACAGATATCCTAATTTTGTTCCTTTACTCGATAAAATAAGACAAGATTTAGAAAATCGGAACTCCCTTCCTGTTTCTTGGCTGGGACGTGTAGCCTTGATAAAGATGATTGCATTGCCCAGACTGCTTTATCCCATTCAAATGATTCCTGTATTGCTCTCAAAAAGGGTTCTAAAGGATTTGAACAGCTGGCTGAGCTCTTTTATTTGGAGCAAGCGTAGACCAAGAATCAAATTGGCTGTTTTGCAACTACCAAGTTCAATGGGTGGTTTGGATTTGCCGAACATTAAAATTTACCAATTGTCTACTCACTTGAAATTTATATCTGAATGGATAAAGAACAAATCTTCTTGTATCTGGCTGGATATTGAATCATCCTTATCTAAATGTAAATTGCAGAACATGCTATTCTTTAAGAGTTTTAAGAATATTACAGATAATTGTTCTAATCCAATAATACTTAATGCTTTGAAGGTGTGGAGGTTAGTGCAGCACCTAGAGGGAGGGTCTAAGTTAACTTCAATGTTTACTCCTATAATAGACAACCCAGACTTCTTGCCAGGCATACTGGATTCTGGTTTTCAGCATTGATGTGACAAAAATATAAGTATATTAGGAGACTTATTTCAGAACAATGGTCTGATGTCATTTGAACAATTAATAAATGCACACCAGCTCTCACAACAGGATTTTTTCCGTTTCTTACAGCTAAGGCATTATATTACCCAGAGTACTACTCTTATAGAACACCCTGAAGTATCTGTAATTGAGAAAATGTTACTACAGCATCCAGAGAAAGTGTCTTTGAGCTCTCTCTACAAGGTAATTTGTGATATCTCACCTATTGGCACGCAGAGGGTTAAGGGTGTATGGGAGAGGGAATTATCAGTGACTATTGATGATGAGACATGGGATAGTATTTTGAAATATGCTAAAAAGATTTCAATATGCTCACGAACAAAGTCAATCCAATTCAGAATTATACATCGAACTCATATATCTCCCAGACGCAGGCATTCCTTTAATCCATCGCTTTCCCCTCTGTGTGTTAAATGTAAAACAGAAATAGGCACTCTGACTCACTGTTTATGGTCATGTGGTAATGTGCAGAAGTATTGGTCAGAAATACTTTTTGAAATAGGGAAAATATTTCATAAAAATTTTGAGTTGGATGCCATGTCTTTGATTTTGGGTCTTCCAAGTCAGATGTTAAGAGTAAGAGCCCTACTGTTAAAGGATGGAGTAGACCTGTGTTTGAACTGGTCCCTCTTGAATATCTTACAAACATGTTACATGCAAAGAAAGACCACTTTTACAAAGTCTGGCAGCCTTATTTGAATTATATTGGACCTGATCTCTCTGCTATTATTGTAGGAGAGCTTCTTGAGCCTGGATTGTGACCTGTTGTAGGCATATTGGATAACTGCCTGTATCTTTGTGTATAACTGGATCCACCTGAGCTGTTTGTTTGGTCCTGGTTTGATTTGTTGGTTATTGTGCATACTTGTTGACTTATTGGGTCATTGCCAATGTATGTAATATTTTATTTACTGTATAAACTAAGAAAATTCAATAAACAAAATAAAAAAAATAATAATTACAGATATCTTTAAATCACATCAATTTTATACAATTCAAGATATCTACATGTCCCTTTTTGGTTATCTTAAATTAAATTTTGACTACGCGAAATTAAATTGTAGATATCTGTAAATGGAATTACGACTAGTCAAAATGGAACTGTAGATATCTACTATGGAATTATAGATATCTTGAAATGAATTTTGATTACAGATATTCGAAATTGGAGATATCTGTAAATGTAATTCTGCCTAGTCAAAATGTAATTAGAGATATCTTGAATTAGAATTTTGACAAGGCAAAATGATGTTGTAGATATCTGTAATTATGACAAATTTTGCCCACCTCCCACTTTGGGCTGGAGCAGAGCGGCTTGTTGTTCAAATCATCAAATCTATGGAAATCTGCTTGCCATACACGTCACATTGTAGGCCTACCTGTGTAAGCCAACGCCATGACTGCTTCTTTCTTCCTCCATTCATAGAAATAAGGAAATAAACCCACTTCTTGTTTGATTATGGTGGGGAGGGGAAATGGTGTATTTCTGGATATCTAAACTAGAGCAGTGTTATTGATGATGTCATTAATGACGTTAGAGATATCTCTAATTCACATTCTGCCTAGGTGAAACTGAATTACAGATATCTGTAATTGTCATTTGAGATGTGTGACGAGTTGAATGACATTTTCGGTGACGTCATTGCAGATATCTGTAATTCAATTTCGCCCAGTCAAAATTAAATTACAGATATCTTGAATTAAAATTCCGCCTATTCAAAAAGTAATTACGACTAATCAGTAAGACATTGTTGATATCTACAATTTTAATTCCGGATAGTCAAACTTAACTTTTAAATGTTAAAACTGCTTGCCACACTTTTTGAGTTATGTTGCTGACAAACAAACAAATGAACTAACAAACCCTACCAATCACATAACCTCCTTGGCGGAGGTAACAAGATGTCAGTTAACAAGTGGTTTCATCAAAATAAAAAAAAAATGCAATCCTATTATCATCCTGATAATTCTATGTTCACCAACCAATACAGGACAGGGCAGAAGTGTGGCAAAAATCTCAGAAATTGACAGCAAGTAAAACCGCAGATAAACGCATGCATTCAAGTGTTTTGACTTGTGTTAACGGACCCTAAGCAACAAGCAGGTCCTAAGCAGGACTTGTAAAAGAGATTTTTGTATCTCAATGGGAATAAATCCAGGTTAAATAAAACAAATAAATAAAAAATGTAACATTACTGAGTTAATTTCAACTTCTATTAACTTCTATTACACCAGGCAGCATAATGGGATGTAATACCTTCCATCAAACTGCTGAAAACTTGCCTGCAGTTTGCCTGATACCAGATTTGTACCCAATGCCATGGAGATTCAATTGCAATCAACTTGAGGAACACTATTCACTCTGGCATTTCCATTATCTCGTCTATGTAAGGGGAACGCATTAGAAGCTATAGTGGACTCTCATAAATTGTACACTACACATACACACCTGCATATAAATAGCTAGGAAATGGCTCGCAAAGCTATTGAACCACCCACTGAACCATCATGCACTTCACACCCTCATACTAATGCACTGGGGGGAAAGGGTCCAATATGAGCCTGTAGGAAGAGTTAATTGAAAGGAACTATAAAGGAAACATTAATCAGCACATTGATTTGTTTGATGTTCCTCTTATGAAAGTTATAAAGTGTTAAGAGGAGGTCAAAGAAGTACTTGAGAAGTTAAAAAGTGTCTTCCTTTTGTGTAAAACACCCCCAAAAAATGCAAATCAACCTCTCTGCCAAAATTCAGGGCAGATGATTTATTTCTGCCTTATGGTAGAATTAATTCTCTTAAGTGATATTTGCTGTTAAATTGAGTCTCAGTAAGTCTCAGCTTAGACACCAGAGCTGCTGTCCTTCTCCTGAGGCCTTGTGGTCCTTTTTTTCTGCAGGGAAACAATGTGACATTTCCCCTCTGCCCAGTTTTTCCCCTTTTTTCACTGGAGTATTTTATAGCAGGCTATAAAGATGAAATGTGAGGGTTGTTATGGCTCTTTCTGCAGCACCACTGTGGTGCCCTCTCGACTAAATCTCCACTTGGAAAACACCACAGACGGGACAAGAAGTGAGTATGTAATCCTCTTCTTCTATGCCTCTCAACATCTGATATGCGCTCAGAGCCATGCATTAAAGTTAAGACACACAGTGATTCCCAGCTTTGCATTATCCACCTGTGTCCTGGCCTAGGCTCTCATCTTGGAAAATCACAATTTGCCTCGAGTCAGACATGCCAAAACTGCCCTGGCTCTCCTATTTAACTCCTTGTTCTTGCACTCATTCTGCATTCTGCTACCAACCCCTTTTGTCGAAATATTACCCCCCAATGTGGAGTTAAGCAATGTCTGCAATAATGTAAGCCTCTGATGAAAGATGAACAAGCTAAGGAGATGAAAGGAAGACTGGAGGCTAGAGGTGGTTAGAAAATGTGGGAAACAAAATTTGAATTTCAAGATGCACATCATGTAAATAAAGATATTTGCAATCCAAATTGAGCAACACAGCAAGTCAGCCCTCCATGATCAAAACTAGATCTTTTTTTGCAGCAGGATTTCCTCTGCAGGCTCATAGTGTTTACAACATGTGCATACTCACTGTTGGACACATGCTCAAATACTTGACCCTGTGCAGACATGCCATAAATACCACCCCTGATCTTTTCACAATGAAGTGGCCAGTCTCCTCAGCCCTGCTGATGGGTGACTTTGCACAAGGAGGGTGTCTGACAGAGAGACTGGGAGAAGTTGTAGCTGCAGCCCAAAGTGACACAAATCCCTCTGTCAGGAAGAAACAAAGCTACAAGCTGTCAGTGAGTTGGAAAAGCTGCTAACTGCATCCGCTGCCAAGAAAACAGCCAAATCCAAACACTGGATACGTCCATGTTGAACCGCTTGTTGAACATGATACATTCCTAATGTGTAGGGAAAGCCTTCCTCCATCATCTGCCTGTATCCTCCTTGTAAATCTTCCAAAGTCCCATCCAGTTCAAGGAAAAACAAAATCGAGCAGTGCCACTTCAAAGCATTGCTGCATTATGAGTTTACAACCATGGCTTAGGGAATGTTTCAGAGGCTTTGGGATGAGGAGAGGGAGAAAAATGGGAGGGAGGTTTCTGTTTCTTATGGATTGGCGAACTGTCCCAAGCCACTGTTCTGGATGTCTTTGTGGATTTGAACTGCGGCTGCATTTCCAGCAAATACACAAGTTTGACAATCGTACAGACAAAACTGAGAGTCATGCTTGGAGTGTGCTTGGTGGATACAAAGGGTTTTGCAGATGCCCAAAGCCACCGTGTCCCCTCACATTGCACGGATGAGGGATGGAGATTTGCTTATACAAACTCTTCAAGTGCATTTGCCTCCTCACAATGACAGGGCTAAACATTCAGTTTGGGGACCACTGATTAAATATTCAGGGGGAATGTCTGAGCAGGTCCCCTGAGCGCAAACCCTCTACAAAACACCAAAGACCTAACTCTAAATTATTAATGGAGTCAAATGCTTTGTCTAGGAAGCTCAAAGCTCTGTCAAACATTGGTCTGTCTCAGAGAGATGGGTTTCAAAGGTTCCACTCAAAGCATTTTTACATCAATAGCATTAACTGCACATGCCATGAGCATAAAAGGAAAGAGCTGAAAAGACTGTCAGTGGACACTGAGCCACTGTTTAGGACTGTGCTGTGAATTTGCTGCATTTCCAGGCCAGAAGCAGATTACCTTTTGATATAAACAAGACAGATCTGTTGTAATGCTCCAGTGTAGCGAGAGCTTAAACTAACAACCCACTTCATTCAGCTAATCATAAATAGAGTTACATGGTTCCTTAAGACAGAGCATTTTAAACACTGACAACATACTATCATCAACATTTTTGCTCAAGAGCTTCATAGCTCCTAGCCTTGAGTAAAAGGTGTAACATAGCATTACAAAGACATTTAAAGCTCCTATCAGGAGTTTTCTACTGTGTATTAAACAGACTGAAATAATGACTGACACCTGAAACCAAAAGTGACAAGGCTGTATGTTATCATTTTATGCCGCTGAGGCAAGGTGTCAAATAAAGTTATTAACTGTGATAACAGATGTTTATAAAACAGAGATTCTCCAGAAGTGAGACATTTAAAAGAAGCAGGATGTTTTTTTTCTTGTTGTTGTCATCAAAAATCATACTTGCATGTAACCTGACAAAGAAGATGGATTGGCCAGATTCCAGGTCTGTCATTTAGCCAAACTGGGGTACTTTTACACCCAGGGGTACGTGAAGTGATGTAGGGGGTATGCGAAAAAAAAACAAAAAAAACAAACATAATTTGAAAAAACCTGATTACACTTTGAAATTGGCGTATAAATAGACATAGGCCTACAGTCTGAGGTGCCTGCTCACATTGCCAGAAAATCGCATAGGTTACCCTCTAGTGTTAAGCAAATTGCTCTGTCACTTTCAATACTGGTAAATAAATCTATTTTGTGAGAAATAATTCACTTTACGAGATTTTATTTGTATGTTATGCATGCTAAAAGTGGGAGGTGGGGGTGGCAGCAGGCTTACAGACACATTTCTTTTTCTAGCTGCTATAAGTGCGTGAGAGTAGGGGGTACATGGCAGGGGGTCAAATGTCTGAAGGGGTATGGGCTGTGAAAAGTTTGGGAACCACTGATTTAGCAGATCTATCTAGTAAAGCTTCAAGCTGGCATGCCTGTTGCCAGTCAGAGAATGAGCAGACCAGTCAGTGTCATTTAAGGAGAGCCAGGCAATAGCTGAAAGCATGGTTAAGTTGAAGCAACTGCAATCATGTCCACAATAGGTATAGCAGCAGTTTCATGAGCACTGGAGAGCATTTTCTGATCAAAAGAAGAGCAAATAAATGCACTAAAAGCTTGTCTTGCGTGTTTTTGTTCTTCTCCTCAATGGTTTCAGCAAAGTTTAACCAACTGGCTCCACTGACAGTGTGCTGCAGCGCCTATCTACTACATCAAAAGGTTTTGTTTCTCTTATCGACACGGTGTCAATGTAAAAATATCTTTAAAGGTTCTGCTCTTCACAAACACTGTCTATGGGGTGTTATCCAGAGAGATGTGAAATAGATCCAATGCCAGATCCAATGCTATAGCTATGTGAATCAGTCTATCTGGTGTGTCAGGTTCACTTTAATGTGTAAAGAACAAAACCAGCAAACAAAAGCTATACAGCATTTCCATCAGGATCTAGGAGACTGGGGGAGCCCAAACCTTGGGGGATGATCCCCAGGAGAAAAAATTGTGACATGTTGAAGTTAAATGCAGCAATCTTGTTAATTTTAAGGCAAATGAAGAGGCTTTATCCCTTGATTGGACAATTACAGTTTTTTGTTTTTTCATCATCTGACCTGAAGATAATTTTTTTTTTTACTGATTTAATCTTAAACTTGTCTCCACTAGAAAATTGTGTCACAGCCTTTATTTTCTGTATTCTCATTTACTTTCAGTCCTTAATTTAAGGTGGAGTTGGCATTTTATATTTGTTAGCCTTTGTGAAACAAAATCTATCTAAATTATACATAAATTAAATTTCTGCGTCATATTTACATTCTAGAGAGAAATAATGTGTCATTGTTAACACTGTTCCTTCTCCCTTGTCCTAGTAACTCAAGACTTAACCAAATCACATTACAATTTATTGTCTTTTGAATAGAAGTAGTTACGATTATTTTCTTCTACTTCCTTCTTTTCTGCCTTTGTGCAATCCTAAGTTAGCCTGCTCTTGGTAGCTTCATATTGCACACAGACATGAAGGTGGTCCTAATCTACTCATCAAACTCTTGGCAAGAAAGCAAAAAGCCTGTTTTCCAAAATGTGAAATTTCCCCTTATAAAGTTATGAGCTGAATCACAGAGATCATGAATTGATTAGTATGATACTGAACAAAGACATGTTTTAGCCTCCTGATACTTCTGTTTCTCATCATTTTTTCAGTTTTCTCACAAATGAAGCATATAGGAAAAATAAAGGAAAATCTAGAGGACAATTTTATTCAGTCTGCTAAAGGTGCATCTACAGAATACTGACTTGAAGGGGGTAAATATTTATGCAGTCACTTATTTTAGATTGCATATGTTTATTAAATTGACATAACTTGGTAGAAATTTGTTTTTACTTTGACATTTATGAGATTGTTTTTTATGTTTTTTTTTCCATCAAAAGAGCCAAATTCTATTGACTATGATTGATCTATAAAATAAATAATAGGGTAAAAAAAATCTGACGAGATGATCATAGTCTGTTAATCTTAGTGAACCCTTGATGCTTTTGACACCTTTTCATGAGATTTATTATCAGTAAACCTGCAAATCATGAGAAAGGACTCACCTGCAGTAGTTATGTCTACCTAAACCCCCCTCTCCATTGGGGTACTTGAGGGTGTTGTAAGGGTGCTGGAAAGTCTCGTTCCAGAAGAGGCAGGGTTTCCCCCCATGCAGGCTGGTCTGGTTCTGGAAACCCCTGTAGTCCTCTCCATTTGCAGTGTAACACTCTGAAAGGGAGACATGACATCGAGCATATGAGGGATTTTACTTGCCTCTGCATAAATGAATAAAACATCCATTAAGATGAAAATCATGAGCTTGGTGCCCGCTTTTACACAGGCGTGTGAAAGCAGCCACACATGTGATCTCCTTTACAGGGAATCTGGATTCAGTGAAACACCCTCGTGCTATTAAAATGTTGTAATGCGTTTGGCATGAGCGTGGAAATTTGGAATAATTATGTTTCTTGCCCAGGCTCTACTCATTTAAGCTCTGGCCAAGCATGTTAAAGCAAGATCAATCACAGTATTGTTTCAATTAATGTCAATGCAGGGGTGTACTGAAAAAGCTTGCCCCACAGATACACAACAAAAGCAAACATGGCTTGAATTTCCAGGAAATGTATGACAACCATATGGAAGAGTTAGAGAGAGGGAGTGAGAGAGAGAAAGAGAGAGCGATGGGTTCCCAAGGCAAAACAATGGAGAGTGGAAGGCTTTTCTTCCCTGAGAGAGGGAAGTCAAATAAACAATGGCTGATGGGAGCGTGATGAGCTCCCACTCATGATCACTTGAACCTCAGGGGGCTCATGTCAGGGGATTTTTAACAGCTAGAACTGAACATTTCTTATGATTGCATTAGCATGCAAAATATCAATTTATTATGGCTGTTATGATTACTCATGTACTGCAGGTGCTCATGGTTACTATGACGGTTGATGGAGCAGGGGATTCCCGTAGTGTAAACAGACAAAAACAGATTCTTCAACATAGAACAATAAAAATGTACTGCTGGTGTATTCTGGCATCTTTACATTTCACTTATTTCTCAGTCAATCTTTGGCCACTTTGATTGATTTGATTCAATCGTCTCTGACAACAGTCACACTGTTTGCAAAAATTCTTTTACATGAATTCCTTTTTGCACAAAATATAATCACAGCTCTTTATTTCACTGAATGAGGATGTTGGACTTCAGAAGCTTCACACCATACACAATGCTACAAACACACGAAGGTCACATGATCGAGACTTGACATCACTATTGGGTCTGGATCAAAATTCCTGAACTCTAGCAGTGTTTCTGCAGGCGTGTCCTCGCTGATTATTGTACAAAAACACAACTCTACAGATGCCAGTTTGGCTTAGTGGTTAGAGCATATGCCCCACATGTGCAGAGGCTCAGTCAGCTAAGCAGCAGCCATTGGCCTGACTCTGACACCCAGTCCTTTGCTGCATGGCATTCCAAATCACTCTCCTCCCAAATGTCTGACTCTATCAACTGTCCTGTCCAAAGATGCAAAGGCTAAAAAGCTTCACAAACGAGTGACTGGAAAACCAAATCACACTCAGTAGTCTCCCACTGAACTAAGGTTGTCAAAAAAAGCGATATTTCAATGATACAAAATGATACAATACCATTTATTTTTACGTTCAATAGTACTGCAAGTAAAAAAAAAAAAAAAACGATCTAGGATCAGATTATTCAATCCAGGGCTGCAAAGATGAATGATAGAGAAGGAGATCATCTAGTCCTCTCTCTGCTGCTCTGCTGCGTCAGTGTCATGTGACTGAGTTCAGAGATTCATGCAGAAAGATGGATTAAACATTTATCAATAAGAAACAAGCTAATAAAATACAAGTCTGACTTTAGAAATAATACTAGTAGATAAAGAAAACAGGAGTGTTTTGTGGCAATATTTGTGTATGAAACAAGTGCAGAAGAAAATGCGACAGACTTGCAAAAGCTGTCGTGCAAAAGATGCCTCAAAGTAGTTACAACAATGGGATAAACACTAATAATCTGGCTAAACATCTGATGGACAGACATAACTGACATGCAAATGGCAAGTTATGTTGATAAAAAATGAAAAAAAAAATCCCAATTAACTTCAAACATCTTACAACCTTCAGGGTTATTTTGCCTGAGGGAACTACCTGGCTTGTTAGCTTCATGTTTGTTAATAATGTTACCGATGCTGAAGTTATTCAAGATGCACGCTGTGACACGCTGTGGTGCTGCTGTGGAATTGAAGCCTTGTTCATTAACCCTGTGACAGAGGGGGCGGGTGGTCTACAGCAGCGTTTCTCAACTAGCATGGAGTCAGGACCCACCACTACCACCTTATCGACCAATCACGACCCACATTTCTGAAAATATTCAATCATAAAGAAATGTTTTGAATGAAAAAAGTAAATTATCATTATTATAAACGAGGATTCTTTAAAGAATAGTAACAAGTCTATTTACTAGTGAAGTGTTCACATGCGTTCTGTTACTTTTCCTATATCAGCACTGCTGGTTATTAATTTAAGAAATACTAAATGATCCATCTTTGGCTTTTTGCTATGGTATTGAAACAGGTATCCTGTTTTTTCTGGTATTGTATCAAAGTTCAAAATTTTGGTATCGTGACAACCTTTCAGTGAACATAGCCTGACCGGTTCATTTTTTTGTACGAGCAAATTTATGGAAGTCTGGTTGCCATGATATTGGATTAGGTCCAGCTGCTATCCCCAGCCTGATTCTCTGTTATAAAAAGAAAATTAACAAAGAAAAACAATATTTTGAACAGAAAAACATGACTTTCAGGAACAGCTTTTTAAAAGGCTATGAAGCTGCATAAAAGTATGACAGGAATTCCACACCATGCCTGTCAGTCAAACTTTAGTAAGGAAAAAAACACAATACTCGCTTGTTTGGCGTGTCTCCATAAGATCTTGTTGCTATGGACGTGGTTAGCCAATGACCGGCCTCTTTCATCGAGTCAAGCTGTCTGGGCTAAGTATGAGCTAATGCATTGCAATATGACAGTCATTACACCCCTCAGTGAGCCAGCTGTGCTCTGCAACTCTCTCAGTCATTCTCTTTGGAGTCCGGTGTTTACACTCTTCTCTTCTCTTCTCTAAACTTCTACACAGGCTCCCATTTCTTTGGGGATCTTTTAGCCTCACTGAATTTAAATGTACCTTCCGGAGTAAGTTGCCGGGTCAACCTTTAGATGGCAACCTTTAGATACCATTTCTCAGGTTCAGAAGACCCACATGACATCCGTGAGAGTTAAAAAAAAAACTTTAAAAGTTTATGATTGAAGAACTGTATGGCCTGAAAACAAGAAATAAGCATTGTGAAAGTTTAATTTGTTTTCAGTTAGCTTTCAATACTTTGTACCATGCTCTGCCATATTTACAGCAATTAGCTTGCACACAAACAAGCACTCCAGGACCCTTGCAGCCACCACAGAAATACTTCTACCACTTAATTTTATAGTAAATCAGAGGCCCCGGCTGTTCTCAGAGTCTCAGCCAAAGTTGCTTTTAATCAAAGTTGTTTCGACTGTGTTGTGCAGTCAAGCTTATCAACATTCATCGTCAAGCTGACAGGAATTCAACAGCAGCAAGGAGCTGCAGGGTGTCAGATTCCTGCAATCATGATGCCACTCTTTTGTCTGTAAATGGCGTTCCTCTCTCCTGGCAAATTAATACTAGCTCGGCATGCAAGGATATCAACCACTGGATCATAAATCTACCCGAGAGAGGCTGAGGCTGAACACGACTCCATAAAATTAGAAAAACAGCTTAATGGTGTGACAACAGGGGTCATGATCTGGATACCCTTAGAGGAAGCATTGATGAGGGAGGTGGAGGAAACAAGTTACAGCCAGAGAGACACCCAGAGAAAAGACAATAATGCATCTTTAGAAGGTCTTAATTATTGAATGTGAAGATTACCACCATGGGTCATATCTTCTCTGGAGATAACATTGAAATTAAAGTAGTGTAATGATTAGATAGCTGCTGACAGATAAATTTGTTAGATGAATCAGATTTAGGAATGTAACATAAAGACTGGACAATTGATTCAACACAGGACTTCTATATCAAACTGAGGATGCAAAAACATGATTTTTTGCTACCACCTTAGTTTTCACTTTCAAGAGTATTTAAACCATATTACATTTGAATGGTTGATGGTACCAAAGCTTTAGAATATCAGATCTTCAGTCATATTTCTGCCAAAAGCTGCTATGTCTGAACATGTCATAGTGACAGTGTGCAGGGATTTGCTTGTATTTTTGCAATTATAAACATTAAATTACCAAATACTGAATGTCTAGGACTTGTATAAGTGTTACAGTAGTGTTAACACAGGTAGCAATTTTGTTTGCTTTTAACTAGAATCCACAAAAGTGAAAAATCTGGTATTGTGACCAACCTGTGTCAGACTACACAGTCCCAAAGTCAATCTGTGTTACACACCTGAGGAGGTAAGTGTGCATAGCATGTTCTTTAAAAATGCTCCCTCCACAGTCTGGATCAGGCCAGTGTTTATTTTGGCAGCTATTTTTAATTTTAGTCTTAGTCGAAGTCTTTAAATGAAATGCATTTTAGTTTTAGTCACATTTTGGTCCTTTCTTATCCTTTTTAGTTTTAGTCACATTTTGGTCCTTTCTTATCCTTTTTAGTTTTAGTCACATTTTAGTCCTTTCTATCCTTTTTAGTTTTAGTCAACGAAAACTCAAAACATTTTATTCTAGTTTTAGTCCATAAAAAGTCCTACTTTTAGTCCAAGCATTTATTTTCTTGCCTGAATCTGGTCCCAAGTCATGGTAGTGTGTTCTATGCACTCTGCCAAACCTGGGGTCCCTGCTTTCTACTGCTGAGAGACAGAATAGCTACAGCTACATTGTTTTTTGACAGATTTACCCACAGTGGAGAAATAAAACAGATTTTGAATGTCTGACGAAAACTACATTACATTTTAGTCTAGTTTTAGTCATCTTGACAAAAACTAAACTTAGTTTTGTCAGTTTTTGTCATCAAAGATCTATTCTTGTTAGTCTTAGTCTAGTTTTTGTCTTGGAAAAAAAGGCTGTCGTTGAACATTTTTAGTCACAGTTTCAGTCGACAAAATTAACACTGGATCAGACCCATAAAAGATGTATGTTAAGGAAAAAGAACAAGGATACAAAAGAAAATGTGACACGCTGCTCAAAAAGAGGAAAACAAAATCAGTTATTATGCAACTAAGACTATAAATATTTAGAGAGACTAACAAATTACCCAAAAAGTGCAAAATCTTTTCACACATAGGGTTTGGAGGCTGAGGCTGGACTACAGTGCTGCTGTCAGAGACCAAAATAACATCAAAAGCTTTGTATACCATGAAAAATAAGGAATTGTTTTTCCTCTATGGATAATTAATCTCCTAGTATGAACATGATCATGAACACTGAAATCATTTTGAGACTACCTTTGTGGTGTTCTTACCATATCTATGCCGACGATACTCACATATATGTTTGATGAGTCCTGTACATAATCTAGTAAAATGCATTGTTGAAATTAGCAAACGGATGTCTCATTTTTACAACTAAGCAAAGACAAATAGAAACTTGACTGTAGGCTCACAAATACAGAAGAAAGAGTTCATCTCCATATCATCATCCCCTTCAGCACAGTGAGCACATCAGAAGTCTTGGTGTCATCATTGGTTCTAATCACAACTTCCAAAATCACATAGCCGCTACTACAAAAAAAAGCATCCTACCACCTTAAAAACATTTCTAAACTTGGGTATTTCCTGCCACAATCTGACTCCGAAAAGTTGGTTCATGCATTAATATCCAGCAGGCTGGATTACTGTAGCACCCTCTTTGTTAGAATTCCTAAAAAGTCAAGAGGAAGCTTGCAGCTCATCCAAAACACTGCAGCCAGAGCAGAGACAAAGAAAACAGAACACCTGTACTAAAGAATCTTCATTGGCTTCCAGTTCAGTACGGAATCAGTTTCAAAATCTTTTTTTCTATCTATAAACAAAGTGGTATGGTATGGCATCCCAATACCCCTGACCTTCTCACTGACTAACGTCCAGTCAGACCCCTCAGATCATCAGGCTTGGGCCTCCTCAGTGTACCTAAAATTACATTGGTGAAGGTGCATTTAGTCATGACAGGGCTGTCCTCTGGGGCAAGCTGTCTGCTGAAACAGTTCTTTCAGAAGTGCCTTAAAACACTGCTTTTCTCTCAACGCTTTACCTGTTAGTTTAGCTTTGCATGCAGAATTGTGCATGGATTTGAGACCCCAACATTAGTTAATGCAAGTGAATGTTGTACAGATTGCTGCAAGGTATGTCCAAGCTCATTTATTATGTCTTTTTATCTTCTATAAGGCACACTGAGGTTTCATTTGTGTGAAATATGTTATAAAAATAAAACTGGATTGAATTGAATTGAAGTTCGACTGGCACATCAAGTGAATCAAGTCTTTTATGATGATGATTTGAATTGTTGAATTAAATAGTGGAGCCCTAGTTCTGGTGCATAAAATGTGTGTCAGCTATTCTGGTACAGTTTGATAGATGTAATGGTATTTGGATCTGTTTTTTGCATTATGATATATACTCGGAACAGGGAGTTTAGATGATGAGTTTTCATTTCTCTGGATGCCAGCAGCGACTGTAACTGAAAGACAGAGAAGGAAAACACTGCTATAGAGAGTTTGGCAGTAGCAGAAGCACAATCATGAGTCACTGCTCTCCAAAAGCAATCAGGACTGTTGCTTCTCCAGTCAAAGAGGATAACATCAGGCGGGGACAGGCCAGCCGACTGCATCCCCAATGAGCTCACGTCCTTCAAATATCTTCTCCCTCTCAAAAGGCTGGGTATTAAAATGACTGAACTTGGCTGCATGCAGCACTGCTCAACACACTGTATCAAAAAGAAAGAGCCAAATGACTTTGTAAATGTCTCCTCTCCTCCTTTAGGAAACTTTACTGAAATTTCTGGATGGAGGAGAGCTTGTCTGCACATGGTCTGCTTGGAATGAGCTGCTGCTGGCAATCATTCCACCCTGCTGCGGCCAAGTTAGCTTTCCAGGATGAGATGGTAAATATGGCAGCATATTGCCAGCGGGTGGAAGACAGGGGGTGCTCCATGTGGTTTCGGGGCACCATTTGCTTGTGGTGGGAATGGGAAGTACCAGATCTGCAAGGACTCAAAGATAAGTGAAGCCATCGTAAAGATGAATGGTCCATTTAAAAGCCCTGCAGATGGCCACACATCTATCAAACCTAAGAGAAAAGGCCCATCTTGAATTGAAGCAGTGTAAATATAAGCATTTTATCCTTGTCCTGGTGAAAATGAAGAGCTCTCCTACTGATGGGATCATTCCCATTTTGGGCTTTACAAAACACGCCCAGCCCCCACCTCACACCCATTTTCTTGTCACCAAGCAACTGTTGCTCTCTCGTCACACAACTCTGCACTTTCTTGTGGTTTCATCATGAGCCGTGATGGGAAACAGAACCACCACCGCATGAAAGATGGAGAGAAGAGGGGGAAAAAACCTTTCAATAAAATGCGTGCACATCTACAAATAGAAAAAGTCCGGGAAAGAGTAGAAGAAGACTCGCCCTTGACCAAGCCCTGCGCTCACAGGGTGCTACCACCCCACCAATGGGAGAGAGAAAAGAAAAACCAGCATAAGATCGCTGAGAGGGAGCTAATCGCCCTGTTATTATATTTGTTGGGATTTGCGGCTAATGGCTTCCACATTGTAACTTCAAATGCACTTGATGCACCATGAAAAAGATGGGGGAGGAGACGAGACAGAAAAGAAAGAGTGAGGGGTTTGGGTCATGTGATCACAAGAACAAAAACAAACAAGGTTACACAAAACAGGTTTCCCTGAAACATGTTGCCAGGTCACACAAGAGCACTTATTTGTTGTGTTTGCTGCGAAGGATGAAAAGCAGCGATAATTACAGACAACTGCTTCCTCACAGAGGGCTGACATGAAGAACTTCCTTCCATCTTTATTATATGGTTTGAGCTTTAGGGACAGCAAAACAGACTTAGTAAAGTAAGTAATATTTCTATTGTAATACAACTTTACAGAGTGGGTCAATGTTAGAAACATGCATGTAAAAAGGAAGCATACCAAGTTATTTGCAAAGGTGCTGACACTAGCAAAAAGTCAAGGCTGCACTCTAAATGCCTGAATGGATGTGGCTGGTAGTAGCTCCAAATGCAGTGCCATTTCCTCCTGCTCTCTCAGCTGTCAAATTTCAGGGTCAAATTTCCAACATACAGCATTTATGATATTCATGAGCAAACATGCAAAAAAAGTTGTCCTGCTCCATGCAGACAGTTCTTGTTTTGCATCTGAATGTAGAGTGAAGCTGTCTGCACCTTTACTCTGTGCAGAGCTGAGCTCTCATACTGATAGAGCACTACTTTAGCCAAATAAAGATGATGAGCAGAGGGGGTAGAAAAACTTGATCAAGTGGTGAGGCCAACCTTGAAAACTGCGACACAGGTCACAATTTCAGTCACTTTGAAAAAAGGCATCCACCCTGAATAGAGGGTGCAAGAACAACTTAAAGAACAAAACATCTTTGTCAGGCTGTCTCCATAGATGTGGATGAGAAGCCCTGGGCTGATTGAAGCCCTGGTTATATTAACAGTTAGCAATGTCAAAGTAGTATTAAAAGACTTTATTTACAGATCTTTTTTATGAGTCATATGGAGACAAAATAGCTTTCCTGATCACTGGTGGAAAGTTTGTGCACAGATGGCTATTGCTCCTGTCTAAGGTCACATTCACACCAGAGCTGTTTGGTCCGCTTTAAATGAACTGTGGTCCGTTTTCCCAGATAGTCCTGTTTGTTTGGAGTGATGTGAAAGCCTCACTTGCTGCTCATAATGGCACCAAAGCAAAAGCAAAAATCCAGAGACAGCAAAAAATTTGAGTTGCTTCATTGTTTTTGTGGTTTAAAAAAAATGACTTCTTCATTGCTCTTTGTTTGGGAGTTCAGCGCCACAAACACGTAGCTGCTTGATGTTATCCAGATAATTTGGCTCATTTGACCAATTGCAATGTGAAAACAAACCAAACCACATGAAAGCGCAGCAATGTTGCAAAGTGAGTCACAAACCCAGCTGAGTCCCCCCGAACCATCAGGTGTGAAAATGACCCAACTGCCTATGGCTGTTAACACTGGCGTTTGTAAATTAGAAGCTTCTTGCAAAGACAATAATTTGTATATCATTAGGCTGTTTCTCAAATGATTGTATAATGGCCTAAAAAAATGTGCAGAGACGCCGTTTGCTCTGGAGCACTGTTTGGGATGCATTTATCCCGAAGCTAACAAAAAGCTACCCAATCCTCTAGTGAATAAGGCCCATGGATGCACATTTTCAGGAGTCTTCTTCTGCAAACAAACAGGGCAAAAATATCTGCTTTTTAATACATGATATGCCACAAGAAGTTTCCCTTGCACTGTGTCCTGTTAGCCATTACTGCAGTCGGGCTAATTATTGTCAGTGCAGTAAGAAAGAGGCCAAGGACAGACCGAACCAGGCCAGATGTTGCAGGTTTTTTCGTTTGGGGGGAGGTGAGGGGGCACAGCTGGTTGCAACACAAGTCTGGTTCTCCTTTTCCTCAGCAGCATCTATTTCCACATCAAAACCACATCAGACTGCAGACAGACTGCTTCACATTTATTATGCAGGTTTCACAGATAGCCGCAAATTCATTGAGACTCTTTTAAAGTCAGATGTTGCAGAGGAGAAGAAGGGTGGGTGTAGTTACTCTCTCCTGTCAGAGCTGCCCTCATGTGAGAGGGTCAATGACAGTGCGCTAAAGAGGTTCAAGTGATGACAAGAGATGCTGATAACTTGTTAAATCCACAGCACAGCTTCTTTAAAAGATTTTACAGTCCTTTTCATTTCAGGCTTTTGTTATAGGTTGCAGCCCCAGATAACCAGGCTATAAACCAAGACCTCACTGAGTCCCAAAATAGCCTCCATCACCACCATTCTTCCTGCATGAAGCTTTGTGCTGCACCACACTACCACAGTAGCCACAGACTCAGCGGACTCCCTGCCAAAACACCTATAAAACACAGCCTAATCTCAGTTCAGTGCTGCCCCTATTATTTAGCTCCCTAATGGAAAGAGTCTAACCTACTGGAGCCAATGGTGGGCTAAATGTGCAGCCCAAATAAAACCCAATCTTTGAAGTTGCTTGTCACAAAAATGGAAAGCATAAAAGGCTTTTAAACCACAAGCTGCTCTCCAAGTTTAAATTTAATAGTGTCAAATATGGAGTGATTTTTTAAAAATCAATCACAAAACAAACCGACTCAGATAAAACATCAATCTTTGTAAGATTTCCCGCAGTGGCCGGGTGATATCTTAAAAAGCACAGCTTAGATGAGCCAAGTCGGTTTTGGCTCTGCAGGCAGACGAGGATGGAACGAGGTGGGATGATTTTGAATTTTGCTTGGCAAACATTCAGGGAGTGAGTGATGGCCTGCAGACTCCAAAGATGACGCAAAGGACGTTCAGGGACTTGGTGAAACCCTGAGGGACAACAAGAGCCGCTGGAAAAATGCCAACAACAGGGACCCACCAGCCAACCTGACATGAGGGCAGATGAGAAGTCACATTTAATTTGCTTCCTTTGGAACATTCTAACTGTTTCTTAAAGCCACTGACAACATCTTCTGGAAAAGAGATGGATACCTTTGACATGCCATACACTCTCAATGTTTTTAGACTTTTTCACATACAATCACAGTCACACACCACAGCATAAGAAGAAAGGAGAATATCTTCTGTATACCCAACATATGCTACTGAACCTGTGCTAACTGATTTTAGGAAACAATGACAGTACAGCCAGGGGAAGCGGGGATACATTCAGGGTATAGGAAAGAGGGAACAGAGATAAAGTAGCCCAGATGTGATGAGTGTTGTGTTGAGAGCTTTCAAAAGGTGCACAATTAGTGCGTCTGGTATTGATCCATCCTAAATTGAGGCAAACTGCATATTAGAGCAGAGCGGAGGGACCTAGGAAGGGTTGGGGAAAAACTTAGCGATGTCAGAGGAAGCAAAAACAAGCAGGAAAGAGCATTTCTTGTAGTATTTCTTCCAGTGGAGAATGCAACTTTCTCATGTTAAGTGTCTTAGAATGAGATATATAGTAACCAAATTAGAAAATATTTTTACATATTAAAACCAGTTAAGGTCTTACTTAAGGGATTTCTTCACTCACTGGCCACTTAATTAGGTACACTTTGCTATCACAGGGTTGGACCTCCTTTTGCCTTCAGAACTGCCTTCATTGTTCATGGCATAGTTTCAACAAGGTGTTGAAAACATTCCTCTTGAGATTTTGGTCCATATTGACATGAAAGCATCACACAGTTGCTGCAGATTTGACGGCTGCACATCCATGAAGAGTTTGTTTTCAAATGATATGTCCATCTGACCTTGTCAGCTGAATGTGGCCTAAAATAAGCTTGATAAGAAATGCTTTCTTTCAGATCTCAGTCTCAGTGAAGCTCTGTGGCGCAGCTGCATGCAGGTGTCTTAACCTGCAAATCCAATCAACACAGATCACAGGAGAGAGAGAAACTGTCTTGCTAATGTCTTCTATGAAGAAAAAATAAACCCTACATACAGGTACCTCATGACCACAGAGCCTTTGATAAACAGATGATCTCTGTCTTCTGATACAACCCATGATGGCTTACGGTGCATGGAGGTGTTACAGCCATGCTTTCTTTTTCTTTGTTTTTCCTGTTAATACGTAGTAATACGATACCTTATTCAACCTGCCCTGATATACATAAACACCAACAAAACACACATTAGTCTGCACTCCTGCCCACATCATTCCCGCTCCTTTTTTTCACTTTCTTACCCCCCTCATCATACCCGTTCTTCCCGCACAGATGCTCTTACAGCAAGAATGAAAGGAAGCAATTTTCATCAGTGGAGCAGCCGCAGTATTTTAAGATGGATCTGACACTGAGGACACACATCCATGCACACAACTTGGCATGCACACAGACTCCTTTGTTCCCCTGGTGGTGGGGCCAGTGTCATTGTGGCGATGCCATTCTCACCCACTCATCACTGCACTGTAGATAGCAACCACTGTACATATGTTTAACTCCTCTCCTCACAATGAGCCAACCTCTCAAAGGCAGTAATCAATTTGCGGTGAGATTATGTAAGCAGCTGAGCTAGTATGGCTAAAAGTTTACCTCACTCCTGAGGTGATTTCCGTGTTTGACTGTGCTCTAGTGATAATATTTTGATTCACGCACGGAGACGGATATAAGATCGCCTGTACCCAGAAAAACAAGCCACTTTAAGCTACAGCATGAGGGCTGAGTGTACCTCAAAGAGAGGTGAAGCATGAAGGAAGAAGAGGAGGGTTGTCGCTGAACACACCTGTTTTCGATCGTCCTGTTTGTGCTCAGGTTAGCTGGTATCTGAAGAATGTAAATTATATGTGGTTTGGTTTGGACTGAAGCTCTGTCAGTACTGTTGCAAGGGATTGTGTTCAGCCATTACAAAGCCCCCTCCGTCCCCACCCCCAAAAAAACACACCAACGCCTCCTCCTCTTCTGTCTCTTCTCCTTCTCTCAGTGGCCCTAAATGATTACAGGGTCCAGGGAAGATGAAGTCTGACTTGGATAAATAAAGGTCTCAGGTAGAGGGGAGGGAATAATGTGACCTGCAGGGTAACTGCAAGAAAACTTAAAGGCATACCAGATCAAAAGCTCAGCTCTTATAAAGCCTTGTCTTTTTAATTTTGAGTAAAAATTTACAAGAAAAAAGTTAGAAGAGGAACTGTTACCCAGCAGAGTTTTTTTCCATATTTGTTCTTTTTAACACAGAAAACTAAAGTTCACCTCCAAGTTCTGGCCTGCTCAGAGTTTTTGATTTCTACTTGTTCCCAACCTGGGGTGGGGGTGTACTGTGTCTGAGGGTGTTATTGTTAGACTTGCACCTATTGCAGATTGAATAAAATCATCACAATGAAAATCTTCTACAAAGGTCTTTTTTGGTCAGAGCTAACATTTTTTGGCATATTTTGTTGATTTTTTTTTTTAAAACTGATGTTAAATTTTGACAGCAATAAACCTCTTTCTTCTTCCTCTGTGGTCCAGAGAGGGGGGCTTAGCTTTTCTTAGATACAAGGAGGGGGCCTCCAAGAACAACAGATTGGGTATTACTAAAGTAGTTGACAGCAAAATAAAGTTTACCATTTTATCTAACAACATAAACTCATCCATGCAATCAGCCAACTCTGATAGATCAGAGTCAAACAAGTAGTTTTGTCCTGTTTTAATACGTTTATGCTAAATAAACTATAGATATATCTATTGAATAGGAAGCATTACAGTCAAACCAGTTAAATCAATCCATTGTCATCTGTTGTCCCTTTTGTTACTGAACTTAAACATCTTAAATATAACCAGTGGCCTAAAAGGGCCTCAAGGGGAAAAGTGTGATTATTTTAAGCTAAAGGTTAAAGAGTTTATGGGCCCATATTTTCATTTCAATAATATTCCTTTAATTTTGTCCACAATACAAAAATAAGCAAAGTTGAAATCACAAGTTCGATATATCAAAAGTTGTAACATTAAACATTTCTTTGGTGTCAAGGTTGATATTCAAATTTAGTAGTGTTCAGATCATGTGATGTTTGACCGGCATTAGCACAGCTTCATAATTTGGTAATACAACCTCCAATAGGCGTCTAAATAGACACTACGGCTGTTATTTCTATGCGTAAGACACTTATCAAATCAAAATTAAAACCACATTGTTAAAGATTTCAGTTTGCTTCCCATCAGCAACCCCAACAGTGATAGTAATTAAATGCATGTTTTTGACTCAGACAGAGATTCAAACACATCCTCACCGACTGTTCTGCCTGTTTGTCTTCGTCTGAACATTGTGTTTGTTTCTTTTTCTCTGGATTTGCATGGGTTTTTGAATTTCTATCATCTGAAGTCATAAATCTTTCTTTGTTTGTTGGAGCCCAGTGACATTTCATTGCAACTCAGCAGAGATCGCAGAAAAGCTTGCACCGCTTCCTCCTACTCTCTCTGGCGGGCCAACCACTGCTGGGTGATGGATTGTTATCGTGACTTGTCTTTGAAATGTTGACCCAACAATCGGTTCATAATACCATAGAATACTGCAAATACAATCAGCGGGCTGTAGACTCATTGACCCTCTTGTATAGCTCTGGGTACAGATGTAGATGAAGTAGACATGTCTGTACAGGAATATGAAATTAAAGAGAAACTAAAGCTCAGAGTCTTGGCTGAGGTGCATCTGTCCTTTAAAAAATGACTTCAGAAAGAAATTGACAGTACTGGGAGGAAGAGGAGGTTGTAGCCCGAACAGACACAACAGCATACACTGGATGCTGCTTTATAGATTCCATAAAATCAAAACCATTCAAGGCTGACTTTGGTGTTTCGAAGGACACAGTAAATATTATTAATCAGTATGCATTGCCTGTTTTTGTTCTTGCCAGAGGACCTTCACCTTCCCATAGATTCTCAAGTAACTGCAGCTCTGTCATTATTAACTCTTTCAAAAGCATAATTTAATTACATGTAGTGTGGACCAATGTAGACACTTTAAACAATCTGGTTTCTCTTGTTGTTTGTATGCCAAAAAGGAAAGATCATATTTTTCTGCTCAACTCCTCAGCAGCTACTTAGTAGTGAGTATTTAAAGTAAACTTTAAATTAGTTTTTACTTTTACTTGGGTAGTGGAGAAAGATGGCAGTCTCTGCTGAGCATGGTGGTGATGAAAGCTGGCCCCACATAAGTCTCCTGCCTCCTGATTAGGCCTGTACTCAAAAATCAGTAGGGCTAGGGCAGTATATTGACTGAGTGCATAAACACAGATGTTACAGAATCAGTACGGCTGTAAATGCTGTGATATCAGTTATGAAATACATTGCCCCTACAGTAGAGGTGACAAAAAAAACAACAGGTAGCAACGGACATTATGCAGAGTATATTTCAGATAGAAACAAACTAGCATCCAGGGCAAGTCTATCTACTACCAGCACAACTATAATCACTAAAGGCAAAGACACTGGAGTTTCATGTTTCTTTAAACACCAGAAAGTTGAGCATTGGACATTAGTCATGCAAGATGTGAAAAAATGAGGTAAAACACTGCAGCAACACAGCCAACCTCCATCTATACATGACAAGACACCAGCCTAATTAGTAGTTAGGAAAAACAGGAAGGCTGTTACACCAGGCTGGTGCTGTCACATCCACCACTGAATGATGCTGAACAGTCATATTTTCCTTAAACTTCTAATCAGAAGTTCAGAAGAAGAACTTCTATACTTTATTTGTAGACTTGCATCCATAAAGCACGTATGACCAATTTCAGCCTCTTGTCTATTGCAGTGGATTAACAGACTCTATATATATGCTAAGAACCAATATTATCCCACCTGCATCCAAGAAAACTCCAGCATGCTTATTCAAGAGTGGCAAACCCATCAAGCACATTTTCTTTGTCTATCTTTGTCAACTAGAAATGGATACACTGGTTTGCTCACTCAGCATTTCTGTCATGTTTATTTTCATTTCTTTACACTTTTAATCCATACAGATTGTGGAGAAAATCTCCTTTGTGTCAAAACAATTTGTCTTAATCCTGTTACTCTCTAAATTGCCACATGCTTGTTGTTAGCTTTAGAGCAACCCACAATCACATTCATTTCAATTTGTGGATTGTACCATTGTATTTCCTAACATGTTTGAACCTTTCTTTTTTAATTATCTTGCTTGGATGACCTGGTCAGAGCATGAGCAGAGCACATTTTCCAGTGTATCAAATCACAAAAGGTTGTCAGATAAACCGCAACAGAGTGCACTTCCAAGGACACAATAACAACTGCACAATAGGCTGCTGCAGAGGGGACCAAAGCGCTCAACATTCAGACCCCTTTTAAGCAGGCAAGTCTCTAGTTCCTGATCTTGATTGTGAAAGAGATCCCTTTTCACTGTGGTTTCTGCGGCTGTGGGAAGAGCAGCATTACTGTGAACCAGATGGCTCTGGTAAAAAGACAGGGGGGTATCCCACCGGCCTCTCCGAGAAGGGGATCCATTACGAGGGATCTATTGAGGACCAGCAGATTCTGTTTCATGGCACCGACCGAGTGTGACCAGGCCTCAGTTGGCCTTGGTCGTGGGCTGGTGCCGCGTAGGCTGCTGGAGACCCAACCCTTTCTGTGTTCACCTCTGGGAGCTGTATTCACCTTCCATGCAGGACAGACAACTAAACCAGGGCCCCTTGGCGACTTGGATTACACCCCTTTTGAGTTCAAACCTCTTTCAAAAGGCCTTATATTGCAATGGGATATCACTGGCTCCATAGCTTAAAGGACAATGATTGTTTGTGAAAGTAGCTGACTGAGATGTTCCTGTGAAACTCTAAAGTAGGGTCCATGAACGGTGGAAGGTCAGTCAGATGAGGAGTTACTGCTTAATGGACATTTATTTCCATGTTCTTTCAAAGAAGACTCGTGTTAAATCCTTCCTTCTCTAAGATCCACTGCACATTTTCCTGTCATGGTTTCTCTGCTCTGCACACTACTGGCTTTGTTCCTCTGTTTGCTGTCCACTTAGTTTTGTCTGCTTCCTTGGCTTGTCCAAATGTTTGCTCTGTCCACTTAGCCATGTCCACTTGCACAGCCTTGTCAGATCTGTGCTGTTGGTGGGCGTTTCCAGTAAAGAGGAAAGGCGACAATTTGCCTCTTTGGCCACAAACTACTGCAGCTGGACACTAACCAGACCCCGGGGTTCAGCAGCAAAATTACTCTCCATTTATTTAAAGTGGTTGCCATTACTCTACCGCAGCACAGTGCAGACCTCAATGGCCCTGACCCAAACAAAACTATAGTATAAAAAGAACTAGGTTCGCCGGACAGGTCATGTCTCACACAGTAGCAATTCAATATCCTCCCGTTATGTTCTGGGTTACGCTTCTCAAAATTCAGACTTGCATGTGACACCACAAAAATACATGGTTGCTTTGAAAGTCAGCCCATGGAGATTTTTGCAAAAACACCCAAACCAATCATTGGCATGATGTTTGGAACATGTTACACATGTTTGAATCAAAGAAAGAAAAACAGCTAATTTACCTTAATCATACCATGTCAAAGGCTTATTAATAGTATGTTCAAAAGGAGAAATACAGAGGCAGGAAGCAGAATGGTTTGGGGTTTGAACCAAAGCAAATCAAGCTGGAGACTAATCACTTTTTCCTGTTCTCCTTGAAGTGCAAAAACAATGCACGAACCAATGAGCACTATTAGAGAAAAGCATAGCAGTGTTGCCTTTTATACAATTACCCAGAGCTGATAATGCTTTAACTCACATCTGCATACAAATCCAGCGTTGCTTCAAAAATTTAAATTTTTTGTAATGTTGTCGTGCACCAGACACTTTCTCCCTAAGGCCTAAAACCCCCTTTAAAATTCCATTTCAGTGAGTTAAATTGAGTTTTGATAATGACGACAATTGTTTGTTTGCAAGTTAATAGAATTCATAGAGCAACATAAGGCTCTATGGTATTTCATTACTGTTCTCTGACTATTTGATTTACCTCCCTTGCCCTGGAGAGTGTTCCTGCTGATGGGCTATGACTGCTGCAGAGCAAACGCAAAGCTGCAAGAGAATGTCATTCTGCATTGACTGGATTGGGTTTCCTCATGCATAAGCAAATGTCAAGGTACATGAAGAGGCCAGGGGACGAGGCTCATGCATAATAGTATTCAAATGTGCAAAGAGAGGAAAAGGAAGTGGGGTGAGGCGGTTAAAAGTGAGCGGAGCAAAACTGAGAACAATCAAAAAAGTTGAGACAAGAGAAGTTTCCATGTACGTACTGAAACTCTCAGGGCAGCTTTTTCCTGAAACTTTTGAAAGTCGTCATTAACACATGTCCCTTCCACCATTAAGTTTTCCCTTTAACAGGAGAGGAGAATTTCAGGAGGGAGGGATGATGTAAAAAAAAAAAAATGTTGCGGCCCCAGCATTCATATCAAAGATGGCTGGCAAAACTGAGTCAAACAGTATAATGATCATTTTTTGCCTTCAGTTCTACGTATATCTGAGCAAATTCACATGAATTCACATGGGAATTTTGCAAGGAAAAAGCTTGATTAAAGTTCTGAGTCAACTGAAAAGGGTTTTGTGTTAATGTGAATACAGCATTAGACTTAATAGGAAGTGGTTTTCTCCTTTTATAAAAATATTAAAACCAATACTCAAATGCTAATCCTGCTTTCTTTCTAATGGTCAACAGGGGGCAACATCTTGACTGCAACGTATTGAAAAAAAGAGCCAACTTCTCAGGTGATTTCTTTATAGTTTCTTAATCAGCTACTGTCTCAAGTAAAGTTGTTGGATCCTGATACCAGTACTAGAAATACATCCAATACTGCTGAAAATGTGGGCACTATTATCAGCAAGGACACATCTTAATGTACCAATCTGATCCCATTTTATCTAACTTTAGAATTTTCCTCATTTAACCGTGCTATATGTTAGTGTTATAAACTGCTCAAAAACACAGCACACATGGACAACTGTTTAGCGAAGAGGAACCAACTGAAGGAGCGGAGAAATAGACCCATTGATGCAGCAAAGTTTGGAGGCAGCAAGACATTCATTATTCTCTGTATTTTTGACACAGGTTATTAAAAGTTAAATAACTTTTGAACCATAAATCGTAGCCTTTCTGTTTTTTCCTCTTAAAGCTAGCTGTTGCACTGTTCTAATGATGCTATCTGTTAGATCTTAGACCTTAAGAAAAGCTTTTCTAGCCAGCCTGGAACTCAGGTGGCTTTTCAGGCTCTTGAAGGATATAACCCACATCACTAGATCCAATATTGACTGCCTTTTTATCCATTTTTAATAGATTTTAAATCTTTTTTTTTGTTTGTTTTGTTTTGTTTTTTTGCCACAAACTCAAAAGCTAACAGCCATATTGTTTTATTGTTTTCCCATAATGTTTTGGGAGGGTGCCAAACTGTGCACAAACCAATATGAGACTTAAGAATTTATTGAAAATCAACACATTATCTATGGTTTATATAAAACATGAATATACCTAACCTTGCAAAGCAGATGGATACACCTGTTTCTGTGTTTCTCACTGGCGAATCCATCTTGCAAAGCTCCCGTCTGAACCGTTTGGGCCCGGTTAGAAAGTGACAGGACCAATCAGCAACGAGGGGCAGTACTTTTTGGCCATGGTTCGCGCTATGCAGTTCCCTGTAGAGTTTAGTCCTCGGTAGGGGCGCAGCTCGATAGCGGCTATGTCACATGTTTTGTTGCTCTGATTGGCCCGTAAAGTTGTGACAGACAAAACGTTCATCCAATCACACTCTGCCCTTTCCCAAATGCTGTGTATGAGTGGTTTCCAGATGGATAGTGAAACAAATCCATCTGGTGTGCCAGGTTAGCTGCTGCCAGGTTACCCTCATTGCATTAAACCAAACTCAAGCTTCAAGCTGCTGTGTATAAAGCTCTTCAGTGTGCCTTTAATCAAAAAAACTTCAGAATTATAATGTTTATAACTCTTATTGCTAACGTTTTATTGAATCTCTTTTAATTTTCTCCTTGGCCACTTGGTACAGACCACTTAGCATTAGGAACCATAGCATGGTGCTGTTTAAAATTGTAGCTTCAACTGTAAGTGGCCTGACACACCTGTACAAAGCAAGGACTTTAAGGAGGGCCTGGTCAGTCTTGGCTGGTCACTGACATCCTTTGTTTTCAAAGTTGCTTCCATCTATTCACAGATTCTGCCTGCCAGCATGCAGGACAGAAAGACTTAAACTCATTTCCTGTGGGGATGTGCTGCCTTATCAAAAACGCTACCATGGTGCAAAAAGATAGTAGAGGCTATCAATGTTCATATGTCAATATCAAATTATTCTCCCACTTTTGGTACTCTCTTATTTACAATTTCAGAGGAGGCATATCTCAGTGGACATATATCCTCTATCAAATAGTATTCTGAGCATTTAGACTATATGGAAACAGGACGCATGGTATTTGTATTTGATAATAACAATATTAAGTATGATTTTGGAGGAAGCATCTATCGATAGATCAAATAAAGATCAATGAACTGAACAGAGCTGAATGAAAGTACATCTCAAGCAGGCTACCACTACTTTTGACTGTAGTGTTTTTAACCTTGTTTTTCCCATTGTATTTAAGTATTCTTGTGTCTCTTTATGTTGTTTTAATTATCGACTGCATGTATTCAACTTTGAACCTTGAGGTGTTGAGACAGGAGAAGGATCTGTGTCCACAGCCATTGCTTTTTGTGCTTGCAGCATTAATTTCCAATTCAAAATCACTGAAGTCAAGGGTTTTCAGTGCTCAGCATCCTGAGCACCCTCAGCCAGCATCCCCTGTGTTTTTGAAGCAGCGCTCACAGCGATCTCAGTTCAAAATAGTTCAACTTTTGGAACAGTGCTGTTTTTGTCAATGTCACTTATCACTGACCAATCAGAATCGAGAAGGAGTAGGGCTTCTGATATAACAGTAACAGGGGAACATAGTGATCCAACTCATCTTTCTGAGTGTACAATTTTCTGCTCTACAGCTGCTGTAAATGCAAGGATATCATTCATTTGTACTGTTTCATGTGTGTGCTTTTGGATACTAACATGAAGTCATCTATCATAGCAACAATAATGAGAGAAGCTGGTGAGAAGTGCCGCCATTATGAAGACACAAGCACTAAGTATACATTTGCAGTGCGCCGTCAAAAACAGCATGTCACTGCTCATTCAGAAAAACACTTACTACTCTTGACTGACCTTTGAGCAACCAAACCCCACAGACCACTGTTGTGGCCACATGTGTGCACTCTTCCACCTAAACATTGTTTATCGCGTTAAATCCTGACACTTGTGTACACCCGGCCACGGCCTGACAGCTTAATTTCAGGTTGTCTCACAGGACTGCCTCCATGGATCAGGGACGGGGACAGGCTCACCCTCACTCTACTGTGTTTGGGGGACACCTTTTTCTCTCACTGCTCTGTCCTTTACATGACTCTCACAGCGGTCATGCCTCGTCACCTCTGAGGGAAGAATGACCAAGCACTATTTCCACCATCACAGACCCTGATGCTGTGACAGGCAGGGCTGCTTTGCATGCTGGGTTGCCTGATTGACCGTGGGAGCAGGTGGTGATTTGCACAAAGTGAGAGAAAAACTTGGTGGAAGTTCAAAAAGGGAAACAGAGAGATGGCAAATGAACAACACAGAGAGCTGCACTTTAATGAAATAAATGTAAGTCTTTGAACACGACAGGATGAGAATCACAGTGGCATGATAATAAGCATGATTGTGTTTATAATAACTAGGTCTGTTTCTCCGTCTTAGTGGTTGGTGGTTTTATGGGTGTTCCAATCCCTTGGCATGGAAGAACAAGGGCGTTTCCCGCAACCTGACCTTCGTAGAACACCACCCAGAGGTCAACAGGAAGTAAACGGGCAGCGGCTCGACACAGAAGTCCACATTTATGACCTGGGGTTTCTTTTTTCTCCCCTTCTTCTTTTACCAACTGTGGGCCAGATACAACTTATTTTCAGCCAAGAAAATAAAGGAATTCTTCAAAAACGTTGGCCTGTCTTCACAAGTCAAGACACGCTGAGTATCAGGAGCATTGGAGTACGAAAAAAGAAAAATAGCGTGCTCTATTTTCTACATTCTCTCTGTCTGGCTTCTGAATAAGTGCAGCCTTTTCTTCATTACTATCACTGAAGCAGTAGATGTGGATTTATGTATTAGCAGCTATGATGTTTTTTTTTTGTTTTTTTTTTTACAATCCAAATATATCTCATTAGGGCAAAAATTGTACCTCCATGTAAACATAGTGGCATCCCTTTGACTAATTTAATGTTATATTTACAGAAATGCTGCAACTAACTTTTTAAATTGAACAAATATATTTTTCTGATTTTACCTGAACATTTTAAAGTGTCACATGACTTAAAGTGTAAAAAATAGTCCTCATAATTTGGCCAGTTTTGTCCAAAGATTCCCAAATATTCACTCTATCATGACACTGATACAGGAGATCAACAAATACAGCATTTTTGCCATAAAACAGTGACTACATTTCCTGAAGTAATTGTCTGTCAATCAACAATCATCTAATGCTTTAAAATAACTTAACCAAAAATATAAGCTCTAGTCTTTAAAGTCCCTGTAATGGAAATCCAAACTTTTCTGTTTCAACACACGAAATATGTTGGAACAAGGTTGCTGAAAACATGTGAAAACACTGATATCTATGTGTGATTAAATTATAGATTTAGACCATTAGAAAGTTGTTCACCTCTTCCTGGCTTGCTTTAATTTGGGCAGGGCAAATACAGGGACCCACCATGTCACCAGCTGCTATGTGGAATCACCCTGCCTCCCTAACGCCACAACAACATAAAATCAGCCAGCGGTTCATCTCAATACAGTCTGTTGTTAGCTAACCGATAATTAAACCTATCATAACAGAGAGACTTGTGCCAGAAAACAGTCACTTTAATCCCCTACTTCTGTTTCTGCTCTGTCACAGAGCAAGGCAGCTGTTCTAATCAGAGTTCACCATAAGGTCAGGGGGAAGGCTAATTGCTGGAGTGCTTGTCTATTTTTCACTTGAACTAGATGCAGTAGGAACTCACACCTTACCTGCTGAAGGTGTGTTTTAATTGATATTTCACTTAGTCCTGGATGATTATAAGAAGCGGGCTGTGACTGTCTCTCTCCAAGCTGCCACAGTTCAATCCCTCGTGTCTGTTAGCATCACGATGCTAAAGCAAACAACATAACATAAAAACATAACCAGCAGATTTTACTGCCTCATTTTCCTGATTTTGAAGGGTAATTTTACAAACTTTCAGATGAAATTTGGCCTGGTGGTTCATAGCACAGTGATCTATCATACAACAAACCTAACACAAAGATTTAGTTTTATCACTTTACAAGGACTTAAAGACAAGGACTTTTTAGAGAAATTGTCTAATCGAGCATTTAAACTGTGAAACAGTGACTACGTTTTCTAAAGTTTAACTGCAATCATTTTGTTTTTCAATTATCCATTCAATCACCTTAAAATACACTATATTGCCAAAAGTATTCACTCACCCATCCAAATAATTGAGATCAGGTGTTCCAATCACTTTCATGGCCACAGCTGTATAAGATCAAGCACCTAGGCATGCAGACTGTTTCTACAAACATCTGTGAAAGAATGGCGAGCAGCTGCATCCAAGCCATACATCACCAAGTGCAATGCAAAGCGTCGGATGCAGTGGTGTAAAGCACGCCGCCACTGGACTCTAGATCAGTGGAGACGCGTTCTCTGGAGTGACGAATCGCGCTTCTCCATCTGACAATCTGATGGATGAGTCTGAGTTTGGCGGTTGCCAGGAGAACGGTACTTGTCTGACTGCATTATGCTAAGTGTAAAGTTTGGTGGAAGGGGGATTATGGTGTGGGGTTGTTTTTCAGGAGCTGGGCTTGGCCCCTTAGTTCCAGTGAAAGGAACTCCGAATGCTTCAGCGTACCAAGAGATTTTGGACAATTCCATGCTCCTAACTTTGTGGGAACAGTTTGGGGATGGCCCCTTCCTGTTCCAACATGACTGTGCACCAGTGCACAAAGCAAGGTCCATAAAGACATGGATGAGAGAGTTTGGTGTAGATGAACTTGACTGGCCCTGCACAGAGTCCTGACCTCAACCCGATACAACACCTTTGGGATGAATTAGAGCAGAGACTGAGAGCCAGGCCTTCTCGTCCAACATCAGCATGCAACCTCACAAATGCCCTTCTGGAAGAATAGTCAAACACTGCCATAAAAACACTCCTGAACCTTGTGGTAAGCCTTCGTAGAAGAGTTGAAGCTGTTATAGCTGCAAAGGGTGGACTGACGTCATATTAAACCCTATGGATTAAGAATGGGATGTCACTTAAGTTCATATGCTAGTTAAGGCAGGTGAGCGAATACTTTTGGCAAAATAGCATCAGTATGCTTCAAAATGACTTAATCACAAATATAAGCTTTAGTCTATCAAATAAGGTGGTTAGCACGGCAACACTGATGCCACCTTTTGCACAAACAGTATGCCAACACATTAGTATGACACAATGTAGCAATTAAACAACTATTTCCTGTGAACCCACAGCCTAAAATCCACAATCCACAGTTGTCAGCTACCTTCAGTCAGTTGAAGTTGATATGCATATTGTTTTTATTTGTGTGTTTGTTGTCTCAATAAACTTAACCTCTTGATGCATCCAATTTCAGAAACATGAGGGTTCCCTATGGGTGGCTATGGAGCTGATTATGCGTGGACACAACACAAAGTGGAGACTGGGTTTACTGTGAAAACAAGCAGGAAAAACTGACTGAGCCTGCATGCAACGTATAGAGGACGTTCAAAGGAGAGTCAAGCTTTACAGTCCAAAAGTTGGAGGGAGATGAGCCCATTTTTCAACATAGTCATGACTCTAAAGAGTGATGAGAAAATAGGCAGTAAAAGCAACCATGTGTTCCCGTTAGATTGTTCTGTCCTGTGATGGATGCTAACACTTTTACCTGCCCTTGACTGAAATGTGAGGGAAGTCACATCATTTCAGTGTGTGGAAAGAAAACAACAGCAATAGATCTGAAGCTTGCTTCTTTTCATGGTGTTATCTCATCATATAACTGTTTTTTTCCATTACAACTGAGATTAAAGACAGTTAGCCACATTTCCCAACAGCATGGGAATAAAAGCCACAGCAGTGCACAGGGAAATGGCCAAACATCTGTATTTGCCTAATCTCAGCAGCTTCTTCTCTACAACTGGCCACTAATGATAAGCTTCCCACTGACCTAGACCCTATTGTGTGAACAGATTTTGTGCCCTGGATCAAGCTGATGACTTTTAGTTTCCTTTCTTTTCTGGAGGGTTAACAAAGCAGCTTTGTCACATTGTGCTCAACTGACCACTTTGGATTGAGTGGGTGCAATAATCAACAATTCACATTAAAACAGTTGCAGCTATCTTTAATTTACTGTATGGAGATAAATGTCAAATTAAAGTAAAGAACATAACAATATTAAACAAAACATGAATTTGTAAAATTATAACTCCTTGGTCTGCTTGTTAAAGCTGTAAGCACAAGGAGAATGGCACAATATAATTTAAAGTTATTAATCAATCTTTTTAATAATTGCTTTGTTCTAAGTCAACCACTTTAAAGTTGTGTTTTGATCTTTCCCAAGCTCTGGTTTTGCCTCCACAAACTACTTTAGTACATTTTTATGCTCCTTAGCTGCTACAGTTCCACTCCGAGCGAAACCCAGATATTACTCTAACTATACGGTACTGAACATTTTTCATTCAGTTGTTTGGAAAAACACAAACTTGACACCAACAGTAGCCTTAACCAGATACAGCACAGAAAGCTGCTAAATGCCAAAACATAATGTAAAAATCACTGAAACAATATTGCTTTCCCACAGATTTATTTGCTTTTCTTCATTATCTCATTATGTGTTACAATTTGATCCAGTGTTTGAATAGAATAATGTTTATTTCAGCTTATCTATTAACAAATATGACAACTGATTTTGTGGGTGGTGGCTGTCATAACAGCCATAAATGTGTCACACTTGGAGTATGCAGCTGCCTGCTTCCAGCAGTATAAATATTTGGACTAATTAATTATAATTACAATCATTTGAGCTGAATAGTATCACGCTACCATATTAAATTAGTTTACTTTATCATTTAGCTTCCCTTAATCATCAGAGATGGGTGACACAATGAAATATGTTTTTGTAGAAATTCATTACTGATTATTTCTTTAATTTTTTTACTTATTTATTTATGTATATCTACTTGTTTATTTGCAAACACTACTGCTCCAATAATCTGAAATTATTCCATGTCGCTAATGCCAAATTAAGTTCACTAAAATAGTTACTTCCTAAAGCCTTTGAGATTATTGCATGAAAGAGTAACAAAACTCCAAAACCACTTGTTTTCAGAGGATGTGTGTATTTTTATCAGTACTGTTGATCAGTTAGGGTCCAAATCTTGACTTTTGAGTACAAACTGTTTCAATTTTACAGTTTGTGTTGGAAAAAATCATAGTGGCTGCCTTCTTTATAAAACCTGCATACTGCAATTGAATTTTTCTGTTGGTTGATCTGGCAGGAGGTGATGTATGTGGTGCTAGCTTTCATCACCACCGAATTTAACACTGACACCCCACTTTTTTCACTTATGTTAACTGCATTAGTATGAGCTGACAGCCAAAATTTGTGGGTAACAGCAGGCTGCACTGATCACAGATGTCACTGTAACTCTACAGTATTGTGGGTAGGGTAGTTTCATTCACCAAAGATTACAAATGACTCATATTTTTCATACAACAAGGTTGATAACCAATAAACAAACAAAAAATGTCACA
The DNA here is from genome assembly GCF_018320785.1 of Cheilinus undulatus. Classification (NCBI taxonomy): domain Eukaryota; kingdom Metazoa; phylum Chordata; class Actinopteri; order Labriformes; family Labridae; genus Cheilinus; species Cheilinus undulatus. The sequence goes on along the minus strand of NC_054869.1, from coordinate 26,543,866 downwards.
GGGCACTCACAGAGAGGGATAAAAATCACTAATTATGATAGATTTTTTATCTTGATTATAAATGATTGATACCTGTGTTTAATAAATATCGTTTTTCTTGACAAAGTCCTTCTTTGGTCTTTGTTCTGTCTTTTCTTTGTTCACTTAAAAAAGTTCACTGATCATCCATTCGATTGATACATATTCAAAGATGACTAAGAAAATTAAATCCAGAGTGAATAAATGAATTAAACCTAAAGGCTAAATTCAGCATTCACCTCAACCTGAGAAGATGTAAAGTTTAAACTCCCAGGGGTTTCTAAACACAGTCCCATCCTTAATCATGAACACATTTAGATGTGTATATCAGCACACACACTGCTCAGTTACACCGCAGCGGTTTGTCTAAACTTGCGTCTGCAGCACAGAAGCTCATCAGAGCCGAGAGGTTTCCATCTCTGAGCCGGAAAAGGCTGGGAGAACCACACAGCCCACATCTGAGACCCAGACCCACTGCACCCTGTTCCCATAATGCCCTCTGACACGCCCCACACTGAGCACAGCGGGTTTACTGGCACTCTGAGAGCAGGCATGTTAAAGTCTTTAGGAACCCGCTGTATCCCCTCAGACCAACTTTCCATCGGCATCACCTCAGCCAACACATGCTTGTGTTTCCCTGGCTGAAGATGGTCTGTTATTATCAACCGAAGCAGATGATTCCGAGTATCTAACACACAAACTGACACTCTTACACAGGCACACACGGACTCACAAGGCTCCCTCTGTCTCAGGGGTTACAAAGGTTGATGGGGGCCTGTCATAAACTGCACTGTATGGACTGCGTTTACAAGTCCAGAGTGGGATTAAGTCGAGACAGATTTGATGATTGCCTATGTGAGGGAGAAATGTGGACTGGGTGAAGACAGCTCTTTGTGTGTGTGTGTGTGTGCGTGGGTGGGTGTGTGTGCATGTGGGAGGAGGGGCATCAGACTGAGGATGTGAGACCTCTCCGTTTGACACTTGACGTGGTTCCTTTAAATTCTCAAGCAGGAATGCTGGAAGTGTACGGAGGCCTCAAAGGGCCACAGCTGCCTCACATCTGAATTGAACACAAACAGACATATGTACTGATGACATGATAAGCTGATAAATTCACGAGACAGGCAACAAAAGACTCATCATATACAAAATGTCAAACACTATTTTAACATCTTATATGTGTAAGGATTTACGGCTCCTATTTAAACCATTCAATTTTTTTTTTAAATGAGCAGTTTAATGACACATTCTATGCTCTGGGCAACTGTAATAGCCAATCCTTACTATTTTGGACACCTATTAAACTGTTTAATCATGAAATTAGGGTCTGTCCCTTTGTTTATATATAAAATTTGTGTAGTGTTGAAGTGAAATATAAGAGGACTCAGACTGAGCTGCTGTCTCTCACATTGCTCTCTGCCATTTGCAACACAATGCATGCTACCATGTGGTGCAATCATGGCCCAGCAAAAATGTTGGTGATGTGGATCAGCACTGTCAATCTGATGTGCGGTATAAAATTAATGTAAATATCAGATCAGATATACACTGGATCGATTTGGCCTAAAAAAGAGTCATATATTTATTATAAATTTAACCACAGGGGATCATAGTTACTAAAGGTTCATTAAACAAGTCTGATAACATATCAACTTGTGTTTTCCATGTTTCACAAGGAGGTAGCTCATGGTAGGTCTGCCTTGAATGGTTATGACATGATGGCTAATAATCAGATCTGAAAAGCAGCAAAAGCTGAATGATGCTGTGGCTATTCTCTCCTTCCTACTGGGACAGTAGGAAGGAGAGAATGGGCTTGTCTTCTCCCCCTACTTCCTAGCTCTTTCCATGATGTTCTGAAGGCATTTTTTAATGCCGGGTATTACCTATAATCCTACTGTGTCAAAGCAATTTCTCTGATTGGTTGATCCTGCCTTTACCTTAAAAAGATCTGCGCTCTACACAGCTATTCCACTACTAGTGAATCTTACAGACATTTTTCAACAAAAGGTGGTGTGAGCAGGGTTAAAAAAAATTAGAGAATTATGTAAAATACTTAAGTTCAGACATTTTCCACTTTATAAGAAAAACAAGGTTAATCGCAATCTGAGGCAACAGCACTACATTACCCACAATTCTAGAGTGTTTCAGCATAATCTCAGATTGGATAAGCATGCCTTTACCCCAGAAATTTTGTTCAGCTGCTACTAGTGAATTTAACATAGTTTAAACATCGTCTCAACTAAAATCATGTAGAAGACACAAGCAAGTATGTTACTGACCTTGTTTAAAGACAGACATGTTTCAGGCATCAGCACTACATTACCCACAATCCAAGAGTGACGCGCAGTCTCTTATTGATAGAGCAGCAAATTTCAACTGTTGGCTTCTACGAGTGAAGTTAGCAGTTGCAGAACAAGTGGGCAGTAACTGTTGAGCTCTGTGGTGTCACAGATACATATGTATGATACATGTATACTACATGTCACAGAGCACTCGTAGAGGGGAGTTAATATGTACATTTTTAACTCAAAATGCAGAACTGAAATACTTTGTACTTAAATGTCAAGATTTGGACCCTAACTGGTCCACAGTACTAAATCAACACAGATATAGGTGGCCATCTGTAAAAAGTGGTCTGAGGGTTTAGCAACTCTTTAAGAAACTGCAATTTAAACAAAGCAGGAAAAAAAAACAACCCTGGACTTGCCTACGTGGAAATGTATTAAACCCTTCCCCTTGTTTTCACAGGCAGGAGATTAATTCACATGCAGCATGCTCACGCAGTCAACTTATGTCCAACTTGATGTGATGCCAAACATCTGAAAACACACTGTGAACTCCTATCAATCACGAGTTGAGCTAGTGGACGCAGACTTTGTACGATTGTTGCCAACACAAAAAAACTACAATCCAGACCTCGATGAGCTACTGTTCAGGAGTTGGTGCTCTGTTTTCTCCTCCTGCACCACACAGCTACACCCGGTTCCGCCTGTGGCCCAGTCCAGGTTGATGTCATGCCCCTCTGGACAAGGATCAGACAGAGAGCAGGAAGGAGAGCGGGCTGCCAGATGAAACAGAGGGTTGCCAGTTTGTGCAGCAGCTTACATGCATGTCAGGCAACAAAGAGGAATCGTAACACATGCTGTCATTCATCCCAGAATCACAGTACTCTGTGCCTGCACTGCTTCAAGGCAAACACACAGCACACAGCACTGAATGAAAGAGAGAAAACCTTCAAATCTGCAGTTTGGTCTGGAAATAATAAAACACAAACACCTGTGGAAGGAAGTTTGATAAGATACTCCAGTGCACAGACATCAGCTTTTACTAACCCTCCCAGCGCGGCCATACAATTTATTTCATGCATGTCTGATCCAAGATTCAGATGGTCAAGCACAACCAGATATTAGCCGGATCTGTCCTCTTTCTGCACCATTTCTGCACTATGCATGGATCAATATTGTAATGAGAGTACATTCCATGGTACCAAAGTGTCACAGTCTGCTCATCTTCAAGCCTCAGCTTGACTCAACCAAAGCTGACAGTTTTTACTTAACAGGAAACGATTTTGTTTGAATTAACTTCTTTATTCAGATTGCAAAATATCATCAAATAGCTCAATAACTCCCGATGTTTTTGTCTCATGAGCCACCACTTCTGTTTCATAAGTGCATTCTTTTTATTGGCACTATTTTCAGCTTTGTGTTGCAACTGATGCTTATTTGTTCCATCTGGTTAGCAAAAACGATCTGTCTTAAACTGAGAAAACAAATGCTGGTGTCATATGACACCTGTGGGAACAAATTCTCCTTTTAATATTATTTCATTTGAGCAACTATTAGTGGTCAAAAAGGATAAAAGTTCAGGCAAAATCTCTCAAGAAAAATCAGAAAGGTTTACTCTTCCACCATAAAGTAACACTTCAATTTTTCATCTTAGAAAATATGCTTACTTACTGTCATTTGGTTACATTTAAATACCCATAAATTTCTAGTAAACTTCCATTAAATTAGGCAGCAAATGTAGTTGGTTTAGCAAGAGCCTTAAACTATCAAAAAAGTACAAATAAAGATCACCAACCATAAAGCTTCACAACATTTTATGATATTTGTTCAATCTGCAAAAAAAAGTTTAAAAATATTCTTGTGCTGATTTACAATGAAAGCTGTCAGTTAAACATGCTAATAAGCTAATTTTAGAGGTGCTGATAGGCATTTTTGTTCATTTTTAAAGGGCCATGCCAGCTGTTTCAGCTTCTCTATAGTCTTTGTGCTCAGCCAAGCTAACCCAAGCTAACAGTGCTAAATTTAGCCTCATATTTAAAGTGCAGATTTCATAATTGTATCTTCTCATCTAAACCTCAGTGGGAAAGCATATAAGCTTATTTCTCAGTATTCCAGACCTCTCCTTTAATCATCCCAGAAGGGAAACCCCTGAGATAGATTATAGATTATCTTTGCATGTTCTGACAGGAAACATCTCACTCACCCCGCCGCAGAGTTTATAAAGGATCGCTTTAAAGGTGAGCTGTCTTACTGCAACAGCTACACCCGCAGCTTGATGAAAAGGCTGCCGCTGTAACTTTCATTTACATAAGACAATGCATCATTTAAGACTTACATGTGGGTGCATAAGTGCACTGTAGGACTCTCACCATCACCCCACTGTTGCCCTCACTGTCTGTCATGCTGGTTATGGAAATCGCAGACCAAATAATTCTCTACTGATTAACCAGCTCAAGCTTGTTCACAACACCATCAGCTCCATCATTACCGGCTTACAGAGCAACTCAATTACGCCTCATCTTGACAGCTCTGACAGCATTCGGCTTCCACTTTGTGTGTACATTTGTGTGAAGGGCCTGAGCCGCTGCCAAGAGAGCAATGGCAGGCCGCAGTCAGACACAACAGCATGTGGGAGTCTGGATGAGTTTCTCCATAAAGCCTCTGAGTTCAGGTAGAGGAGACATCACGTACATTAATGATAAGAGCCTGTGGTTGACTAACACTCTTTACTGTGAGTATGAAGTGCTGCATGAGAGTAGAGCAAATTTTCATATTATACTAGTCGATTTTATAGCGGCTCTTACCCTTTTCCTTGCACTTATAAGTGAGCGTGAGTGTGCATATATATTTGTACATGTGTTAGTTTACAACAGCCTGCATTAGAACCTCTTCAGAAACACATCTGCTGTTAACACACCTCCACTGGATGAGAAGCTGCAGCATATCAGGTGTGTGAAAGCACTCCTGTACCCACGTGTTTAAGGCTCTTTTTCAAAAATAAAAAATACAGTTTTGACCAGTGCATTGAGCTTCTGCATGGCCTGGCTTTGGCAAGTAAAGGAAAAATCAACTTATTATCCGCAAGCAAAGGTGTCAGCCACTTATGCTGTCACAGACAGGCCCATGCAGGTCAGAGATTCTCTTATCTGAACAAATGTAACTTTAGTATGCAGAACATCTAGAATAAAACAAAACAGATTCGAGCCACAAGCCCATTAGATGTAGTATTTAAGAATGCATTCACAAACATTGTTTTAAGCTGTTCTTGTTTTCTTTAACCTGACCCTGAAAAGGGTTTTTTAATTAATTTTTTTTTGTCATATTTGTGATCATTTTAAATTGCATATGTGAAGATGCAGAATAACAGCATAGTAAGCAGTGGGACTGATAGGCAATGACAGGCTGGATCTAATCAAACATGCAGTTTGAGCATGTTTCATAAATGAAGGCTTTCTGATGTTACATTTTAAAAGATTACCATCAATATTATGCTATATTTCATTAAATTAATTAATAACGTAGCTCTTTTGCAAGACTTTTCTTGCACTTGCGTGGGCCTTGATTTACCAGAATGCCTTTCACTGGACCCAAAAATGCTGAACCTAATATTAACTTTGAAAACTGAATGTTAAATGCTAGTACACACTTACATGTGAAGACCTGGCAGGCATATTTATCAAATATTGGCCTCTTATCAAGGATAACATGCCAATGCTGGCTCTTTCACTAAAATATATGAATCCAAAGAGATTTCATTGTAGGGTTTTACTTTAAGATGTTGCCTTATCTTGTACTATAGTTAAGCATGCACAGTCCAGTCATATCAGAGGTAAATTCAGCAAAGAGAGGATCAAACAGTCCTTCTGTTGCTGTACAGCTGGTGACTGACTTGTAGACACTTGAAATTATTGTTTTACTGTACAGTAAATATGGCACAGCTGACTTCAACTAAACATAAACTTGGCCTTTCTTCTCCCCAGTGTTATGAGGGGGAATACCATTGCTTTAAATACTTTGTTAATACATAGGTACACATGGGAGCACTTACGCACTAGCCCAGATGTTGGACCCTCTAATTTGAAATCCGAGGGTATAATTAAGAGACAAAAAAATTAAAAAGGAAAGCATGAGGATTTGCTGCTCCGACATGAAACGCAGCGCAAATTACAGCGAGGAGAAGCCTGGTTAGTGTGGTCATCATTATTAGATATTCACATTTAAACCAAATATTCCCTTTGAATGCGCAGCTTTGAATGTGGATACGGCTGTAACTTTGAAGTATAAGAGATAGACGCAGGCTTAACCCCACGCATTAGCCTGAACTTGATGGCAAATTAAATGGATGATATCAGATGACTGAGCTGAGGGTTTGGAGTTCATTTCAGGAGGGAAAACTGATCTTTTGTGGTTTAAATACAGACAAAACAACCAGTGACGCACGACAGACAGAAGTAGTTATGATCGAGATGTTTAAAGATATAAGAATGTACCTGCATAATCGTCCAAAATGTTATCAAATCACAACAATATGAACGATAAGCAGCTGGTGCAGAACAGGTAAACACATAAGGACCGGACGCGCCATGGGAGGTGAGAGCGTAAAGGCTGCTGGTTTGTGTTACAAGCTCGTTGCTTTCATATTGAATCCGCGCCGTCCCCTTTGGAACATCATACGAGAGGTCCAGATGATTTGTGAGCCTTTTCTCAGATTTACCCTGATCTACTGGGGTTCGCATGCAGCCTCAGGGAAGTCTGTGTGCACATTTGGACACGGTTTGATCGCTGTTTATCCTGTAGGTGTAGGTGTAACACTGAAACTGTAGTTCAACAACTCTAGATACTCCACTCAGAACACATAATCCTTCAATTTAGCTAAGCAAATAACGAGGAAACTGTTGGTGGTTTTCGCTCTGGCTGCCTTCTCGAAGAAAGACGTCATCCCGTTTGGGGAAAAGAGCCGGAGAGGGATTAAACCCACAGCGATGAACTATGAATGAAGTTACTACTGCTGCATTCTGCGACATGCTCGATAACAAAGAGTTAAATAAAGTTAAAATATCAATTTTAAGCATTTTCTTGGGTTTGTTGTACATTTCTGATGGGATATCACCTTGTCTCGTGCGCAGGAGAGCAACTTTGGAGACGCTTCCGACAATGCGGATTTATCGGATCAGATAGAAGAAAAAACGAGCGGAAAAGTTTCACTCACCGGTGTCGAAATGACTAAAAGCTGCAGAAGAAAAAACCCCAGCGAGAATAAGTGCAGAGGACACAGTCCAGGAATCCATGGTGAGATGAGTGGCTGTCAGGTAAAGTGCAGCCTTACGGACAGATGCGCAGACCGGCGGGTTGCTGGACTCCCTCACTGACTGCCTCACTGTTTGTCCGGGTCTGTGCACGAGTCGCTCTTTGGCCGGCGTTAAAAGTCCCTAAACTTCAAGGCAGCTCCTACAGCTACTACTACACTGACATCAACACAGACGGGAACAGATAGTAGAAAGCAGGGATCCTATTTCCAGAACCATGTGACAGGAAATAGGGGCAACAGATTCAACCTGCAACACTGGGGAGGCAGTAAGAAGAAAAGAAGAGGAAGAGGAGGAGGAGAAGGAGAGGGAGGGAGGAAGGGTGGTTGTGGTGGTGCTGGGATTGGATGGTGGACTTAGTGGTGCAATGAGCAGCAGGTTAACAAAGCAAAAACTGATTTACCCTCTTAAGATGATGGATTTCAAGCGCATACCGACAACAATAACTGTCTAATAAGTTTCAAATCACAGTAACACTAAACGAAAATACAGCACTATGACAGAAAAAATGCTCCAGCATTCCTAATTAGAACCATACAAATATTTAAGGAGCATAACAGTGATGTTAAAGGAGTCCAGAAGTGCTTTAAAGTATAGCTTTTCATGTCAATCTGTTATGCAGCACCAGAGACACAAAGAAAAGCTCCTCTGGAGTATGATAGGAGCACCGTCTAGATTTTTATGAGCAGGTCTAAATCTAATCAAGGCTCCATTTCATTTAGAAACCCAAGGGATAGAAAATGCAACACTAAACTGCACACAAAGGTAAGCCCAAAGGCCTTAATAATGCATTATATCCATATGTTAAAGGTAACACTGAGTGATAACTATATTAAAAATTAAAATGAGAAAACTATAAGTATCTTATTTGGGGGAATTAAAGACTTGTGACTTTGTGTGAAGTTGATATTTGTGTGTCAGCAATAAGTCAGGGCCAAGTTCAGCCCATAGAGGTGAATGAAATGATATTTTTTTTACATTTCCAGCACTCCTTTTAATGCTGGGGATTTTTCAATGCTAAATTGCCTTTAAAGGCACATAATTAAGAAGTGATTTCCTTTAAGGTCTTCCCACTCACATTAGATCCTCTTTCCTCTGTGGATAGAAACAGGTGCACCGTTCCTGTCCTCTCACCTCTCTGACTGTTCACAGGAGCAGCTCCATCAGAAGCGTGAAACAGCACCTCCGTGTGTTTCACCGTGAGCACCAAGCAGCACACTGAAGGAGTTTCCAAGCCAGAAGCAGTCAGTCAGTCAGTTAGCCTAAAAATAGAAAATCCGGTATGATCTCACCACTCTTAGAGAAAAAAGAAAAAAAAACTGACCAACATTTATTTTGCCAAAACCGACGGGGTTGAGATGAGGTGCACAGGGAAAGCAATCTAACATGACGTGTGCCCTTTGGACAAATGTAACTGTGTGGCCTGGAGGGAATAAAACTGGACTTTTATTACAGTGGAAGATTGGGAATGTTTGAGAAAGAGAAATGCAATATAATTCAACTGTTCTACCAGTTTACAATGGGTGAGACTGAAACCTCTAACCTTAAAAAACAGCATTGTTTAAAAGACCCTAACTGACATCACGAGTGTTACATATCCAAACAGTGGTGAAAAAATGACCAAGAAAACATACTCAGGTCTAAACCTAATGGGACCCTTTCTAATAAGACATGTTAACTTAATAAGATTTATATCACTTTCTTTTAAAACACAGTAGATTTCTACATTTTGAGCAAATAAGGGTGGATTATCAGTGTTGTACAATTCACCCTGAAGCGTGAGGGCAAATGGCTGCATTGCACTTCTTCCTGTGGAGGTACATCCATGAAGTCTTCTTCATTTTAACCTGAGTGCAGTTTTAGTAAAAAGGACAAATGGAAGCAGTTGCTGTAATGCAGACTGGGTGAGTACAAAATTGACATTACTACCCCGAGTGCATTGTGCAACAAAGACAGCCCAAAGTGAATCTAATTTTCTAATTTTCTAAAAATAAAGAAACATAGTTTTTTTTTGTACAACAAGAATAAAAGACACTAATGTTGGGAGCAAGCAGGGTTCAATCAGCTGTTCATTTTCATTTGTACTAAGGTCATTTGATTTCTGCTACAGCTACATTTTGGAGGGAATGTGAGTATAGGGAAAATTGCTGTACTCTTTTATAGTCAATAACTTGCAAAACTGTTAGGGTTTTCTACATTTTTGCACATTTGTATTCTTATTTCATGTATTTTATTTGTGTATTTTACTCATTTGTTTCTGCTTTTGTAAGCAGATAGCACTCAGGTCTTGTTATATAGAAGAATTTTTGGCAATAAATCTGATTCTGTAGATTTTACATAGAGTACGTTCAGGGATGGAAAGTAATTGTATTTATTCCAATTACAGCACATGAGCAGATGTTTTTTTTGAGTGTATTTTAAAATCTGTACTCTTACCTCTACTTTAGTAATTATTACCCAGAGTAACTGTACTTTTTTACTTGAGGTCAATACTCTTGTATTTTGTCTATCTCTGTTGACTACACATGTAGCTGAAAGAATGAGTCCACATCACAACCCAGAACAGCAAAAACTGCTGTGTTGATATCTCAGGGTAAAACATTTCTGAGTTGATTTTAACAGTTCAACAGTGATAGTGCTGATCTATCAGTGTTAGTTCAACTCTGTAAAGAGTCTACTGATTGAAGCTCTGCCCACTGCGGTTTGAAATCTGGGGGAATATGTTGGTGAAGTTTCCTATCATGCCCTCGGGCAGAGTTTTTAAATAGCTCTTTTATATGTGTTTAGCTGTGTTTAGATGTTTCTTGTTGTACAGTGATCCCTGCTGGGGTTCCTTTTCATGTTTCCAGTGGATCATTGTAGTTGTTTTTGTTGTTAGACATATTAGCACCATGAGTGAAGTTATCCACCTAGTTAAGAGTTTCCACCTGTGACCACTGGTGTTCTTAAAGGATGCAAAGCACCTTAGTATGTGGCCTTGCTTTGAGGTTGACTCTCTGCTTTGTTCCTGCCAGAGGAGACCCATCCTCAGATTTTCAAGACTAACTGCATCCCTGTCATGCTGTAAAATATTTACGATTTTACTTTAAAAAAAAAATTCACCTGTACTTAAGCTATATGCAGTGTGGACCAAATGGATATATTTTTTTAGATATACATTTTTGGGCTTTTAATGCCTTTATTGATAGAGGAGGACAGCAGAACGGGAAATACGAGACATGCAGGAAATGGTGCCACAGGCCAGACCCGAACCCAGGCTGCCCGCACATATTGTGTACGCCCCAAACCACCAGACCATCTGCCCCTCAATACAGATCATTTTAAAGTGTTAAATTGAATACTTTATGAGTCTAATCAACACTGTCAATTTTGCTGTGTATTTACTTGACTATGGAGGCGGGACTTTACCTGCACAACCTGGTTGAAGATCTATTCTCCTGTTCTGTCAATAAGGAGAGATCATGTTTTACTGTACAACTCCCTAAGGCTACTCAGTTGTCAGTAATAAAAATAAACTTTGATTTAAATAACTTTTTTTGTTTTTCTTGAGTAGATTAAAATACCACTACTTTTACTTTTACTTAGTTAAGTTTTAACCAGAGTAACTACACTTTTATTTGAGTACAATAGCTGTGTACTTTGTACATCTCTGATGAACTTATGAGAACACAGTCTTTATGAAAGAACTTTCCTCAGGGATTCGCTCAGGTTTCAAAGGGACCCTTCACACATTATAGATTATAACTGGTGGCTAAATACAGCCGCTAAGTGTAAAACAATAGTTTTAGGCCTTTTTCCCATCTTTTCAAACATAACTAAATAAATTACTTACTAAACTAATGTAGTTTTATAAGTAAGAAGACAGCATGGGTTATAGCTTTTTGTTGGAGCTGAACTAATGAGCATTATGCTGTATGTTGTTCTAGCTATAAACAGTATATTGCTGCCTACAGCATTCATATTACCACTTTGACAGGACACAACAATGAAAGAGTCTCTGAATATTAACGTCTTGATATCTGGTTGGCTCAAAATCTCACATTCAGATTTCTCTGGGCAATAAATTAAGCCAAGACCTCTGTCTCTTCTTTTAAACCCCTTGATTCCATTCATCACCATATCCTCAAATCCATTGGAGGTGACAGTGACAGCATTGCTTTTTATGTATTTATACAGTCTTACTTGTCAAAATGCCACCACATGTAACATCTTTGTTAGAATTGTCTCATTATCTCTAGCGAACATGTCCTAGTAATTGGCTTATGCTTGAAGTCCAATGGGAGAACACTTCAGCTGACCTATCACTAAACTCCATCCTCCAACGTTACAAGTCAGTTACATTTCTTCTCAGTGTGCTCCAGCATCTGAAATGTTTTTTCCTGTGATTTAAATGAAATAATTACTTAAAGGCAGACTGGCAGACAAAGGAAGACTGTTTCATTTCCATTCATAAATAATCACTCACCCGTGTGTTTCCCCTTTACTGCTCTAGTAATTAGCTGGTATGGGCATCTACTCACTTAAGCTCTGAGCCAATCCCATTCTGCCACAACCCCTCTCAATCCAATTATCCTTCTGCCGTCATATTTTGAAATCCATTCTCCTCCCCTCTGCAGTCAGTCTGTTGTTTCAGTGCGACCACTGCAACCCTCCTCCACCCCAGCCACCTCCATTACATCTCATCAGTGTCCAGGTCCAGCTCCTCAGTGTCATCCTGTTTCTCTTCATCCCAAACTCCAAGTCATCCCATCAGTGTCCGGGTCAAGCTCCACACAAGTCAGTTTCTCATCTTTAACCTCTTCCTTCTATCACCACCACCAGAGTCTAGTCTCCATAGGGGGGTATCCTATCCTGCTGTCAGCCTCACAGCCCCTTTAAAAATATCACAGTGGAGTCTGTCCACCAAAGACATTTCACATTTCAGAACTTGTAAAATGAATTATTAAGTCTCTCCAGACTGAAGCACATTTAGCCAAATAAGGCCCTTCTGTCCCAGAAGTCCTGTATAGCATCCTTTGACAAATTAAATTGTTAGTTTGGACAGCAGGGCAGAGTGGGCTAAGCCATAGGTCAACAGAAAAAAACAGCTTATTTGTAAAATGCATGTTAATTTAGTTTTTATTGTACTTTTGACTAGGGGTGGGCAATATAACGAGTATACTTGATGTATCAAAGCTTTTGCCACACACTATGTATAAAATGACTATATTGCAAATATCAAGTATAAATTATGTGAAAAATTTGAGGTGTCAGCATGCATTTCTGGCTGGAGTTTCTCTTCACCCATTGTCCCTGAACACATCTCTCACAGCAGAGAGCTCACTCCCCTGCCCATCCAGAAAACTCTCCTCCGCACATGCGCGTTTTTGTATCAGTGGAGGAACAAATTAGTGGAGAAATAAACACTGTGGGTAAACACAGCAGAGGGGCGGGTTAGCAGCTAGTTAGCTGTGTTCAGAGATGGACTGGGTCTGTCATCTTGCAGTCGTTCAGCTTTAAAAAAAAGAGGCTGAACTCATGCACTAGTCATTAAAATATGCCGCAAGATGATGCGGAGATAACAATAACAGTAACATAACATGTCGCTAAAGACATGAGCCAAGTGTTGCTGAAAAGCCATGATTTTAAAATGTCATAAAGACACTCAACCTAGAATACGTGATTTGCCTGGGCGCGAACATTTTTCTGAAAACTCCCTGCCAGAGTTGTACATGTCAGAGAGAAGACAGCCCAGTGGCAGAGAAATGTGATCCACTTCTCCACAACTACAGAGCCTTATCTCAGCCTAACAACGCGGAGTTAAAATGTTTCTGCCTCCAAACAAGCTTTTCCCCCATGATCATTCAGGAGGGCTTCTTGAATAAGGTCTAAAGACGCTCTCATATTATGAACTTGTCAGAAACTGGTCCAGCGTTCAAAGCACAGATAACAGACTAATGCAAAGCTGTGAGCCTGAATGGTGGACTAGACTGCAGGGTTTTGGCCTTTGGCTGCATGCAGAATTGGTGAGTTTTTGTGAAGTTTTGTTTCACCCTTAATGAGGAAAATAATCATTTAATAATTAGCAATAATAAACATAACACAGAAAACATTTCTGAACTGTCCATACAGTAAAAGACCAAGTATTCCACGATTTATGTGTGTTTGATTCATTAGTAAAAGTCTGAATGAAGTCTTTTTTCAAAATAAAACAGTGCTAAATTTGACTTTACATAGATTTTTACCCTTTCTGTATACAATTTTATTAAAAATCCAATAGAACAGTCTATTCAATCACCAAATTAGTGCCATTTGGGGCTGAATTCAACATTGTACAGCTACTTAGAGGACATTTCAAAGAATCCCGATATATATCATGTATCGGAATATGGCAAAAATATATTGGGATATAGATTTGAATATCTGAAATCTAGTTTAGCAGCAAGAGGGAAGGTCAGAATATGAAAAAGGTGATCAAATTTGACAAGTTTCATACTAGACTGGTGCTTCCGTCGGACTAAAGTAGTGTCAGTGGAGAATTTACACAGTGATAATGTCAAAAACAGCATGAAAAACTAATACAGGTTCACACTTAGCATCAGTCAGGTAAAGAAAGAGAGAAAGGAGGCCAAGGGATCAAAAGAGGGCTGTTTGAGCAAAATAAACAGGTAAGCTTACATTTTATTGTCATTCTCTACTCTGCTGCAGTGAAGTCGATATTATCATTCAGAAGATTGATACATTTGATGATTATTTAAATATCTTTGTTGTACAATGAATGCAAGGTTGTGTACAAGTGTGCATTTGTGTTGTAAAAGATCAGATTGTTGATGTTTGTACTGAAAATGTCCTGTGTGTTAATGTGGCGCTGTCCACGGAGCTGACATGTGTCACTCACAGTGAGGGAGAAAGGCTGTAAACAGCTGATTCTACTCTCTGAGAGGATATTTTGAGTGATTATCGTGATCGCTCCATTTTGTCCTTCTGACTGTATTGTTGATGAAGTCTGTGACCTAGAGATCATTGATGCTGTTGTTTATTGATCAGGCCAAAACACGTCTTTCCTGTATGAGACATAGATAAACAGCATTATAGAGAGAGGAGATGAAGTAGAGAAGGTTTCATCCATAGGTGAATAGTAGGCTACTACAATATCCTGTATTAACTCTGTTTGACAGAAGGTGTAAGCAGTGTTTTTTTTTTAAAGATTAATTTTTGACCTTTATTTGATAGGACAGTGGATAGAGTCAGAAACAGGGAGGAGAGCGGGGAGAGACATGCAGGAAATAGTGTCACGGGCCGGATTCAAACCCGGGTCACCTGTGTATATGGCGCGCGCCTTAACCACTCCACTACCGGCGCGCCGTAAGCAGTGTGTTTTGATGAATAAAGTAATGATAATGATTATATCAGTACCATTAAGGATAAAAATAAACACTTGCTGATAATAGCACTTATAGATAGAAACAAAAAATATGCACATTGTTCTTTATTTTGTGGTTCTAAATCCATAAAAACATCAAAATTAAAAATTATGATTCAAATGCCAAGTAAGAATAAAAAAACTACTAAGTGCAAAGTTATCAGTGAGATCAAGTGGATCAGTGGATGGCCACAAACCTTTGCTCAATCAGTTATGTTAGTAGACAAAGACTTAGGCTAACTGGCTGCGTCACCTTCATTGGAAGGATCAAATCTGTTTTGTGGCTCTTCAAAGATTTTCTGGAAGGGGGCACGGGAAAAATGGAGTGAATTATGTCTTAACTAGAGAATTATACACAAGGTCAGCCTAATGAGCTACAACACTATATTAACTAATTTGTTCAACAGGTTATGATAAAGCTGACAGGAAGCTGGTTTCACTGTCTGATTTATTGACAAAATGTGGCTGACAATATCTGCGGGGGCTGAAGCTACCAAGAGGTTTCTTCTCCATAAATGTATCTAACAATAATGATAATCACTTAGATTTCTTAATTTGTGATAAGAGCTCATTCAAAGCAGCCTCAGAGTCCTCAGACTGATTCATTGCTACTGTGTCCGTATGAAAATGGCTCTGAGCACAAGTCCTGTCATTAGCTTCAATCTCCCCTGCTATCAGTGTGCTGCACAGTTATAGCAATGGTTCCTTTGTCTTCTCCAAGTCTCTTTGTGTGTGTGTGTGTTTTTGTGATAGTGTGTGCGATCACATGTTGGGCTTGTCTGTACATGCTGCTTGGCAACATTCCTCGTGGTCTGATGGAGTTACTGTAATTCTGTTGCCTTTTATGCTACTCCTGATAAATAATTCACACTTTGTAACTCTTTGTAACTCTTGTAACTTTTTTGTTTTGTTTTTGCACTCTTCAGCTATTTCTCAGTTAGTTTAAACATTAGATCAAAAGTTCCTGAAGTTCCCTACAGTCCCATGTCTGTGCATTTTTAGCATGGATGTCCACGGTGAGCTGCTGGTACATCCTGCCTACCGAGTTATGCGAGACAAAGGCTGGAGGTCACAGGAAGAATAATCCACTGAGATGTATTAGAGAGTACTCCGGCATCCCTGACCTGCCTGCCAATGGGAAATTATGCATAGCTGAATTAGAGGTTGGCCCAGATGCTTTGAATTCACAAATTCAGGAGCCAAGACTATGTCATGTCCTTGTTTCCTCTTGGGTAAACACGAGTGCCTGGCCCTGAATCTTAATGCCACATTACTCTCCTTTGTGGTTAAAACTATTTCTCCATCTTGGCTTTTGTTCTCGGCATCTTGGAGGATTTTTGCTTGCTTTGTTCCCAAGGCTCACGAGTCATTTTCAGTGTGAGACATGTTTTTTTGATCAGCTCTGCCATTGAGTTTGTTTCTATGACAGAGTGAAAGGTCAGCAGGACTTTTTTAGTTTTCATCATTTCAGCTTCTGAGTCTTTGGCATTTACGTCACTTTAATACAAAAAGGTGAATATAAATTATTTTTGGGTGCACTCAATATAACAAATGACATTAAAAACTCAGCAGCTACATGTCTTTCCAGGAGCAATTTCCTGGTTATTTAGAATAATTCACAGACCTCCCTGTGAGCAATGCTCATGGGAAATTATAACTGCAATAACTTTCATCATTATAGTGTTTGGGTTACTCAACAGAGGACACCAATGTTATGATTTTCTGGTTTTCTATTTTTACCACAGCATACAAAATATATTTTTCAGGCTGGACCAAAAGAGTGATGTAAATCACTTCCTTTTGACTTTTAAAATCAAGTTTTGAAATTCTGACTGCTTTTGACATATTTTGGACAATATCTTCAATGAAACATTTGTCAGAGACTTTGAGTCAATTTTCCTGGAAGCAACTGTCTGAGAGTCTTAAACTTTTTTACTTTCTTT
Source organism: Cheilinus undulatus (assembly GCF_018320785.1). Lineage (NCBI taxonomy): Eukaryota > Metazoa > Chordata > Actinopteri > Labriformes > Labridae > Cheilinus > Cheilinus undulatus. The sequence goes on along the minus strand of NC_054869.1, from coordinate 26,526,912 downwards.
GTGCTTTTCATTTATTTTGGCCATTTTGCTGTGAAATACAGATAGATAGCGGTGCTCAGTTACTTAAATTGGTTGTGTTATTGATCTGTGATTTTTTACTGTTTTTTTAGACTTCTCTAAATTTTTAAGTTGCTTTTAAGTTCTGAATTATAATTGATACTTTATAGTTTGACTCAGGAAATGCTATCGTAAACTTGTTGTTATGTTGTATTTTTGTATGACAATACAGCCTCATGTTGCATCACATCATAGCACATTTCCCATTGTATCTTTATTGTATCAAATTTTAATGTATTGTTGAGTATCCTATTATGACCTAACGTTATGTAACACAATGTAATGTCACATTTTGTATCATTTTTTAAAGTATTGTAGTGTATCTTGGCAAATTGTACTGTTACACACTGTTTCATCGATTGGATCAGATCTTATTGTAACATGACATAGTCAGTTACATCTATCATGTTGTATAATTTTGTATAGTCTCATATATTATTCTAACATCATATTTATTTGTATGGTATCAAAATGGAATGTATCGTATTCCATCAAATTATATGTCAGCTGATGCAGTGCAATGTACTGCATCAAATAATACTGTACTGTACCATAACACATGAGACTTGGAGCGTTCCAGTCGTTGAGTTAAGCGGAGAATGTTGAGGGAGCTATGCTGTCAAGGATTGCATCCTGTGAGGCTTGTGAGAGGTTAATTAGCTGAGGAGCTAATTGAAGGTTGTTGCTGAAAATGGTGGGACTGGAACTGGATGAGGATCAGATTCTGGGCCCGATAGCCTGAACTTCTTTCTTAATGATCTCGATGACTGCTGATCACTGCTGAGTTATCAGAGGGAATGAGTATGGATTTTCTTGGCCATTCGTGCCCCCAAAATATGGCTGCGATGATGATGGGATAGAGTTCACAGAGGGCGGATAAAGAAGACTGAGATTCAGAGTCTATTGATTGTTGTTTTGGTGGCCGGGGAAGCAACCGTCTTCCCCTGAAGTATCCTCCGAACTTAGGGACGGAGCTGCATCTGAATGAGTTTGAACTTCTATGGGTTGAGTGATGAAGTCGTCATAGAATAGAAATGCCATTCCAAGAAGACCGGAAATGTTACTACATTCGCATTTCTGTTTGCATGCATCATCAAGGACGATTCTGTTATACGAGGAGGGGATGGCTGCAGCTTCTATGAGAAGGTTGGACATCAAAGATTTTCCTGAGGGATGATGCGAATGACGTAGATGAGATGGCTGAGAAGTGCTGACAGCTGATGTTTGGTGCATCTGTCTGTTGAGATATAGTTTGAGAGGAGTGAAGTGATGCACTGAATCTTTTGTTGAGACGGTAATGTCTGAAGAGAGATCGAGTCGAGGGTGATGCCGGGGAATTCGATGGATGTACAAGGCCCTGATGTCTTTTCCTTAGAGAGGGGAATGCCTTACTCCGAGAAGGCCCTTGTGAGGGTGGCTAGGCTGAACTGCGCACCAAGGTTCTGTGCTAGTCAGTCAGCAGGTGTAGTAGAATTGTGTGAACAGGTGCCTGGCGTAGGCGCTGCCGCCGAAAGAACAGATGTGTGGGTGACGGCCGTTTGAGAGGGTGCATCCAAGGTGGTTGGAGTTGCTGCTCACCATCCTTGCCCTTGGTAGAGGATTGGTCTTCTCTTATGTCAACTCCTTTAGGCATTGGGATTGGGAGGGATGGTGCTTTAGGTGATGGACTAGATAGATAGATAGTCGTTTATTGTCATTGCATTATGAAAATGCAACTAAGTTACATTTGGTGATCTCCTCTGTAGCAGGAAACACAGTTGTCCATGCAGTGGTTAGAAATCTGCAGCTTCACGTTGTCCACCCTGCTGACGAGGGAGCAGGCATCCGAAAGGAGATGCTTGGTAGGGCGGTTTGTGTGGGGCGGCTCTAGTTAAGCCTGCGGCCCGGCTTGTTTGCCCTGCTTTCACCTTCTCGCACGATGCCGTTGCTGCCTCCTCCCCGCTGGCTGTGGGTGTTGTGCTGCTCCACGTCCTCCTCCTGTTAGTCCCCGAGCACCCTGTTGTCAGGATAATCTCCATCGGGGAAGATGTGAACTCCGTGGGCTCGCTGTCAGTTCTGGTGTAAGAGTAGGACTTGTTCTGCTGCTAGTGATTGAGCACTGAGCCGCTGGGGTCCTACGCGCTGCCCCATGCTATCTCACTAGGTAGCATTCGGTAGCTTCCTGTTGATCAGGCAGTGTAACCTTGTAGTTACTGGCAGTTGTTGTTAGTTTTAAGCTAGCCATAGGTTGTAGTTGATACTGAGGTCTTCTTTTCACATTTTTTTTTTTTTAAACTGTTGAAGATAGGAGTGTTGCTTAGGAGGGATGAATGTGAGTGAGGTGGAAGGGTGCTGACAGTGCATGCTGTCGTGAGAGGGAGCTTCGGGTAGCTCAAGTGAGAAAGAGGTGTGGGCTGCTAAGAAGCGACTGTATAGCTTGGAGTCGAGGGTGCCCGAGCAGATTGAACGGCGCTATGTGGCAGGTTAGCTTGGTTAGTGAAATGTATGTGGTAAAGAGGCCTATACCTCCGAATCTGAGAGCCATGTCTAGAATGATGGTGAGATAATTGTGGATTGTTTTATAATGGATGGATGGAGGAGTTGAGCTGAATCTGCATGATTACCAGTTCAAGGTAATGAGATTAAGGGTCGAGTGGTGAAGAGATGACGACAAGGGTAGGGGGGTGAAGTGATGAGGGTAAGGGGCGTGGGATGAAAGGATGAGGATAGGGGTCAAGGGATGGGGGAAGGGGGGTAAGGGTTGAGGGATGAGGGGATGAAGGATGAATTTATGAGGAGCCGATCAGAGTCACATGGATGAGTGCATTGGGCGCCAGAAATGGGTTTAGGCAGGGGCATGGTCTTGGTTCCTGAAACGAGTTTATAAAACTACATGAAGAATTTGGTGGCGTAGTGCTGCTGAGATGAGAGTGAACGGCAGAAAAGGCTGGTTGTACAGGTGGTGTTTCGATAGTGAGAGTGTAGTTATTGATGAGAGGCAGAAGAAAACATTTGGGGGGGGTGGAGAAGGTTGAGGTTAGCCAGCCTGGTTAATTTATTGCTGGAGCTCAGGGGGGGATGGAGGCCATATTGCTGTTAGTGGCTGAAAGAAGAGTAGAGGAAAAGGAAGAATGCACGTGCGCAGGGATTTTGTGAAACCTGCAGACACAGGGATGAAAGCTGTAGTAGCTTGAGAGAGACACAAAGGGAGCAGGCACCTGGTCACCAGCAGAGGGAGAAGATGAGGGAGGTCGTGACTGTAGGAGCAGCTCCATGACGTCACGCTTGACGGCTCTTGCAGTGATTGGCTCTGATGAGGGACCAGGAAGCGCAGGAGGCCAGGTAGTGTTGTTTTGGTTTTTATGGATGAATTGATGGAGGATTGTGAGCTAGGAGTCAGCTTCGTTGAAGAAGATGCGGCGTGTTGACTTGGATAAGCAGTGGCTGAGCGAGAGACCGTTATGGAGGAGAGAGTTGTAGGTGTCCATACCTTTGATTTCTTCGAGTTCCATGTCGTGCCGATGGTGGGGATGAGGCTTGAGACCTGGCGGTAGTTGGAGGGATTACCTTCGGGGACCTTGGGTTAAAGTGGCGGGTTCGAGGCAGGCTAACCACGGATGGCAGGTGGCTCTGCCATGACTGCTGGCTGTGGTTGATTCGGGCTGCATTCTGTGAGCTGTTTGATGAGCGGGGGATGATCTGTTTGGTAGAGATCATCGTACGAATCTTTGTCTGGATCATACAGATGGAGTTCAGGATCCATGGGGAGTTCTTGTTTTTATTAATGCGTTTTATAGATGTATATATATTTATATATCTGCTGTCGAGCGCTTGGGGTTGAGACACAGTCCATCTCTCTTCAGACTCTCAGACAGTGTGACGTGGGTTGGCTACGTTTAAGTAGGCTCGTGAGGTGATTGAGGGTGTGGTTTTGGTGTGGCCTTGCTCCTGAACTTAAGTCAAAATAAATATTAACTGCATATAACGCATCATAACATAACATAATGTAACAAAACATCACTTAACAAAACTTATTGTACCATAATGTAAAATACATAAAATAACGTACATAACGTTATGTACCATAGCATAGAGTACCATAACATAACACACCATAATGTAACGTAACGTACTGTAATCTAATGTAACTTAAACCAACACAACATGACATGACAAAACATAACATAACATGATGTAACATGGCGTAACATTACTTAGCGAAACATAACAGAATGTAACATAACAGAATGTAACATAACAGAGCGTAACAACAGAACGTGACCTAGATACTTAACCCAACATAACACAACATAACATAACATAACAATGCAACAAAACATCACCGAACATAATGTAAAATTATGGAATGTAACAAACCGTAGCATAACCCAAGATTATGTTATATAACATAACATACAACATGTTATGTTATATGCTGTAACATAACGTAACATAACGTAACATAACATAACATAACATAACATAACAACGTAACATAACATAACATAACGCAACATAACATAACACAACATAACATAACACAACATAACATAACGTAACGTAACATAACATAACAAAACATAACATAATATAACATAGCGTAAAATAGCGTCACGTAGTGTTACATAACATAGTGTAACATAACAGCTTAACATAACAGCGTAACATAACATAGTGTATTAAATGTAACATCATCATGTAACATCACATAATGTAACATGACGTAACTCAACATGACATATCATAGCATATCGTAACTTAACATGATGTAACACAAGGTAACATAACGTAGTATTACATAAAAATATAGCATTGTAATGTAACATAACTTAGTGTTACATATTCTGTTACAACTCATTGCATTGTACCATATTGTAGTGTGTTAGGGCATACGTATAGTATCACATCGTATCTGTAATTGTATCATTTTGTGACATATATTACCTTGTTTTGCAAACTATATCATAAAATATCATATGGTATCACATAATGTCGTAATTGTATAGTATGGTATGGTATGGTATTAACTGAGTTTTGTTGTACCATATTGTGCTGTCCAATGGTTATATGTGGTGAAACAGATACACTTTTACATATTATGTTGATTTACATTTTGAAAAAGTACGCATTCTTTGTAGTAGCATCTGTTGATAGTTTTGGATTCGAATCTGATTGAAGTTTTTTACATTTCTCTTTTCAGTTGTATATGACTTTTCAGAAAGTAAACTTTAATGTCAATAATTCTTGTCAGGTTTATCAGTCTATCAGTAAAAAAAAGTAACATTTGTTTGTAGACTTGGTAGGAATATGCTATGATAACAACTAATTTTTATAGTCTAGTCAATCATCTCAAAAAATTAGGGTATTAATCAGCTGCGCAATAGGAATTTGAACAAAAATGTAAGGTTACTTGGGTTTTTCCAGACCCAAACCAAGTAATTAAATGTTTTCTTTGTTAAATTGGAAAAACAGAATCTGTAAAACGTGTATTTTTTCAAATGGGTGACCACCTTACTCCTGAAGCTTAATTTGGAAAAAAATAAGGTAATGTCTTTTATGCCGATAAAAAGAACTGTTTTCTGGGATGATTTTCGTTTGGTTTTTTTTGCAGCAATGTGACAAAAGGAAGGCTGATGATTTAGTCTCCCTCTCTGACATCACCAGTGAGTCACAGTTTACAGTCGGGATTGCTTTCCTCAGTGCTAAAACGATCTCTGCCATCGTTCACCTCATTATGATAATTAAAAACAAAACACACTGGCACATATTGACGCACAACTTCTTTGGTCTGCTCCTATGGGGGACACAGTGAGTCAGTGCGATTACTCAACCAGAGCATCTGGATGTTGTCTGAAGTCCGTATGACCCAGCTTAAACACCCCCCCCACACACACACAGACCCGGCCACATCAGTGTCTATATGATCCACATCATTAGTGGTTGCACACACAAAACAACACGCATTATGGTGTCACTCTCTGACCCCAGCAGAGGTCTGCTGAAGTGGGTTCCCCTTGACAAATGACTGCCTCTGGCTCTATCTGTTTCACTAACAACCACGCAACCACTGTGTTCTCTTAATTCCCCCACCCCAACATACACACCTGCACAGGCCCCTGAGCTTTACCTGTGTTTAAAGTCAAGATAAAAGCTAGTTTTTTACTTACAGCCACCTGCACGTAACCGGCAGCCACTGTAGCACCGCAACCCCTCCTCCTCCTCTTCGCCCGCCTCTCCCCACTGACACACACAGCCATCATCCATCTTTCCAGGCCTCCTAGGTCTCTAATTAGGCTCCGGCTGGATGACACCCCCTGGTATGTTTATTGTAACATAGCTTTGCTTTATCATCTATAAAAGAGAGACAAAAAGAGAGAGGGAAATGATATAAAAACAGATGGAGAGGAAAGGAGACGGCTTGAATGGAACATTTTTGCACCAACAAAGATATTTATTAGGACTACATTATAGGTGGTCGGTGTCAAAATGTGGCTCACATTGTCAAATGTCCAGTTTTTCTATTGGTGATTGTAATGTTTGACTCAGTAAAACTTTAAACTGGTGTTCAGCCATGTCAGAGTTAAAAAGTCTGTGTTAAAAAGTTATTGAAGGTTTACAATTAGCAGTTTTGGTAGTAACCACACACCTGTCCTTTGTTTTCTTTTGAAGTTTGTTCAAAGCATAGCTGACATCCTGAATGCTCACGTTTCTTGTCCTGTCAGATTTCTTTGCAGCACTGTAAACATCTGAGCAGGCTACTTGGCAACACAATCATGGTGCATAGCAAAAAGGGAGGTTCATACTTTAGGGCTCTAAGTACATGGCTATTTTTTTTCAAGGTTTTGATTGTTTTTATGTAAACAAGAATAAACCCCAAAGACAACAGCCTTCTCAGACAACAGGGATTACTCTCTGTTTGGACATTTTAATGGTTTGTCAAGTTTGAAAAGAGAGGAAGAGGAAGAGTGAAGCAGCATTGACTCAGTCGTTTTTTTAACCACAGTGAACGCCAGCCGGCCATGCCGTCCATCAGCCTCAAAGGGCAGAAATACTGAGGGCCTCAGATGTTTCAAAACCAAACCAAAAAACCCAAACCCAAAGAATCTGGGTTCTTGTAAACCAGAGCCTGGTCCCTGCACAAGTGATCATTCCATTTTTGGGAACTCCTATAAAAGTGGCTGATTTACTGGGTGACACAGTAACATTTATTTGAAATTGGGTGGCAGCAGTGCTTAGAATTGTAGAAATAATGACTTAAAAAATAAAACATGCATTGGCAGTGATATCTGTTAGATTTCCCTCTGAATATATCTTAACATTCTTGTGGGGAATCACTGGAGGTAAAAAACAAAAAACAGCAGGGGGAAAAAAAAACAACAACACAGACATACACACATTTTTTTACACAGCAAAAACTACTAGCTACTAAAAATATTCCCTGCCTACAAACTTACAAAATCCCTCTTTCTTATGTCTTTTAAGTATTAATAGCTGGATGAATTTGTAAATAATCTGTAGTGGAGCAAGCTAATATCACAACGCTAAAATACAGTTTATAAAACTGCTGTAACTAAACAGATAGCATACATAGCCTCTTTACCATGACACAGAGTAACATAACCATTTATATAACTCATGTTCATGCCTGTTGTTTACTCACCTTTAAGCTTTTTTCTCAATCATGAGGGAAAGACTACATTAGCTCTGTGGCTAAACTGCATTTATATACTGCATGCTAGCTCTGCCTTAGCTTTAGCTGCTATGTAAAGTTGAGTTCATAAAATTTAGAGATTTTTCCACAGTAACAGCTGTCTTGTGTCTGACAATTAAACTGAATTGAGTGAATCCAAACATTCACATCAAGCTGGGAAACCTTTCTAAGCTAAAGATGCTAAAGTCCAGTGCTGAGGGCTGCATGTTGACTCTTTGGATTCCACACTACAAGTGCTCAGTTTCAATGTAGTTCTTCCAACCTAAATATAAAATGAAAACTAAAATTAATCATAGTTAAGTAAGTAAATTTTTTTCTTGTCTGTTGGCCTCTCAAAGCAATTTACACAACATCAACATTCATCCTTTCCCTCATATATCTACTGCTAAAAGTACTTTACTTGAAAAATTCAAATCATATAATTTACCACTGGTTATCCCCTATGGGCAGGGTTTAAGTAAAGCAATTACTGAGGCATTTTTATAAACAACCAGGGTGTCTGCAACAGATTTGAAATACATGGATCTTCTGTGATCAGAGGTGGAAAGTAACTAATTACATTTATTCAAATGACTGTAATTGAGTCTTAAACAGAGATCCCTGTGCACAGCCCAGGTTGTCAGGAGCCGGTCGGTAGCAGGTCCGAAGTAAAGAAAGAGAAATAATCTGACGGACACTGAGAGACTTTACTTAAACTTTATTATGAGCAAACAACGCATTTTGCCTGTAGCTTCTTCAGGTTCACCCAGGCTGGGCGATAATATTTTGTGAAAATCTTTCTTTTCATATTTTGACCTCCGCCAACGAGGTTATGTGATCGGCAGGGTTAGTTAGGGTTAGTAACTCAAAAACATATAGACGGATTTTGATGAAATTTACAGGAAATGTCAGAAACAGCATAAGGAAAAATTGATTAGATTTTGGGAGTGATCTGGATCACCTGGATCCAGGAATTTTTTTTAAGGATTCTTTACTATTGGGAGATAGGGCTAATGGTGGAGGTCTGCGCTCCACGAGTGCTTTTCTAGGTGTCAATATTTTTCTTATTTCAAATGAGAGTGAAATGAAAATGTTCATTCCCTTCAATACAACAATTCTCTCTGCAGGTTATATGAGTCAAAATAATCACAGTTTGATATTTTTTCAAATTTGTTCAGCCTTAGTTTCCACGATGATTGCTACAAGGCTTTAAGTTAAACAAATGAATAAATTTACTACTAAGCTCAAAGTGGACAAAAAGGATATGTAATTCATACTGATTCATACATCATGTTTTTATCCTATCGGCCCAGCCTTCAGGAAACAACAGTTTATGTTTAATCTATCTAATATTGTGTTGGTTATGATATAGAAAATGTAACCAGAGTAACTGAACTTTCACTTGAGCACTGTAGTCATGTACTTTATCCACCTCTGTCTATGACATTAATTGGTAAATTTGTTAATGTGTGATGTTGCCAAAAATGTCATTAAAATGTCTGCCTATTCAATTAACTATCTCTATTAACAGATTATAAATATCAGAGTTCAAAGGCAAGAGACTCAGTCCATCTGGAGAACAAAAGAGGCAGAATGCAATCTACTGATATGGTAATGTGATGCATGTTCACTACACTTTTAAAAGCCATCTTTTAAGCCCCGCCTTAAGTCTCACTACTCAAATTGTTAGTCAGACTGTAAAAAACCATCAACACATGGTTAAGGATGGAATCACCATCAGTGGTACTATCTTTGTTCGAACCACTGGCTGCATCTGAAGCCTCTAACTGCTGGCCTTCTCTCTCAGAGGCTCATCATCAGAAAATTGCTAATAGCGGCCGAGGTCAGAGTTGAACTATGAATAGAGCTGAATGTTGGAACTACCAGACAAGCAGCCCACTACTATATTACATTCATTGCTCAGATTTGCTTTAGAGCAGTCTATTCATTAATCTAATTTATTAATCTATTTCTGCTGAGTGAACATCTGTTGGAACTGGAAATGTTTACCTAGACTATCCTGAAGCTTGAGATTATTGAGCTTGGACAAAAGAGGGGATTTCTTTGTCTGCATTGCCCTCATCTGCCAACAAAGAGAAGGTCACAAAGACTAAAACAATCGCAGTTCTTTAAAGACAGAAGCATTTTACTTTGACTCACCACAAAGCCTCAAGGTTTTTGACCAGCAGTATCACACTCTCTGCCACATAAAAATGTTCTGTTACTGTTACTTGACCTGTGATGGATCCCTGTTTCCAAATGATAATGACCTTGGGGACAAAACCATTGTACCAGAGAACATAATAGACAACCTAAAAACATGAAACCCTTTTGTTGTTGTTGTTTTGCTGGATTGACACTTGACACAGATGTTAGATATGCACTTAGATTTAATTTCAAAACTACCAAAATTGTGTCTTGTTGAAACAGACTAAATAGATTTCTCTCATCGTTTTCCAGAAAATACACTTTTATGATTGATAGTTGTCAAAATGTGGTCTTCAAAGGATTGTAGAGAGCTGTCATCACGTTAAATCATCTTCCATCCGAATGCTCTCTCTGAGCACAAACAACTCCAGGGGGTTTGAACTCTGTGGGGTATGTTCAGGCCAGACTTGTTTTTACACTGTCCTTCTATTTTTTTTCTCACGTCAATCTCTAAAAACACTACAAACATCCTGTGATAGGCGTCCCTTCATTTCATCCCTCCTGGGGAAGCAGTGACAGAGCCACAGTCCAGCATGTGCAAAGTGTAAACTGCTGATGAGAAACAGATTAAAGGATGCAAACCTCTGTATGGAGGATTGTTTACTGCATATGAGAATGAAAAACATTGACGTCATATTTCATCACAACAGCTAAACATTTGGTGGCCATGAGGAAACAAAACTAGTCTACAGTATAGTGTCGAATAGGAACTAAAGTCATGACCCATGTTTGTTGGATAACATTTTCATGCTATTGACAGGCAATGCATATGTTGTGCATGCAATCTTCTAACAAATCTTTCTAAATATGAAGGACAAGAAGATTGTTAGGTTTTATTGTTGATTTATATTAAGAGACTAAGAGAGAGTAATTCAGATCATTTGAATAGAGACATCATAAAATAACTATTTAAAACTTGGATCTGCAACAAAAAAGCATTTTAAATTAATGCACTGAAAGACATTTTATAAAACCACACTGTATTGTGTTGATGGTAAATCAAGTCAATTAAGGTAATTAATTCCTGTGTGTATAAAACCTACCATGAGAAAAATGATTTCATGTTTACAGAGCCGTAGCAGCAGTGTCTACATATACCAGGATGCATTGCAAGAGGAAAGCCTCAGCCTCTGCCTCACTCTGATGCACTTTCCTGACTATACACTGACTAAAATAAAGTGAGAATTCTGTGATGCTAAAAAGAAAGTGCAAAAAAACTGCAGTTCCTCAAGTGTCCACTAGAGGCTGGCTCCAAAGGCCCCAGAGGTCTCACATACACCTATTCTAAATTTCCAATCTTTAAATGAAATACATTATTGAGGTCTGAATAGCTCATGTCCTTACTGAGACAGATAAAAAATCCAAGTCAGCCAAAACACTGTAAAATGTTACCTTTTAATTACATCATCTACACTTACATTTTGCATGTAATTTTTCCTATTAGAAGCACAGTTTAGCAGCTAGCAGTTCCAGACAAGAAATCATGCTAAAAAAGTTTATGCTCCCAACAGTTTCTTTTCCCTTAGTAACAAACACCAGCATTCATCTCCATCATACTTCGTACTATAAATGAAACTTAGGTAGACAGATAAGGTTTTTTAAAAAACCTGTAAAAATTCCATATCGTTGTTGAAAAGTCATGGGTGCACAGAAGGGGGCAGCATTGGGAACGGGTTCAGCAGGATCCAAGGCAGGAGCAAGTAGTTTTGACATCACTGTGGTGGGAGCAGACGGACAAAAAAAAATTCTGCTGGTCCTGGGACATCGATTTTTGTAAGGTAAGGCAAGTGTTTACTATGATGGAACTAAACAAATGGCATGGACAATTGGATTTGTGCTGTTCTTTCATGACAAAATACAGAAACGCCAGTCTGTGAATGAATTTTTCATAAGAGTAAGTGACAGAGCCAGAAAACAACTGGACTTTTATAGGCACGCCTGGATGAGAGGATACACCTTTCCAATCAAAGTAAGCATTGTCTAGAGATAAAGCACCTCTCTGTGCTCATATTATACAAGATAACACAGGAGATGTGTCACATGTTGCTGTAGAAATCATAGCTAAATTGCTGTTATTTGTGCATGGAGATGCTGAGCTATTATGCAGTTATTTGGGCAAAAACACCCCTTTTCATGCAAATCGGCCTTATTGCATTAATCATGTAATGACAAGGATGGTAACAGCACAGGGTTAATAGAGTAAAGATTAACCTACAATCTGTGAGAGCTGATAGAAGTTTACTGCAGTTTTTATGACACACAAACTTTTCACAGATCAGAAAACAGTTCTAGCTCTGTATGACCCGAGCGGGGTAAGAAAAAAAGGCCCGCATCGGGCTCTAGTGTACACTAGTGTTAAGTTGCGATGTGTGATTCTTGCACATAAATACTCAAAAAAACATCACACTAAGACGAGCAGAATTATTCATGCTAGAAGATTTAAGAATGTCTAAAGAGAGAGTCAGTTTTTCTCAGGGATCTTGTGTCTTGCTTTTTAAGGTCATAAGAGGTATCACAGTTAAATTGAGACATTTCATTACCAGTTAAAAAACTCCAGACAGAAGCTGAAATAAACATGAAAAACCCAAAAATGAATCTGATAATGCTGTGGCTTCTTAATAAGTGCAGGGCTGAGGGGAAACTGATATGAATACCTATGAGATCTTTGACCTTGAGGGTTCAGACGCGCTGTGAAAAAGACAACAAATGAAACCAAGTGATAAGAATTCATAATTAGACTCAGGGAGAAAAATAAAGGACCTCCAATGCCCCTGTGCTATGGATCATGCATTCATGGGCAGATCTATGCAAAGATGCACAGAAAGAATACTAAAAAATACAAGTAAGCCTGTCTTGTCATAAACAGCTCCTGCAATCAGAGAATGTGGGCCAACTTATGCAAAACTTAAAAGCCTTCAACGTTAACAATCACACTTTTCATCTAATGCATTCACGTGTAAAAATAACATGTCTGGCCTTTAGGATTACTTTTTCAGAAGCATCCAATAAAATAAAGCAAAGCGCCATGTGACAGATACTCTTACAGTGTATTTCCTATATAAGAGCTGTAAAGTGAGGAATTTAATTATGTTTTTAATGGCACTTTGCTCTAACAGAGGCTTTATGAACACAGTGATGAACTAACTAGTCCAGTCTTACTCCCTCTCCCCTGTTTAGTGCTTAATGCAGTGATTCTCATCGCAAGCAACCCTCAGGTAGACAGTCATGGTTGGCCCAGATGTGTGGCCAGCTGTGGGCTGCACGAGCCCAATCCAAATAGCCAATTGAAATTCACAAAATGTGTGGGCTATTTGCTGTAAAAGAGGTGGAACTTAAGTGAAAACCAACTATTTAGGCTGTTAAAGCAAGCTGTGAGTGGCTTCTTTATATTCTGATGTGGCTGGTTCCTTTAGTTAAAACTTTGTCTTCTTTGTGAGCCCTAACAAATTAAAAACAAGATACAAAATTTGCCTCTCTGTTCTGTTATTTAATTAAAGATTTTTATCATGTAAAATTAAACATTAAAATTGTTATATTTTTAACTGTAATCTTTCTGAAATCTTTAAAATGCTTTAATGCCATTAGTTAAAGTTAACAATGCTAAACGGAGGTTTTATAAACCAAAGGTGGCTCTGTACAGCTGCAGTTGTTTGTTTTTTATCTAATATTATTTGTCATATTAACATGTTACATGTATGTTTTTATTGACGGGATATTTTGGTATTTTTGAAGTTGAATTATGTAAGGTACTTGGAGTTAGTAGTGCCATTACCCTCCAGGGATTTCAGAGAGCATTGCCCCCTCAAACAGGGGTTGGAGATGCTAGGCTAAACAGTGTAGCAGATGAATATAGTTTCTCCACATCATTTAGTGAGTTTAAGGTGGAAACGGGCTGATTAAAAAATGCAGGCTAAATTGTTCGCTTTATCAATTTGTTTTTTTTTTTTTTTAAGTATTTAATTTTTCACCCCAGAAAGCCTGCATTTGGCCCTAGTTTGCAATGGGAGCTTTGGCTACAGGTTACGTGATCTTCCACTTCAGCATATCTGAACAGCTGTTGCATCTGCAAACTTCTTTAGAAGAAGTTACTAAACTGAAACAACACTAAAATAACCAAGATGATCTGGCTGCAGACCTCTATGGTGGGGCATTGGGCTGCAGACCTCTACAATGGTCATACATTGGACGTACATTACCCTGGCCAGAACCAGAACAACGTACTGAATGGTGTATATTTTCCGATCGCTGCCAGAGTTAATGGTAAGAGGTTATTTTTCACAACAGATGAAATTTATGAATAAATATTCAAAATTTACAGAGGAGGATAAATTTATATTTAACACCACAAAATAAGGAAAACCCAAAGAGGGTTAGGGTAAGTGGGAGTGGTTTAAATTTGAAAAGAAAAAACACACTAAAAAACTAAGGATAAACAAAACATGGGTAAGGAGGTCACTTCCTGATGCCTCTCAGAATGAGCAGTTTTGATTTGAGTGATGATGTTGTTTACAAGGGAATACTTGAATAAACTGGTGCACACAGAGGCACTTCTACAGATAGACTGAGTGAAAAAAAAGGGAGAGAAACTTTAGTAGAGACTGGAGAGATCTGACTTACCTGCTGGTATTAGTGTGGAAACTGTGAGCCCATGTCTGCCAGAACTACTGTTGTCATGAGTGGAACTTAGTTACAACACTTCTTCAGGACATTTCTAGTACCTCACAGATGTCTGCTGCTCCATCAGCTGAGTCTCACTGCTTTATGTCCTACTGGACACCTGTAGCTTAATGACACAAATACAGACAAGAAAAAAACAGTTTGGGACTTTATTTTTACATTTTCAGTCACTTGACGTGTAGATAATACCAAACATCTATCACTAGTAACTTATTTCATAGACAGGACCCCTTCACTGAAAACAGAGCTTATTTGCTATCAAACTAACGTGTTTCTGCCAACTGAGATGAAATATCAGTGACATTACATGTTCATGCTGAGGAATTTAACACCAGCTGAATTGAAAAGCGTGAATAACTGAGCCAAATGGAGTCTTACGTTGAGACTGACAGTATTATTTTAATGTTGCCTGATAAATCAATCAATATAGAATTGGAGTTGGACGATAGCAGCTTTTTTAGTCAAACTCAACTGTTTACGGATCACCAGCTTCATTTGAACAGACTTTAATGTGTAAAATAACCACAGAGTTGTTTCACAGTGGAAACAATTTTTAAAGACATGCAGGGTTCAGGTGGTTTCATGAAAGTCAATGCAAGACTAGCTTAAAACATTCCAAAATCAAAGTTTCACTGTGTCTAAAAAAAAATGTACAAAAAAACACAAACAAGGGGGGCAGGTGGCCTAGTGGTTTAAGGCGCTCCCCATGTACGCGGGCGGCCCTGGTTTGAATCCGGCCTGAGGGCCCTTTACCGCATGTCTCTCCCCCACTCTTGACCCTGTTTCTGACTCTATCCACTGTCCTCCTCTATCTAACAAAGGCACAAAAATGCCCAAAAATAAATCTTAAAAAAAAAAACACACACAAACAAATGCACTCAGCAAAAATATTCAGATTTAGAGAAGCTTTCTCTTACCTCTTTTAGCTCAAGGATAATCAGATAGTCCGCCAAAATGTGAAGATATGACGCTGAACTACTATGGAGCAGCTGTGCGCATGTGCAGTTGCCATCATTTCAAACGTCTTCTTCTATGGCAGTGATGGGTTTCTGTTCCGCACTACTGCCACCAACTGTTTTCTTAGAAGTATTGCACCCTCTTTGAGGTAAATTAAATCCTTTATGTCAACCAAACACATAAATGTAGTTTAAAGGCAACAAGTGACAAATTTACATTGAATTTAATAAAAAATAATATTTAAACCTAACAAAAGCATATATTTTAAGTTACCTGAAAATAACAAATATTATTAAGGTGAACAATTCTTCTAGTTGATTTTTTTGAGTGTAGCTGTTGCTTTATTCTTCTAATAAAGCTACAGCCGGCACAATGTTTACTTTATGAAAACAATGTGTCAGCTGACAAAGTGGAAAACAGAGCTGATATAACAAGAATTAGCTTGGTAACTTGTTTCCTCTGATGAAGCTTGGAGATCCAAACAGCTGTTCAGATACAGAAGGCGGAAGAGCACGCCGGTAGCCGAAGCTCACATTGCAAAATAGTGCCAAACACAGAGGCTTTCTGGGTTAAAAATGAAACAGTTGAAAATTTTTTGATACAATGTACAATTGAGTCAGCATTGTTTTTTGGCCCATTCTTATCTTAAACTAACTGAATTATTCAGAGAAACTATACCCTTCTGCTACGCTGTTTTGCCTAATGATCTTCAAGCACGTCCTGTTTGAAAGGGCAGTGCTTTCACTGGTGGCTAATGGAACTACTATTGCCAAGTACCTTTTAAAACTCAGCTTCAAAAATACCAAACTATCACTTTAAATATACAATAGTGGGCACTCTTAGGGTCATTTAAGGACTTGGCTTGACTAAAAGGCCACCGATTGAGGTTTGAAATAGGCTAATAACTGAGTAAAAACAACATTTTTGAATCATAAAAAATAATGGGGGGACAGCACAGCCTGAAAATCTAACATTCTGAACATTAGGGTGAAAACAAGTCAAGGATTGTTTTAACTTGCATGGTTTTATTTAAAAGACGTGTATGCCTGTATACCACAACAAACGATGCCTCAGACTGTGTGTACACCCACACACAGACATTCACAAACAACTCAGCTTAACCTCCAAGTACACAGAGCAGAGATTTAAATACTTCTGTATCATATCTGTGCATCAGACAAGCTCAACTGTACCTGATAAGGAGATAAAGTGCAAAAAACAAACCCAGCATGGAAGAAAATGTGCCTTTTGATGTAGTCTTTCTTCTTGGAGCTAGCTTTGGAGTGATGCGGCTGCTTAAGCAGATCATTAAGCATAATGGTTGGGGGGATTGCAGAGCTTTATCTCTAATGGCAAGAACAAAGTTCTTGAAAATCTGGGGGATTCTGGTGCTGGATTTGATGGGAATTCCCAAACCTGCTGGAACAGTTTGCTTGTGCTAACAGACAGGTGCTATCATAAATCCTGAGTCAAGGAATTACTCACTCAGATTTACATACTGAGACTTAGGGTACATTGGGGATAAAGTTGTCCTTTGACAGATTAAATCTAGCGATTGAAGCGTCTCCCTTGGAGAGAGGCCATAATTGCTCATGTCTGGCAGTGACACAACAATAAATCAAAGATTTGAATAAAAGCATTCCAAATTTGGGAGGAGTGCTTTAAAAAGGCGTATAGAAAAAAAGGTACAAGAAGAAAAGATCCTCAAAATAAATTAAAAGACCACACACAAATAAAAGGGGGATGAAATGAGATAAGAATGAAGCAGATTAAATAAAATGAGAGTGGCCGCAGGTTGTGGTCAACTCGGGTAAAAGATAAGAAGCAGAGCTGCATCTGTAAAGAATTAACTTCTGCAAGGAGAAAAAAGGGACTAGGAAAGAGCACAACTTCATCTTTGCATGCTATAAAGAAGTGCTATGATGCACATCTTTATTCATGAGAACAGGTGATCCATGCATGAGAGACTCTGAAAGCGGTCTAGTCTTTTCAGTGGAGAAGTAAGAAAGGGGAATGTTGTTTGAGGATTATCACTGCTAAAATGATTTCTCAGGATGAGACTGAGCTTTGAAAATATTTGTCCTCTGGGGAAGTAAAAGGCAAACACTAACTGCTCCTTATTTATTTTCTCCAATCACTTCCCTTTTGTCGGTGCCCTTTGCTGCTTTGCATTTGAATCAGTGCAAATCGGGGAAATCGCTCCCACCCTTTTCTGGTGTTTATGAAAACACAAGTTTCCAAGAGCCTGCAATGAATTTATATTTGGTACAAGCTGTGTCGAGAATCTCACTCCCCTGGCAACGTGCCCCTCCACAAGCTTTTCATGGAGGTTTGTCCCCCCCGGTTTCCACAGAGCTGACTGATTGATTTACTCTTTAATGGCTTCCTGTGTTGGGCATGGGCTAGGACGAACATCTGTAAGGGTGGATTGGGCACGCTGGGTCTGTTTTGCTCTGCTACGCTCATCTGCGGTGTAGTAAAGTGAGGTATCGGCCTTTTCTGTGGCCTGGGAGAATGACGTTCTCCTTTATAAAAAGAACTGACTCCAATGAAAAATGAGCTGTGGGTCCTTAGGGCCTAAGGTTGCTGAGTGGATGACATTGCCTCAGAGGATGAAGTTCAGCCTCAGATGTTCATGACTGAGGAGGGGGAACACTGGTAGCTGGCCTGTTATAGGTAAACTTACACAGAGTGTTAATGTCAAGACCAGTTTATGTTTGAAGGACCACTTTGCTTTGGGTTATACAGCTGACTCTAGACTTTAGAGTCTAGATTGAGTTCTGGATGCTTGGTGAGCCAACAGTCACAGCTCCAAAAATGACTGGTAATAATGATTAAAGCTCCAGTGAGGAGGCTTTTTTTACTAACTATGATATGGACTGAAAATGATACAAATGCTTATGATCATCAGCAAAAAGTGTGATAAGCCTACGTTGTTATTATAGATGCCTGAAACCACTGCTGCTGGGTAGGTGTGAGATAAGGCTACTAACAGCACACTGCAGAAACAGACAAGGGTTCTTGATTAACTATACATTTGACCATTGAAAGAAAGCATGATGACTGTCTTAGTTAAGAAAAAGTACAATTTATAAAGGACAACATTAATGGAGATAAGAGGTATCATTTTGTCCAAAGGGGACACCAAAATGGATAAAAACTGAAAATCCCTCTCAGGCACATACAGATCCAAGTAAATGGAACCAAAAAGAGCCAAACTGTAAGTATTCATCAGGAATCATACAATACTCGCAGTGGAGCCAGCCACAGGAAAACAGGAAAAAGGACATGCGAAGAGTCAATAGATGACAAAAACTTAAGTTAGGAAGATTGATGATGAAATTAACTTTGACACAAAAAGTCTAGTCGTGAAATTTCCTCGCTCCTAAATATTCCACAGTCACTGTCAGTGGTATTATAACAAAGTGGAAGTGATTAGGAATGACAGCAACTCAGCCACGAAGTGCTAGGCCTCGTAAAATGGTGTAGCGGGGTCAGCAGATGTTGAGGTGCATACTGCGCAGAGGTCACCAACTTTCTGCAGAGTCAATCGCTACAGACCTCCAAACTTCATGTGGCCTTCAGATTAGCTCAAGAACAGTGCGTAGAGAGCTTCATCAATGGGTTTCCATGGCTGAGCAGCTGCACCCAAACCATACATCACCAAGTGCAATGCAAAGTGTCAGATGCAGTGGTGTAAAGCATGCCGCCACTGGACCCTAGAGCAGTGGAGACGCGTTCTCTGGAGTGCCTCTCCTCTTTGCAATCTGATGGACGACTCTGGGTTTGGCAGTTGCCGGGAGAACGGTACTTGTCTTTCTGCACTGTACCAAGTGTAAAGTTTGGTGGAGGGGGGATTATGGTGTGGGCTTGTTTTTCAGGAGCTGGGCTTGGCACCTTAGTTTCAGTGAAAGGAACTGTGAATGCTTCAGCATACCAAGAGATTTTAGACAATTCCACGCTCCCAACTTTGTGGGAACAGTTTGGGGATGGCCCTTTCCTGTTCCAACATGACTGTGCACCAGTGCACAAAGCAAGGTCCATAAAGACATGGATGAGAGAGTTTGGTGTGGATGAACTTGACTGGTCTGCAGAGTCCTGACCTCAACCTGATAGAACACTTCTGGGGTGAATTAGAGCAGAGACTGAGAGCCAGGCCTTCTCATCCAACATCAGTGTGTGACCTCACAAATACGCTTCTGGAAGAATGGTCAAAAATTGCCATAAAGACACTCATAAAACCTTGTGGAAAGCCTTCCTAGAAGAGTTGAAGCTGTTGTAGCTGCAAAGAGTGGACCAACATCATATTAAACCCTATGGATTAAAAAAAGGAATATCACTTAAGTTCATATGCGTCAAGGCAGGTGAGCGAATTCTTTTGGCAATATATTGTATATATATTTTAAATGATTATATAAGTCCTTCTCCTCATGGTTTGTGTCTGCAGCACACTATGGTGGCTGCAGGGTTGATGTGGGGTCACCCCCTCTCTCACAGCTTAATGTGTATTGTACGTCAGAAAATTGTAACGCGCACGCTCAGAGTGTTTGTCCATTTAATGTATATCCACGAAAATAATGATAAGTGGGACTCACAGCCTGTAGCATCGCTAAAACGTCATGCAATTTTTCAGACTTGATTGGCTGATAATTCAAAGCGGTTTTGGTGATTGGCTGCTGTCATTCAAGCCGCTAAAACTGCACAACAATTTCTTGAGACACAGAGACGTTTTTTGTACACTGGCTAACTTTGATGATTAACGAGGTGGATTTTCTACTGGAGCACAGCTTTGAAACTGAAAATAATGTGCCTTGGAGCCCACCAGCCACAGGATATTATTATCTCTCAAACTGCCAGTAAGACAAACCGCGTATTTAATGTGGAGTGGTTCTCAAAGAAAAAGTGGTGATTTTTCATGTTTCACACATGACAAAGGTAGCAATGTAGAGCTAATTAAATAAATGTTAAATGTTGGAGGAAGTTTAAAAGATGGATTTTTTCTGTAACAATATTTTACTTGACTGTACTGATGTAGTGTTGCACTCATTATGCAGCATATCAATATGTTTACAGTCTTTCAGTTAAACAAGTAGCAACCTTTGGTGTTGGAATATGAAGCATGTGAAAACGTGCAAAGAACCTGAAGTTTGCTGGAGGCAAATGTTAAGAAACCCCAATTGGAGCCAATATCAAAAGGTCCATTTTTATAGTAGTCAGTGTGACTGACAGATGGGTGCATTGCTGCTGTCTGTCAGGAGATTTTAGTATGGTGGCCTGGAAGTGCAAAACAAAATTACAAAATCTGAAGCTCTTTTACAAAGCTTGAAACATATTTATATTTTACAAAACAAAGGTACAAAAAATCGAATACAAAAGTTCAAAGTGTTAAACTGTTTTGCAAAATTTGGAAAGACTTCAAGTTTGTTACAATATCAAAAAGTCTGAATATTAACAAAACCTTTTCACATGAAACTTGTTAGGAATAAAATGAAAACTACATTCAAATATTAAAATTTGCATTTTACAAAACACAAAACATTTCTACGTGAGATTAGACAAATTTATAATCTTTAGAACACTTTTACAACAATTTACAAATAACATTATCTTACAGAAGGGAATGTAACAAATGCTGGAGTGCCAAGTTTTGTAAAAGACATTATAATTTTGTATCAGACTTTGTTAGCTTGTTTAACATTTTGTAAAAGTGTTTCAGACTTTGTAATTTTGTATCAGACTTTTTGTAGATTTTCCATTTGTGAAAGTGTTTTGCAAATTTAAATGTCGTTTATGTAATGATAAAGTGTTTTGGTTGATGTACATTTGTTTCAAGCTTTGTAAAAGTGTTTCAGACTTTGTAATTTTGTATGGCTCAGAGCAGTACAGCGTCCCTACCTGCTTTCCAATGTGACCGGTTTAGTTTGGCTATGCAATGACTCAAGTCACCTGCAGGGAGATTCATTGAGGTAAAAGTTATGAAGAAAGACGGGGCTGTAGCAGGAGGGAGATGCAGCCAACACACAGCACATGGTCTTGGTATGAAAGTCAAGACAGCATGAACTGGAGATGACACACACACCACATCCCTCATGCAGTAAACATGCAGCCAGTCTTGAACAGCAGCAAGTGAAGCCAGGGGAGATTCTCCTGATTGGAAAAAGACATTTAAAATGTACAGTAAGTTATGATTAAAACCTTTTTGTTCTATCTACCTTACAGGATTAGTTAACTTTGCTTAGACCTTCTCTCTGTTTTTAAGCATTCCCGTTGCCAGTAACAAACTGACACAAAATTCTGTGTTTGGGCAAACCCCTTAATCCAGAAATCCATCTTTGTTTCAACCTACGCCTTAAAATTAAGAGTTAACATCAGAAGGCGCTGCTCAACCATGAGGTATTAAGAGGGTAGGGACAAAGCACACCTGCAAAGCTGGAGTTAACATGAAACAAAAAAAAACACCCCTTAAACAAAAGCCTCATCCAAAAGCCACTTCAGAAGCCTTTCTTTCTAATCCAGGGCTGTAGATCAGATCTGAGGAATGGGAAAAGTCCCACGTGAAAGCAACAGGCTTCCACAGAGCACATTAGCATTTACTCGTGTTTGTATTTGATTGAACTAATTACGTTGGGCTGTTGGGATGATAAGCGAGCATAAACATTCAGGGTTAGATCAGGCCCCCGCAGAGATGAAAACCCTCCACTTTCATCCAGATGCAATTAATCAGCATCTGACTCTGCAAACAGACGCAGCAGCTTGCTCCATTGCCTCTCCTTTAAGTCCTGATTGACACATGAAAGCAGGAAAATTTGCACCCAGTTAAGAGATTACACAGTGAGTGAGTTAAATCTGAGCTGATACATTGAAAGGCCTCAAAAGGCAAATCACAGGGTGGCTTACTTCTTCTTTGTGTGGGTGGTGCACGTGT
Organism: Cheilinus undulatus; assembly: GCF_018320785.1. NCBI lineage: Eukaryota > Metazoa > Chordata > Actinopteri > Labriformes > Labridae > Cheilinus > Cheilinus undulatus. The sequence continues at coordinate 26,504,419 of NC_054869.1, read as the reverse complement.
TTTTGTGCTCAAACAGGACGGTGGTAAATTTTGATGTCAATCAAGCCATCTTTTTCTATAATGAAGAGGAAAATCAGCAGGTCTCTACCACATACTTAATATTATCTGAAGAGATACACAATTAATTAATTAATTAATGAGCAAGCACAAGCAATAAGGACAAGAAATAAGGCAGAAAACTCAAAGAGAACTGGACTCTCTGGAGGACAGCCATCTGCTGCAACCGGACTGGCTCCAAAAGTCCCATGAGTTCTTCAGGCGCAACAGATTAGCAACAATAGCCAGTATCTACAGGAGCCTGTAGAGGATAGAGTATTGCACAGCTGCTAGATAGAAAACAATGTTCACATGCTGCATGAAAAACTTCAAAGCCTTCCATGACCAACAGACCAGGTTATTTCAATTAGTCTTCAACAAGAACCCTTCTTCTTCCACAGCTGGACTCCTCCAATCATTTCAGGGATCAGCCACACAGGGCCCTGTCACTTTGTTTCCTTTTCCCCCCTCGGGACTTTGTTTTGGAAAAGTAGAAAAGAGTCAGGTTCAAAGAAGAGGAGAAGAGCGCATGGGTAACATGAGATGATGGTCTGTCCGACGGGGCATGCAGCTGTGCCAGATCACAAACATCTGCCTTATAAAAAGAGGGGATGATGCTTGATTTCTGATTATTTATTGTCATATAGATAAAACATTACTAGATACATTTATCATTTCTATATTTTATATCACAGATATGTAGCAGTGCAAAGAAGGCAAATGTTGATATAGTGCAAAGATGTGGCCTTTACATATTGTGTTTTTTCAGTCTCGCAGTGAATATTCTTCATTTGACTGAAGGCTGTGAGCCCACACAAAGGCTGCATATGAGTTCAAAGTCTTTCAACCTAAAAATGATCAGGTTGACTTCACGTTCGATATGAACACATCTGGTTTTATTTTAAATTGAGCCGGAGAAGGGAGTGTTGATTGTAATGATGATATCTCCTGGCGGTATTATTTATACAATTCTCTCTCTAGCAGAGATAGGACGTTCAACCATGCAAAACAGGAAAACAAAAACAATCATGCCATTTCTGGTTCTACTTCAAAAACCTCAATACTCAACCCATGTGCCATTTACCAAAGCCTGGAGGGTTTCCAAGCTAAACAAGAAGAATAAAAACAACACGCTGATAGCTGAATTAGTGCCTGAGGTTTTCCTGAACAGGTCAGCAGGTCGGGCCATCAGTCTGGTGAACAATATGACGGTGTGTGATTTACAAATTTTCAGCTCTTAACATGTTTGCCTTTCCATATTCTATGTAGTTTCAGGTTTTGATGTGAGGTTGGTATGATCCAAAGTCGAAAAGGGCTGTGACTGTTTAGCAAGATTGCTCTTGGGTTGCACTCAGGTCCAGTTTCTCTTTTTTCTCCCTGTAAACAGAAATAAAGTTACAAAATAAAAAAAAATAAAATTAAATCATTTGTAATGAAAAACAAACTACTTATAACAACACAGTTAAAAAACTGATTTCAGTATGAATGTTCCCCTTTGTAAGATGATTATCATCACCTTTCCACAATTATTTTGAGGAAAAAGCTATACAAACAGTGTTTGCTGCTGCTTCATGGGGGTTTGATAAGTGGAGTAAAAGGAACATCTCGTAAAAGTGACATTGTTGTGTAACCTTGCATCAAAAGAGATAATTTTAAGACTTATTCTTATGGAAGCACTTTATTGCTCTCAGTTGTCATTCACTCACAGGGGCTCTTGTTGAACAGGGACTGAAATATTAAGGGGCATTAGAACTAATTATTCCAATTTATTCGACATCAGTCTCTCATTCCATTTCTTTAATGTGTGCAGTTTCTTATAGAAACTGGCTAGCTGGCCAGAAAAGGCTAGATATGTAGATCAATCTGCACATGGTCATGTAAGCAATGTAAGACAGATATGATATGTAATTATTCTTCGACCTTGAGCCGGACGCTTTTTTCTCAGGAAAGGTTGAGTTATGCAACACTGCCTGTCAATTCTGTAAGTGTAACTGACTCTTACTTGTTGAAACTGTACTAACTTATCAAAAACATCTTTTTTTAATTTGAAGTTTGAACCGGACATGTTTTAAATATCGAACATGAACTGCAATCTGCATTGAGCTTTTCAGGTTTTTCTAACAAAAATATGTGCCCCTGGCCTGTCCACAAAGCCCCCAAGGATCAGGGGACCTCTGAGACCGATATAAACGTAAAAGACGTAAAATACGTGACCTTTAAGCTGTAGCTTTAGCCTACACCTATTAAATCAGCTCAGTTCCTTACTATATGTAATTTTGTCTGGGCTAAATTACAAATGTCCACTATAATAAGGCTACTATTACAGTGGACATTTGCAGTTTATACTTATTTAATCTCTTTAAAAAAAAAAAATATGCATAAAATGATGGACTTTAATGCCACAGGACCAAATTTTGGCATCAGAACAGATTTCTGATTAATATTCTCCAATAATATTTTGGGGATACATTAACAAAGTAAAACAGTGAAGTTTCTAGTTCGATGGTTAACAACGGTAATGTATGGGAAAGAAAGTCTTGATCAGAAGTTTTTTAGTACTAAATTATATCTCTAAAAGGTTGGTCATCACTCCAACACAATTTATCATCATCTGATGATAAAAGATGGGGGTTTGAATTGCCTCAATGATAATTGAGTGATAAAGACATTTTCTGACACAGTGCAGTGGTGATATTTTTACAATTTTGTAACTGTTTCCTTCTTTCTTTCTTTCCTTCTCTTCGTCCTCCCTCACTCCATCTATTTTGAACCCTTGTCAGGCTCAGACAAAGACCCCCCCACCCCCACTTCTTTGATGTCTTATAACAGAAGCGGAATAGAGATGATGGTACACACATGCACACACACATCTGATGGTGTAATGAGTTTCTTGCTCCTGTGGTGAGCTGCCAGCAGACCTGTTGAAACCTGCTGAGTAACTCTAGATGTGGAAAGTACCCAAGCAGGTCTGGGTCTCAGGAAACTGAGGCACAGGAGGCCTTCACTATCTACCTGTTGCACACAGATATAGTTGTGTATCTTAACTCCTTATTTCCTCCAGACACGCAACCCAAACATGATCTGAAATACAGTACGACCCCTGCTACTTCTATCCTGCTATGCTTCTGATGTTAGAAGGATGCAATGTGTCTGCACTTGTTGGAGAAGAGTGTGTGCATGTGTGTTTATGCATGTCATCATGACCACTCACACTAAAAGTGTGCATAAGATTTCTTTCCCACTCAGCTACTGCGCACATAGTTTCCAGGCTGTGTCCTGAATGTCCCATGTGTACCAGCATGTTGTATGTCTGACATCACCTCCCTCACATCTGCAGACCTCTTGACACTCTTCATCTCCTTTTACACCTGGCCTCCAATGATCAAGGCTTCAAGAAAGAGAAGGTGTGCCCCATCCTTGCCCTCAAAACTTAAAAACATAGTAATTTCATAGCCCGCCTGCCCTAAGTGCTGCTGGAACCTGGAGGTGGGCTTTGACTCCTGACATGAACCTTTTTACTTCCCTGGCTGAAGTTATGGTGGGGAAAAGCCCAGATGAATCTATGTGCTCATAAAACAAGCCTTTAATTTGCTAGCGTACGCCCAGGAGCTAGCAAGGACTTAACCTGTCATTCCTCTGGACTGCAGTCATACATACAATCCCACAGGGTATATGGTTTTATTTAGTTTGATCTGATCAAAAAAAAGGGAAATTTATGAGTTAAACTAGAAGGCTGGAACATGGGACATTTCAACCCCACAGGCAGGTGGGATTCATTGCTTTTTGTCTTCTGTCCTTGTTGGAGCAGGAGAAGGTTTTGATTGTTGGGAGGAAATTGGAGGGGGAGGTGACCTCTAGCTATGTGCTAGTTTTCACGAGATAAGAGCCTCCTATTATTAACGTATTGTATTGTCTAGCTATTCTAAGAAAGAATAGAATGTATATGATCATCTATTGCTGATATCTGTGATTGATACCTACATCAGAGTTCTCTGCTTACCAGGAACTTGGAATGCAATAGTCAAGAGGAAGTAAAACACATACACATACTTTTTTATTCAAAGCTACTGGAAAAATGAATTGGCACAGGACTTCTGACTGCAAATGGACTTAAAATAAATGCTGAAATTGCTCTACAAAGTTAAATAAATTATTTTCAATTCAATCTCAAAATATTAAGTGTGTGTTTCTTCTCCTGGTAATGGGTTTATTATGTGAACATGTTAGCTATTTGAGAATGCATATTCACCGTGAGGGATTTTTGAACACTTGCTATCTTGATACCTTTTCATTCTTGTGTAAAACTCCTGAAAATGTCCTGAATTTTACCCGGGAGAGCAGCATTTGTGAATGCAAATGGCAGAGATTTTCCACCCTGACTTTACCCTGAAATTTCCCCTCTGGCTCTTTTGCATTTTCCCCTCCCCCATATGTCCACTAACTGACAGACAAACTGCAGGAAAACTTCCTCCTGTGGGGGACAAGTGTAAACAAGCAAGTCAAGATATTTTCTGGGTGGGTTGCCCTAAACTTTTCCAGAAACTGTCAGAGTTGTTGGTGAAAATTTTGCTTTGGTGTGAGGAATCTTTTCATTCAAACATCCTATTTCTAAAAACAAACAAGCTAATCATTACAAGACTTTTCATTTTCTTTCAAATGACTAATTTTGACCGGATGAGAACTACTGTCGTACTGGATAACTCAGTGGTATACACTGTTGACTTTTCACAGGAGATTGGGGGTTTGAACCCTGGGCAGGGCATAGTGAGTATCCACAGTGCCTTGTGGACAAAGTTCTTAACGCCGTGAATGCTGGTCCCAGATATACGTTGCTTCAGACAAAAGTGTCTGCTAAATGACATTGTAACCAAAAACTAAATATCTATTTGTTTTTAATTGTTTTTCAACCCCGATGATGATATGCAGAAGTCATACCGCTATGGCATGCAATGATTGTCACGTGACCTGAAGCACAACCTCTATATTGTGCTGTGTAAGCCAGGACATGAGTTTGCAGATTTCTGTGACTAACCTGCATTTAAGTCTGCCAGAAAACACATGAGCAGTCTGAGATCTGAACACTGTGCAGGCAGCGTCTGTGTGTCTCATATTTGTACATTTAGGTGATGGCAGCACTGTCACCTTTAGCAGCTACACTGGCATGACGCTCCAGCAGATGTCCATTTACACAAGGCTGATTCTAGGTGAATGGATGCCCGCTATAAACGTCATTTCATCCCTGGTGAAATGGCAGTCTGCTCTTGGTCTACGGTCTGCTCACAGCACGGACGTGACACATGTTTATCTTACAGCTTCACCAGCTGCAGCGTGTGTTATTAACAGCAGCTTGACACCAAGGACTGTTGTTTAACCTAAGTTAAACACATGGGCCTGGTCAGGTTGGCTAAACGAATCTTTTAATGTTGTTTAAAATGGTTGATGGCATTTAAGGAGCTATGTGATGAGTTCAGTTGTAAATTTCACGAGGAAGTGATCTGCCCCATCTATCTGCTCTCACTATTCTTCTTTTCCTCCTCCTCTTTTGGTGGAGTGTCAGAGTCTCTGTCAGAGGGCTGCACAGTGTGATATTTAAAATACAAAAATGACTTAAAATAAGAAAATTACCATGAAGTTGTTGATTTAAACCAGCGGTTCTCAAGTGGTGGGTCAGGACCCAAAAGTGGGTTGAGAATCTTTTTCAGTGTGTCGCGGATCTGTTCCTGGAAAAATAAAAGCGCGCCAAATTGTCAATGAGACTTTATAAAACATGCATGTTTTGTCCTGTTTCATTATTTTGTACACCTTTTGCACTTTCTTAGGCCCAAGGTCTACTATTTTTTACTGAATATATCTGATTGACTAAAAAATCTCAAAAATTTGGGTCGCAATTCTCCTTGAGGAGTTGATCGTGGGTCCTGTGACTCAACCGGTTGAGAACCACTGATTTAAACTTAATAAGTGAATCTAAAAAGCACTACATTTTCTGTTTTAATGACATCTGTTTTAGATTTTTGACATAAAAAATTGCAATATATATTGCAATAGATACTTTTGCAATGTCTATTTCTTCTGTATTGTTCAGCCCTAACTCATAGGGACATAAATGTATGCCATCTTATCTACTTAGGACTCATTCAACATGATAAAGCATCCAAATGATTTAGTGGCAAACTGAAATTATAATATTCAAACAGACCTCCCTCGGCTTCTGTGGCTAGCTAACACTCAGTCAGCTCTAACATTCTGAATGAGGTTTAATTATATTAGCACTAGTGCACAGAACCAGGGAGATATGGATCATAATATGGGAAATGTCTGTCAGATGTGATTGCCTACACTTAAATAGAAATTGTTAAGACTACAAAAATATCATTTTTTTTTAACAGCTAACCTGATTCAGGTTTTTATAGACACTGAATGTGCCTCTAAACTCTGATTTTATTTACGCAGTTGTATTGTTTTAACACACATTGTCAGAGGCCTTAAGAGAAAAGTATGAATCTGCAGGAGGATTTAAGAGTAAGGGACAGTTGAAACTGCTAAAGAGGGCTTTGCAAGACCTAACACTGATTTAATATTAGTCACTTTTATGGCACTTGTTTCCAGTATTGGATTTTGTATAACCAATGCTACAGAGTAATTGATTTTTTAAAGACTAATGTGTTTGAACCCACCTGTCCTGTTTCTTCTTGTGCAGTCTGATCATTACTCCCATCGTGACCAGTGCTGAGAGGGCACCGACAGCGCCAAGAATGAACCCCACCTTATCATCTGTGAAAATCAAACCAGCACAGTATTAGTCGCTGCTCCCAGCCATTAATCCTTTTAAAATCTATACATCCTCCACGGAATTTCATACCATAATCAATTTCAAATCAAATAGGAAGTATGGATTATCTTACGATAAAAGCAAAAGTATAATGGAAACGCTTTAGAGGAAGGTTTAATTATCGGTTATGAGATGCTCTAAAAGGAGGATAGGCATAGCAGTTGGAGTATGTTGCTAGGTGTGGCTGATACTAGTCATGCATGTTGAGCTTGTTTTATATGTGTTAATGAAGGATAAAGCAAAACAAAATCTGCTCAACCAATTGAGTTTGGTCCAGTCACTGTTTAGGTCATGACTGTTAAAAATGACAACAAGGTAGCTGTGATCCATTCATTGCTGGCCACTTTAACACACTGAGGTCAAACTGACCCGATGGTTTCTTTTATTAAAGTAGATTCACTTGTATTACATTTATCTAACCATTACTGTTTGCTGTCCTAACATCTGCTACTTTGATTTGGATTCTTACCTAAATGCAAATATTTTACCTTTTATGATGTAAAGCAGATGACCCATCTATTTAGAACTGTTTCAGCTTCTAACATCACTCTTACTGTACATCTATTACCATTATTAGAAATGTTAAAGTGAGTCTAAGAGCTGTTCAACTTCAACTGCTACATTTACCAATACCAGTCCTCTCTAGTTCCTTATTATCTTAGTCACTAATATTGTAATGTCCAGTCTTCTATAATTGTGATTTTTTTATTGATCTGTATTTCACAAAAATGTTTCCCTATCATAGCAGACACAGAATATCAATCTCCGCATCAGTGCAACTAATATTGGCTTATAATTAACTCCATGCTAATGGAAGGTAAACATCTACAGGGTGTTTTAGTCTTTGTCCTTTTCCTGTTTGCAGGTCAACCAAAAACCTCATTTTGTCCTGCCGGTATATCAGCAAATCCATGAATCTGTTGGTTCATTTACAGAGGTGATCAAATATAACAGAAATGATAAGTTGGCTTTGAATAATATTCTGAGAATAATGCTGGATCGACTAGTGCAGCTTTCATTAGCCTTGAACTTCCCTTTGACATTGTTTGCACTTTATTCAGTAATGTGATCGAATGAGAGCATTAGAACTTTCCTTCGAGCTTTGGCAAGCTCAGTGAACCATTTTTAATCTATTTAACTTCACTTTCGTATGGTATACTGAGCTAGGAGTGTTCTTTGGAGGCAGAAAAATATACAGAGACAAAGTGGGGTAATTCTCAGAGGCATAAATACTCAAACATATGACAAGTATGGTTTATGTTTGTCAGGAAGCAACTGCAGGTGTTGATCCTTTAAAACGCCTTGGTACAACACACACACCCTGTAACACACAGAAATTCTCAGTAAAATACACTCCCACATGTACAAATATTCCCTGGAATTTCTAAACTAATCAGTTCCGCTACACATGGTCAGGGCTTGGAAGCAGCAGCGCTGGCAACGAGCTGCTAGATGCTGAAGCCTGCGGCATCACTGCGACAAGCTGCCCACAGTATAATTGGACTGGGAGCATGTAAAGGACTGGCAGTCAAGAAGTGTTACCATTCACTTTTTTTAAAACTTTTTTTTCTTCTGGCACGACCCCAAAGCTATATTATTACCTCACAGAACACCTGCCTGCATTGATCAAATAGCAAAGCTGGAGGGAGCAATCATGCTAGGTTTGGGCCGCAACATTTCCAGGGGGATTATCACATGAGAGACATCATGATGGAGTCAGGCGAAGCAAGTTAAAGTGGATAGGAAGCAGAAAAATTATTCTATACACTTTAAACTGGTCATTTATGCCTGTCCTTACCTTCAATTGTATTTTCAATATAAATGGATAAAAGTTATCATGGGTTATGTGCATTTTCTACAGTTAGCAAAAAATGAAATTGGGATTCAGCTTTACACTTCAAACAAGAGCCCTGTTCTAACTCTCAAAATGTCTCATGTTTTAGAGTGCTCCCAAAATGAGCCAAATCAGAGTAGGTAGACACAAGATGGCTGGCTAATCCATCCTTCAAAGCTCACCACACTACGTAAAGAAGTCCTTCAGAGTAAAGCTTTTTGTGGAAGACTAAGATATTTTAAAGCTTTCTACAAAGCCACCAATTCACAATGCACCGCTGCTTTGAATGGTTTGTTTCTTTGTGTTATTGCATAACACAAAATTTTCATTATTCAAGCTATTTTGTGCTGTTTTGTGCTACAGAAGGTAAAATGTTCTGCCAATGTTGACTGAGTCTGTTGTGTTTGCAGAAAGCGATATAATGGCTATTATTAGCTTAGAAAATCTCATCAAGGTAAAAAGATTGCATACAACAGTAACTTTAATAAAAAAATTACAAAGTAGTTAGATATGATCTTTTCTTCGTGTGCAGTGCAATATAAAAAAAAAATTCCAAACAGGCAGTTTAATTAAAGACACATGTTTATAATTAGGTGCAAAAGCAGAATTCAGGATGTAACTTAGAACTAATCTCACTATGTGCTGCTGACTTTACTTGGTGTAACGGGAGCAAAACGACATGCCAGTTTCTCAATTTTGATGGAAATCTTGGACTTTGTCTTTTTCCATTTAGATTTTATCATTTTACTCAGTAACTATACTATTTAAAATGTGGAGATTAAAGTCATTCCCTCCATATATAGTCAAGAAATAGTAAAATTACTGCTTTTACAAATTACTCGAAGAATCACAAGTACACCGAAAAGTTCAAAGATAGTCTAGCTGCAGATCTCCACTATCAGGCCCCTTGTTGAATGTATAATACTACACAAAGGCACTTCTCCACTTTAACAAGACAGTCTGGCTGCAGACCACCACTGTCAGGCTTGAATTGAAGCTTTTACTGTTATACACTGTAAGATAAAACAGTCAAATTTGAGTTGTGTTAACTTAAAAATCCAAAGTAGCTATTTCAGCTCTATCTTTATGAGTTGACTGAACATATTTTTAGTTTTAATTATAAAGTACTCATTATTTGAAGTTTTGTTTGTCATTGTACACAAATTATATGACAATCAACCCTTAATCTGCAGCGTTTTCCTAGAATGCCTTTAGGCATTACACACTTTTGCACCATGAGTGAAGTTACTGACTCAGTTAGAGAAGTCCCATCTCCTGGTGCGCACCACAATACACAACAGATGGCATACTAAACATAATGGAAGAGGACTTCCTGGCTCTGTATGCACCTGCAGTAATTGTCACTTATAGTCACTTACTGTAAGTTGGCATACGTTGAGTGGCATAAATGTTCAAGATTAGAGTGTGTGATCGAAATAAGAGACATTTTCTGTTGATGAAAAACATGTAGTTTTACAACAAATACTTAAACACGTTCTGAATTGGATAAAAAACAATTTTTTAAGTGTAGGAAAGTTTCCAGAGTTAAGTTTAACTTAAAAAATTAGGTTTATCAAACATAAATGTACAAGTAAAATTGAGTTGGTATAACTGAAAATGGCTAAGTATCTGCTACCAAACAAATACTGATTTTCTAGTCAATTTTTACATAATCAGTTACCTCTAATGTTTTGAGTTTAATTAACTCAGGGATTGTAGTGGAAAATATCTATTTTAACTTGAGTCTATTCAAAAATGTATTTACATTACTTAAAAACTTTGATGTAATCAGTTTCAACAAATATTTTGACTGTTTAACTTGTTTGGTTTTGTAGTGTATCACAGTTGAAGGCACTAATGAACTAACAGTCTATCGTTCGCCTGATTACATCTAACACCTTTTTAAATAAATAGTTTGTTATAGTTAGAGTAGGGTTAGTTGTAAATGCACAGGCACTGCAGCCAAGAAGCGTCCTCTCATACAAGGGAGTGTATGAGAGAAAGGGGTATAATACAAGAGGTCTTCAAGGTGCAGCAGTATCTGTCTCCAGGAGGGGTGCATGACAGAGAAGAGGGACCTGACAGTTATTACGGCTGTCAGCTGTGGTTCAATAGCACAAGTTTCACTTCAGGCCTGGAGCAGGGGCTTAACTGTGCAGCCAGAACCCTCTCAAAAAGCTAATTACAATAACAGATAAATGAAACTATTTACTTTACATCCCTGCATCTTATAGTTTAGCTGGTTTGGCTCAGTCAGTAAAGCAGGAGCCCAAAATATAGCAGCTATAGTCCTTGTCACACTGGTTTCAGGTTTGACTCCCAACCCTGACACTGTTTGGTGCTTGTCATTGCCATTTCTCTCTCCCTACAGTCCTTGTCTGTCTGCCCTGTCAAATACCTACAGAAATTCTCCAAAAATATTTTTAAATAAATTCTAAAATGTTATTGTTTAACAAAAGGGCCTCAATTAATATTGGATGTACTTTGTTCCAAAGAGTAACAGTAAGAAAGAACAAGAGGTACCCTGTAAAATGTAGAAACTTTCAAAATACTAGAGCTCACCATTGGTCAATCCCCGTTTTTGTGTTTATCTCATGGAGAAATTGCAAACAGATGATACCAATCACAAATCCAAGACTGTTTCCATAACCCTAACACATCCACATACCCCAGAGACGCAGTCTTATCACATACAGCATTTCGTAAGATAGAGAAGATTCTTTTTTGACGGAGCTGATATCATCTTAAAATAATTCTGTTGATTTTTTTTCTCCTTGGAAACTGCGTGTCGACTTTGTACTAAGCTACTGTTGTCATCTGATACGTGTATTGCACCCCGTCTGACTTAATGTGATGGGTGCAAGTATTCTTGGAATTTGAACCATGTGTCAGACTTCAGACATCAAATGTTCCATTTAAAAACTTAACAAGCATGCCAACTCAAAAAAAAAAAAAAAAAAATACAAAGCCAAATAGAAACATACCCAATCATAATTTGACTGTTATTTTGCTATCTTTTACTCAATCAAGGGTCAAAGAGTCAAACCAAACATGTCTGGAGAAGTTTAGGAACACAAATGGTGCATTTCCATCAGTGTTTCAGTGCAGTTTCAGTACAGTTTGGTAAGGTTAAGCATAAAAACCCTGCTTGTATTTCCCCCAGACTCACTCACAGTGATGAGAATTTTGGCTCTTTCAAGGACTCTAGATCATGTGGTTCAGCTTAGAAATACAGTGCTGATAAAAAGTATTCACCCCCTTGGATGCTTTACCCTTTTTTATACCATGGTCTTGGTGAATACTCGATTCTGACTGGCTCTGGAAATTACTAGTAAGTAAGTACTGGTGTCCATTAACTTCTGATATATGGACACCGTTCGAACTTCACAAGTAGTTCCGGTCAAAAAAATCATGGGATGGGACCGATCTGATCCCATATCGGTATAGGGTCCGATATGGACGTAATTAATTGATCGGATATCTGACTGATGGCACAGTTTCAGGTGACTGATCCAAATCCATCCTACAGTTTGCAGTAGACCATGAACGCACCGCAGTCTAACACGAGAAAGTCTGTGTGTAACTGAGCTAGTATTAGTTAGGGATGTTCTTAGCGGTATAACTACCTAGTCAATTAAATGTAAATCTATATTTAGAATAGTCAAAACTAGTCTAAAGATGAGAGAACACAAAGAAGAGTGGGTGTGACGTTAGCCTGATAATACTCCCTATAGTGTGGCTAGCATTGAAAGCTAGCACCGCCCGCCTTCATTCCTCTTTGCAGATTAATATCGTGCTTTGATATTTGGCCTCTTTTCACTTTGAGTGAGTAGTCATACGTGAGCTTAACCCTCAACAGCCCACATACCACTTTATTTCCATTTACTACATTGGAAAACTGTCATACCGCGGTCTTCCTACTATACGCTAACAGCTTCACCACCAGGCTTCTCATTGTTTACATCTGGTAAGGGTCAGAGAGAAAGGCTGTGGCCATTAACTGAAGCCACAGCAGTCTTTAGTAGCGGGAGGTTCATTAAAGAGCATTATAGACAGGGATTTCAAGCCCCTGTTCATAAAAAATGATAGGTAATTGTTGTTTGTAACTTATACTCAGTTGCTGTTGTTTTTTTTTGGATAATGTTGATATTTATTTTTTAGTAGTAGTTCAAATAAATTTGACACATTAATCATGAAATAATGTGCTTTACTATTTTTTCAGTTTTTTTGTAAATCAGTACATTTGAAAATTCATGGATAACAATAATAATTATATTTTAGCATTAAAAATATCTTTTTGGTTAAAGAGCTTCTACATATTGGTGTATTAACCATTGCAGAAACATAAAAAAAACGATTTTGGTAATTACTAATGCTGTCAATTTAGGGCAGCTGTGGCATAAACCTTACTTTGGGTGGTGGTCTAATACATTTGTTAAGCACTGTATATATATATATATATATATATATGTATCGGTATTGGCACACATTTATCGGAATCGGATTGGAACTGAAAAAAAAGTGGATCGGTGCATCTCTAATCACTACACTGTTCCAAACTAATGCGCAGCAGCCGTTAGCCGTTACTGTTTTAGGAGTAACTATAGCAACCTGAGACAGTCATATTTTCGAAGCAGGGAGTACAGTGCTGCCAGCCTAAGGAGCCTGTGGACCGGCATCAACCGTCACTTAACTGACATAAATAAAATGACTGACTCCAGGTTTAAGACCAGTAATGTAAGATGGTCTTATCTTCTGTATCCGATGTATGTCTTGTTTCCAGGCTCACCTTTACACTGAGACTGCTATAAACTATTGTCAGAAGATTCAAATAACACAAACGAAAGAAAAGAAGCCATTATTTCTTTTTAAGAGCCAAAGGAAACTCTTCTGATAAACTGGCATGATAATGTCTGACAAATATTGACGTGTCTGACGGACAATCAGCACCTGCAGGGCATGGACAGCTCCGTTTTATGTCTGTGACCTCATAGTGCAGAAAGGGGAATTATTCTGTGTATTCAAACAGCTGGTCTACTAAAACTAAGCTTTCTATCAGATGACTGTTCATGTTAACATAAAGGTTTATAGTATGATCAAAGATGAATCTGAGTCTCACTCGTCTTCATGTCTTTTCATTAATAAATCCGTTCAGAAAGTGCGCTGAGCGGACAAGTTTTTTTGTTCCGTTGTGACTTGGTAACTATGGCCTGCCCTATTTACTGGAGTACTGAATAACGTTTACATTCCCTAAGAACGTTATGGGATTGTAATGGCTATTCCAGTTATTAGTCAAGCCTCAGGCATTGCTAGGGGAAAGAAATTGTTTTAATAAAACTTTCTATTTTAATCACAAAACGTATGAAATTATAAATTAGTACTTTTATTAATTATTTTCATTGGCAAGTGACTATGGTATAAGCGGATTAATGCTCAACGAGGTGTCCAATTATCAGGGATTAATGGACTTTGCAGAGGCAACCGCCCAACGCGCAGTGGAGGATGGTTCAGGCCTGCACGTCATCCATTAATCCCTGATAATTGGACACCTCGTTGAGCATTAACCCTTACTTATTTTATAAATCAATTATGGTCAATATAATTTGTCCTTTTTGGCCCCAAAACAACAAAAACAAAAACAGTTTCATGCCAAAGTGAAAACAGATTTCTACAAAGTTATGTTAATTCAATAAAAATATGTAATGTACAAAAAATAAGTGACTGCATAAATATTTCCACCCTTTAAGGCCAATTTGGTAGATGCACCTCTAATCACAACATTGGGTCTGTGTGGATAGATTCAATCTGAACTGCACATCTGGACACTGCAATTTTATTCCATTCTTCTTTGCAAAACTGCTCAAACTCTGTCAGGTTGCACAGCACCATCTGCCAAGAAGTGTCCCCACAGCATGATGCTGCCACCACTGTGCTTCACATTGGGGATGGTGTGTTTGTGGTAATGTGCAGTGTTTTGTGTCTACGAAAACATAGCGTCTTGTCTGATGGCCAAAAAGCACGATTTTTTGGTCTCATCAGACCAAGAAACTTTCTTCCATTTGACCATGAGCTCTCCCACATGTTTTTTTGGCAAACTCTTATCAAGATTTAATATGAGTTTTCTTCAACAGTGGCTTTCTCTCTGCCACTCTCCAATAAAGCTTTGACTGGTGAAAAACCTAGGCAACAGTTGTTGTATGAAGAGTTTCTCCCATCTCAGCTGCTAACACTTTAACTCCTTCAAAGTAGTCATAGGTGTCTTGGTGGCCTCTCTCACTAGTCTCCCTCTTGCCAAGTCATTCAGTTGTGAGGATGTCCTGATCTAGGCAGATTTACACATGTGCCATAAATCTGCCATATTTTGATAATGGATATAACTGAACTCTGGGGGTTTGTTCAGAGCCCTGGGAATTTTCTTGTTGGAGTGTTCTTTTGTCTTCATGGTGCAATGGTAGCCAGAAATACTGATTAACAAGTGACTGGACCTTCCAGACACAGCCGTCTTTAGACTACAGTTACTTGAGACACATTCACTGCACTTAGGTGATCTCCTTTGCATGAAATGTGAGACTAATAGCATCAGTTGGCTGGATTTCTGTTGAATTAGGTCAGTCACTTTAAAGGGGGGGAATATGTATGCAGTCACGTATTTTACCTTACAAATTTTTATTTAATTGGGATTACTTTGTAAAAATCTGTTTTCACTTTGACATAAGAGATATTTTTTTTTATTTTCCAGAGCCAAATTATACTGACCATGATTGATTTTTAACATTCATAACAGGTAGTGGTCTTTTCGCTCTTTTGTTGGTTTCATTTTTGGATGCACTTGTCTGCTAAACAAAAACATAAATAGAAAAAGGAAATAGGTTCTAAAAAGAGAGTCAGCACCTGTCATTCACATTAAAGAGCCTGCTCCTAGAACCATCTTTTTTGACCAAAACATCACTATGGCTCATAGTTAGTCACTTTGAATTCAACTATCGCTTTAATCCCCACAGGGTTTGTTTGTTGAATAGTAAAATCAAAAAAGCTGTGAAAAAGACACACTTTCCTATGAGCTCAGTATAACACATAGCACATACTGTGTCTGACCATTACTATCACTGTCACATCGAAAGCAATAATAAGCAATAATAAAAAAAAAGCAACTCTTATAACCAATGGACGGACTGCAGTGAGTCTTGCACCAGTCTTTAGGGTCAGATAGGTAACCCTGCTACCCTAACAGAAGGATGCCAAGAAAATAGGCTGGTCTTGATTGGTTATTCTGACACCTTTCCCAATTTTTGACAGCAGAGACACAAAAATTGTGTATCAGACCAAACTGAACTGGACTGCTTGGTGAATACACAAATAAAGTTAAGACACACACTACAAAGCAGCAGATGTCGCTCTAAAGGTTTCTGAAGGAATTACACTCAGCTTCATCAGCTAAACTTTGTGGTGGACTGGGGACCCCGAGGCCAGGTGTGTATGGTTCTCTCTCTGTTACGTCTTCATGAAGCAATCAAAATAATATAATTCCAGTATGAAGTAAATGCAGAGCTCCGTATAATACTTTGATTTTACAACTGAATGGATCACTTAAAATATTTCACATGTGGTCTTTCATCATGGAGCCTTTCCAAAGAAAAACCTCTAAAAGTTTGGACCAGAAGTTTGTTTTACTCAAGGACTATCCACATAAAGATAAAAATAGAGCACAGCCATAAAAACAGAAGAGTGTAGAGCTAAGAACTGAGCATTACAGTACAGAACTGAGCACAAACAGTACAGAAACATCTGCATCCAATGGACATTAAAAGTTTCAAATATGCACTCAAACTTCACATAAAACATTCTGTCCTAATGTTGCTAAATATCTTTTTCTTCCTTTTTCCACTCTGGAAAAGATTAAATATCCTAGAAGGGATTTTATTACTTTGTTCTCCATTTATTCCTCCATTTAATACCATCATAAACTTAAAAAATATTGCCATATTCAAAGCTGATACATCATATTTTAAACCATCATTTCTTGTAGACTCGTGTCCACCCTATTCCCCTGGTCTTCCTAAAATATTTCCACTCAAAAATGACAGAAAAATCAGTTTCTAGTCAGATTAATTATTGCTACATCCACATAAAAAACAAGTACTCCTGCTCTGGTCTCAGGTCATAGTTTGTTCCTTAGAATGGAAAGTGAATACTTTTGTTCATAGACTGAAAAAAAAAACTATTTTTATGGCATGACTAGAGATTCAAAGGTCTGTGGCAAAGGATTACTCTGGTTTTGGTGTTTCCAGGTTTTGCACACATCTGTTCAGAAAGTCACCAGTGCTGTGCAATCTTGACTAGAGCAATAATTAAATTTGCCTATCTGGCGTTTTCTTTTTGTATTGGCTGCCTGATGAGTTCCAGCAGGTATCCTAGTATGCTTTGTAAAGTTAATAATCTGCTTACACCTTTATCTCACCTCTCAGTTCATGCAGTGTGGACTTGCACTCTAAGCTAACCAACAATAATAGAGATAACACTTTCAGTGAAGTGAGAAATAAGTTTGTGTGTATATACTGGCCCCATTCCATACCTGTACTTCTTGTGTGCACTGTCAAACATGTCACCTGTTCATGTTGTTTTTTTGGGAGTTGTTTACAGATGAGTTAAATTTCAAAATAACTAAAAGTATTTGATGCATCATCTGCTTCAAATTCTTTCATTTCTTCAAACGTGAAGGAATGGCTCGGAGTCCCATGATGTCTTTCCAACATCAGCCTCTACGGCAAAGGGGTCCTTGAACTACCTCTCGCAAGCCTAACTGAAGAGTACTCCAAAGTCAGACTCCAGATGACGTTGAAGGACTCCAGAGATCAGACCATCAGTAATGCTGCACCGCCCCTGGTCACAGAGTGGAAATAGACACCATCCGACACAGTGCAGCAAGCTACAGCAGCCCTGAGGCACAAAGACATTGTGGGGCATGTACAGCTGGGAAGAGGAGGCTTTGGCCTGGCAGTGAGCAAACCAACTTGGCATAAGGCCTCAGCATCAGAGAGGAGGAAGCTGATGGTGGAGGAGGTACGCCGACAAGAGGAAACTGCAAGAAGTGCAAAGGCTGTCTCTCTTGCTAAGCAGGGGCAGTGGATGCGGTGGGAAGGCCTGCAGAAGAGGAACCTCAGCTGGAGGGAGCTTTGGGAAATGGAGGCAGGTAACATCAGCTTTATCATCAGAGTCACTTACGATGTGCTCCCATCACCAAAGAACCTCCACCTAGGTGAAGATCCGACCTGCGCCCTCAGCCCAAGTCAAGCATCTCTCAAGCACATCATGACCAGTTGCAAGACCAGCTTCACACAAGGCAGCTACACCTGGAGGCACAACCAGGTCCTCAAGAGCCTGGCAGCAGCACTTGAGATCAGGAGGAGTACAACCAACTCCCTCCCCCTGAGAGCAAACAATACCATCAAGGCACCAGCATTCATCAGGGAGGGACAGGAAAAGCCCAAACATCCTGCCACCAAGCCAGAAACTGGACAACTAGCCGTGGCCAGTGACTGGAAGATGCTTGTGGACATTGGCCAACAGTTAGTCTTTCCACCTGAGATTGCATCCACCACCCTTAGACCAGACATGGTCCTCTGGTCCCCTTCACTCAAGTCTGTGTACATCATAGAACTCACAGTGCCATGGGAGGACTCGGTCGAAGAGGCCTGTGAGAGAAAAAAACTGCGGTACACAGAACTAGCAGCCAACGCAGAACAACAAGGATGGAAGACAAAAGTCTGTCAAGTTGAAGTGGGATGCAGAGGATTTGTCGCTACTTCCACCATCAGGCTGCTGAAGGACCTGGGAAGCCATGGACAGGCTCTGCGGCAGATCATTAGATCTGTGTCCAAAGCAGCCAAAAGGAGTAGCCAGTGGATATGGCTCAAGCAGAAGGACCCGTGCTGGGCTCCAACAACAGCAAGAGGAGCAACTCACTAACACTACCACCTCCTTCCCCACTTGAGAACCCAGAGCAGAACCCCCCCACGAACAACATCTGTGCATCTCGTGATTGGGCATGGGACGCAAGCTCAGGCTTGACCACCCTGTAGCTGGCCGCCTTTGATGAGGGTGTGAGTGTTTAAAAGGCCGAAACACCCTATGACTCAAAGGTACACTACTGATGATGTGTCGCAAACTTACATCCATCCATATCTGAGATGCACCTCCAAAGACGCTCTTAACATCAAGGAACCACCAGGAGGAACCACCAGGAAGACTCCCAATCAATCTTAACATCAAGGAAACCCTCAGCAAGTGCATACCACCTATTGGCACAACGGACAGTTTAACATCATGTCCTGTATTTCATGATTCTGAATGAAAGACAACAATCAAAAAGTGTTGTCCTCTACACCTGTGATTCTAAACTGGTGGAACAGGACCCAAAAGTGGGTCACAGATGCATGCCTGGAAAAAGATGTTGTGCCAAAAAGGCTATGCTGTAATTTTAATTTGAAAGCCATGCATTTCTTATGATGCTTTGAGTATGCAGTAATACATTCATTCACACAGCAAGTAAAAGCACTCCACTTTAACACAAGTAGCCAACATTTGTTAAAGGCCACAGACAAAAAGGGAAAAATAGGTTTGATTTTAAGCTGCAAGTTTAGCATGGCGAACACACATAAAAGCATTAAATCAACAAAACTGAGACAGCATTACAACAAAAAACAGTGTATGAAGACAACCTGTTGACCGTTTTTAAAGATGACTGTTGTACTGTTAAGTTATGTTGGTGTGATGTTGGTAAAGTCATACTAATTTTTTTTTCTAAAGCTAGCACAAAAACTATGGAAACTGCGAGGTGCAAAGCCTGTTTAGTAAACTCTTGAAAGATTATTAAAAGAAACCTGCACATATAGAATAAATGTTGGTATAAACAACTTAAATAAACTTACTTCACCTATCACTTATGTTTCTCAAACACAAAAAGCAGAATTTTTTTTTTTTTTTTTTTTTTTTGTCTTTTAACCCACATCACCTTTTCTTGTAAAAATCACTCCTGTTTGCCATCTGTCACCTTTCCTTCGATCACTTTCTCCTCTGTGTGGGGAACTCTATTAATATCATAATAACATGAAGGTTTAGCTGCTTTATGCATCTGATACTGATCCAAGCCTCTTGTTCTTCAGAAGACTATGACAAGGAGCAGCCAAGCTTGTAAACTCTATAACCTAATAGTTCAGAAGTCTCCCATGGCCTTGTTTGTGCTCGGCTCAAAACACTTCAAGGACTTTACATCCCATCAACCACTGAGCCATGAAAACTGACATCGATCATCCTAATTCACCACACCCCTGTGTCAGGCAGATAAAAAGCACACTGACAAGTAAGGCAGCAGGTTATAATCCATCTCAAATAGGTGGGGCTTTCACTGATGGGAGATATTCATACAGAGATTCATTTTTGACAGAAGGGACTTAGTGTCACCTCTGCTGACAGACACCATTTCAAAGCAACTCATTAAAGTGAGTCAGAGAAGAAGTCAAACTGGAGCGGTGGCATTTGTTGTTCGGCGGCATTTTCATCTTAAACAATGGCTATTCTGTGGTTGTACAGCCGTCACATCATGCCGAGGTGATTCATATTAAGGGGGGGAAGGAATATCCGTTGGGCTGTCTCCTGCTCACTCTGTATTTAGTGTCGTTTACATGGCTAGGGGTCATGTTTGAATTGCGTAGGTAACAGCTAATGCAACACCTGCCACTGTGGCTCCTCAGGTCATGTTGACAGATGTTAGCTCTGATTAGTCTAATGAGAGTGTGAGAGCAAGTGTGATCATGGTCACATGGCTAAAAATGTCAGGCTTTGTGTCTGTGTGTACACAATGCACAGGTACTGGAAAAGGAAACTGGGGAAGACAGTGAGAGCAGAATTTGATAGAAACTGGAACACCCATTATGGAGACAACAGCCTCTGTCAATGGGGGGAGCAGTCTTTATCACTAGCAAACCAGCAACCTTAGTCAAGTATTTTTTTTAACCAAAATGAATAGTTAAAGATGAATAAATAATGTCTAAATCTCATCAATCAAGAATTAGCATTATTTTGTAAATCAAGGCTGTCTTCAAGGTGGGCAAAGTGTTTGCAAAATCCCACTGTACACAAGGTTATTCTGGGTTCTTATGATCTGTTTCTTGGATTCATGTGATATGTTTGTTTTCTCAATTCATGTAGTGTTCTTGGGTTCTTTTGGGTTGTTGATGTGTGGGTTTATTTTGTTGGATCAGTTTTTTCTTGAGTTCTTCTGCTGTTGTGGTTTTGGTCTTTGCTGTTGGGTTCTTCTGCTTTGTACTAATGTTTGCCATTACATACTTGTCAAAGCAATTTGTAATCCTCTGTTTTACAAATAACATCATCATTAGTCTTTATTACTATAGGACTAATTTTCCTAATTTTTATTTTATTCAATGTTGAGAATTTGTTCATCAAACCCACAAAAAAAAAAGGAAAACGTAAATACCAGAGTGAATGACAGAACAGGGACAGTAAAATGTACCACTTTTCTAACTGGATGACTGTTTATACAATAAAAAGTATTCACCCCCTTGGATGTTTTATCCTTTTTAATTTCATAAATTAATCATGGTGAATACAATTTGGCTTTTTTGACAAAAAAAATCCTCTCAATGTCAAAGTAAAAAGATTTCTACAAAGAAATACCAATTAATTTAAAATATGTCATGCAAATTAAGTGACTACATTAATAGTGACACCCTTTCAGTCCAATCTAGTAGATGCACCTTTGGCTGCAATCACAGCACTGAGTCTGTGTGGATAGGTCTCAGTCAGGCCTGCACATCTGGACACTGCATTTTTACTCCTTTCTTCTCAGCAAAAGTGCTCAAACTTTTGTTAGAGTTTGCACAGGGATCAGGCGTGAGCAACTCTTTTCAAGTCCAGCCACAAATTTTCTGTTGGATTGAGGTCAGGGCATTGACTTGGCCAATCCATAACAGTAACCTTGTTGTCTTTGAACCATTTCTGTGTAGTTTTTGCTGTATGCTTTAGGTCTATGTCATGCTGGAAAAATAAATCTTCTCTCAAGCCATAGCTCTCTTGCAGACTGAAGAAGATTGTCCTCCAGGGTTTTCCTTTAATTCGCCACATTCATTTTATCCTCTACCTTTACAAGCCTTGCAGGGCTTGCTGTCAAGAAGCATCCCCACAGCATGATGCTGCCACCACTGTGCTTGACAGTGGGGGTGGTGTTTTTGTGGTGATGGGCAGCGTTGTCTGATGGCCAAAAAGCATCATTTTGGTCTCATCAGACCAAGAAACTTTCTTCCATTTGACCACTGAGTCCCCCACATGCCATATAGTATACTCTAATGGAGATTTGATATGATTTTTCTTCAACAGTGGCTTTCTCTTTGCCACTCTCCCATAAAGCCTTGACTGGTGAAAAACCCAGGCAACAGTTGTTGTTTACACAGTCTCTCCCATCTCAGCAGTTGACACTTGTAACTTCTTCAGAGTGATCATTGTCTTGGTGGCCTCTCTCACTAGTCTCCTTCTTACACAGTCCCTCAGTTTGTGAGGACGGTCTGATCTAGGCTGACTTACACATGTGCCATATTCTATTTCTTGATGATGATTTTAACTGAACTCTGGAGGGTGTTCAGTGCCCTGGAATTTTTTTTTGTATCCATTCCCTGATTTGTACTTTTCAATAACCTTCTCCCTGAGTTGCTTGAAGTGTTCTTTTGTCTTCATTGTGTAATGGTAGCCAGGAATTTTGATTAGCCAGTGACTGGACCTTTTACTACAATTACTTGAGATACATTCACTGCACTCAGGTGGCCCCATTTCACTAATTGTGAGAATATTAGCACCAACTGGCTGGCCAAGGGTGAATATTTTTACAATGAATTATTTTACATTACATATTGTTACAATGTTACAATGTTATGTAGAAAAGACTTTTATCCAAAGTGAAGTAAGTCTGACAGGATGACAGGTGTTCTGGGAGTTTAGGACCTTGTCCAAGGGCCCAAACTGGATATTGATCATGCACTGACTGGGATTTGAACCATCAATCTCCCTTTGTCTTTCTGCAGAAAATCGAAGGTTAAAACAATTGCAGTACTGAGTTAAAATGATCTGTGCAGATTACAGAGATGATACTCCAAAATGTGAGTGAAAGTTTTGCATGTGTTGTCAGATCTGGATAATCTTTGTTAATACATTGTCTGTGGGGAGGGGTAAGAGTCTTTATATTAGGTTAGATATGTTGTGCAGTCATGATTTGAAGTATATTGGGTTATTTATAACAAAAATATCTAATAGGAAACAGTTCTTAAGAGCTCTGCACTGGATTAACACGTTAAGAAACTAATATGTTAGCCTGAAGAAGAAGTCAGGATCTATTGTGTCCAGCTCTGTCCCAGCCAGTTGTTACCAAAGCCGACATGTGAAGTCTATTCACCCTGATCACTATCAAGAGGAAGTATTTGTTTGCAGCTTAAACAAGGAAAGGATGGAGGACTGGGGTGAAGCCATGAAAGGGTGAACTTTAAGGTAAATCAAAACAGACAACGTAATTTCTCTGCTTTCTATCACTACACAATCACTCAGTTAATCCAAAAGGCATCTATAATCAATATGTTATACAAGATTTAAGTTTCAGTCTAGGAGAGCAATGGCGGTATTCTCTGTTCTGCTGTAAAATCATATTGCAGAAATTTATGCTGTTTTTATTTCAATTCTGTTAAAACCACTGAAACCCTTGCGGACAAAATTCTTGGGTTGTTTTTGTTTAAACTGTGACTTTTGGATTCATGAATTATGCCGTCCATTGTTCATTTTCAACATTCTAGCACTGCATTGTTATCCTTCTTTATTAAGTGACTCTTTCTCTAAAACTGCTTGTTTTTGTTCCAGTGTTGTCTGTTATGACTGAGACTTCCATAAAGGAAGCTATCCTTAAAGGCTAAATAAAAAGAATAAGGGGTAATAAGATGTACTCCTACTTTTACTGTAGCTGCAGTATGGATGAAATATTCTTGAGCTGTAACTAATTTTCTTTAAGGGTTTTTAAGAGTTATAAAGAAACTTTTAATTTGTTTTGTAAATGACTTTACTAAAGGAATTCAGTGGGAAATACTGCCACCTGATGGCAACAGTTGATGACTGCAACAACGATGTGAGAGTTCACAGTTGGGATGATGAATGAAAGCATTAGAGAAAACCAGGTGCTTCTCATTTACAAACAGAAAGATAAGACAATCCAGGAAAAGAAGTTAATAGCTGTGTAACTAAAAGTCTGCATGAAGAGTCAAGCTCTGGGTCTACTGAATCTTTGCTTTCAAAGAGATGTGAGAGATGAAGAACATTCCCATAGTCCCTCTCAGTTTTTATTAGGGGGTGCTGCCAGTCATACTGAATATAAAACATGCCTTGGAATGATAAGAGAGTAACTTTTATTTACTCATCTTGCTATCTTTCGAGAACAATAAAGTAACTTTAACAGAGAAGAAAAGAGAGTTCTAATAAAACTCTGCACTATTATTAGAATAATATGGACAAGAATGACCTGTGATAACTTTGTGGTTTTTAATGTTTTAACCTTAATAAAATTATGTTAACCATTCCCTGAATTTCCTGTAGCAATTAATTTTTTCTTTTTAATTCCTGCATGATTTATACAATGAAGAAAATAAAATCAATAATGTTAGTGATATGAAATTATCTTTTGGTTGAACCTTATATGAATTTCCCTCTGAGATCAATAAAGTACACTTTACTTTACTTTACTTTGCTTTTATGATATACTCAAAAGATGACATTGCCAGAGAAAATCCTATAAAGTCTCTTTCTATTTGACCAGAAAATAAGTAAATTCTGAATTGGTTAACACCAAAAAGATTCTCATATTTCCCTGGCATGGTGATATCAAAAGATCAGTTGTTGCGCCAACTGATATATTTTAATGAGACAGGCAATATTTATTTTTCCCATAGAAACAGTTTAAATAATTTGTATATGTCTGTAACACATTCTGTCCAAGTATATCTTATCCAAAGAAGTGGCTCAGCCACTGTCATGGCACCCAATGGTTTGTGAAACCCCTTGTGTTTTGGCCTGAAGTTTTACATTTTTGCTTTCCTATCTTGATAGTTCTCCAACCAGAAGTGACATTTGTGACAGGTGAACAACTGGAGTGGCTGACTTTTAAATCACATGTAACCAAACCCCCAAGCATACCCTGTTGTATCTTGATTTCACACTTAATAAAAAAATACATTATAAAATAAACACTGAGGATTTTTAAGGAAGATAACAAACTTGGAGTTAAGACAATAAATCAAAACATTAGATGTAGACTGAGGTAAAATAAAAAGAATCAACTGATAGTTACACTTGTTTTTATAAATTCAGACTTCTTTTTACAGCTTGTGGAGCTACCTTCTCCTGACCTTTAGAAAGGTCTTAGGTAGGTCTGCATTGGCTTCACTTCTAAAACCTGAGGCTTTTTAAAAAAGTCGATATACTTCACAGAACCAGGACTTTGTTTGGTTTTATATGAGAACTGACCTGTTATACAGTAAGGTTGGTTCCCTGTCCAGGTGCCATCTTGCAGACAGGTACGCTCCGATGAACCATAAAGTATGTGGTCTTTGCTGCAGGTAAAGCTCAGAGTGTTTCCCTCTAGGTATTGTGTTCCATTTTTCTTCCCATTCCTTGGTGTAGGCAGCCAGCCACAGGACAAAACTAATGCAAAAAAAAAAAAAAAAAAAGATATTTACAAACCAAATGCAAATCATAATGTTGTTTTCACTAATGAAAATTTGAATTTTTCAGTACACAGATTTAAAAATATGAGTTACTTTAAACTGGTTTCCTTTCATTAAGATTTTTGCTCTTATAGGCCTTGTATGCTGCATTTTGTACAATTCAATTATTAATCCAAGATAGGCAAAGGCACTCTATGCACATTTGCAGTCAAAAATGACATCGTTACACTTTGGCATTGCTGGAAACAAGTAGGCAAATTAATCTCCATGTTTTAAATATAAGTATAAAAGACTCTAAATGATTGTGCTGGGATTAATTTTGTTCGCCATGATACCTGGCTCCAGGGCTTCCATCAGGACCCGGTAATTCTGATAGGCCTTGAGTGTGGCGTTTCCCAGTGTGAGGCTCCGAGTAGTCAGAGTATCATATTTACAAAACTCGGCTCCTTCTCCAGTGCACATCTTCAGCATGTCTGCCACCAGAGGGTCGTCAGGTCTCTCAGGAACAGAAAAGTCAGGGACGAAAGCAGGATCATGGCTTGGTTGGGAATAGTAGGTATCCAAAAGATACTTTGTGTCGTAGGTGAAAAGAGAAGACTTTTTTGAGATGTTCCCTATAAATAAAAATAAAACAGCAATACACAGTTAAGACCTGAAACTAATAAGGATTATTCTACTAAATAACAAAAACACAGATTAAAAAAACACAGATTCAAAGCCAGTGTAAATTGGTGTTGGGAGGGATGCATGAAATTGGATTCCACAAACTTATCTGTTTATGAACTAGTCACTTATAAACTGGAGGTTGTATTTGGTATCTATGAGTCGCCCAGTCAACCTGTCAACCCAAAAGCATAATTTTCCAGCCCCCAGGTTTTTACAACCCTAATTTATTTGTATTTTATTCAAAGGTAAGAAAGTGCAAATGGTGACAAAGTAAATAAACAAGTTTCTAGTTTAAATGCACTTAGATAAATTGTAAAGGATGGATAACATCAAGAAGTCAGCTCAGTTTGTAATAAGGCTTTGGTTCTCAGTCAGTTTCAAGGCAAAGATTTATTCTCTGAGCCAAGACATAACAACTGTTTCACCTATATCGCATCCATACAGGCTTAGAATTATAGTCTAAAGATTTAAAGAATACAAATATTATTCATATATCTTCATCACAATATTCTGAGGGAGACTATCATCCATTACTTAAGTTCATGTAAAAATACATCAGTCATTACTAAAGGCAACTACGGTAAATGCAAATATGTGACCTACTACCACAGCAGTTTGGCTAAGTTGCATGGATGCCCATGCTGTTTTTTTCTCACAGACCAAAAGAATCAGAGTCTATGAAGCAGATTATTATTTGAAAAAAGGAACATCACTCAAAGAGATTAATACAGTACGTACACAGCATGCTGTCATATCAGCCTATTAGTTCCAACAAGCTAACAGTTGGTGGTTGCTGCATTTACCCTAAAGCAAATGGCTTAGAGAAGGATGAAACCAATATTCACAAGTTTTTGATTGATAAGTACCATAATAATGGTAGAAAAATTATGAGCATGTACTGTCTGGCCCCCACTGTGTTGCTGAAATTTGACTGCATTTGCACATTATGGTCATGGACCCTGATACTGCTCTGTAATCTTTCACAGCTGTGCTAACTCTAAACATATGGCTTCTTTTCTGCCTTTGCACTCTTAGCGCATTTGTTAGAATTTAAGCCAAACAGAGCTAAAATGTGGAAGTTATTTATGACAGCAAAATGATCAGGAATTTTAAGTAGGTCATATAATCCTTAACAAGCCTTTTTAAAATGCAACATGGCTCACTGCACAAATCAAGAAGAGAAGTTTAACAGTTGTGTTGCTTTAGAGTTAGAAAAGATTACTTTATTAATTGAATTTCACCAATCTTTCAACACTCACAGCCAGCTCCAAAAGTAAAGATTTCCTCTGGTGTGACATCAGCTACAGAGATGACCTCTCCTGCCTGAGTTAACAAGTCATCTGATTGGTCAAAGTTCATCCGACCGAGGAGACCCTGAGTTTGGTTAGTGAACTCTGGTGGAAGCAGAACAGTCGCTGCCATGGTTCCTTCATGGACACGGACCTCCACACCAGCACCAGAGGGGAAGATCACTGTTACGTTCTGTGGGCAGGGGGCGAACACAAACACTCCTGGAAAAAATGAGATTGTACTTGTATTTTTGATGACTCAACGACATGTTAACTGCACTAAAGACAGAGAAAAAACAAATTTAAAAACACGTGAAAAAAACTCTTAAAAGTAACAGATTTTACAGTTACATTAATAATAAGAATCTGTTGTTGTTTTTTGTACTTATGTTTAAATGTGGTTTATTCTCCACCATATTTTAGTTTTTACCACTTAAAGGCTTTGAACCAATGACATCAGTAACTGTTCATAACCCAGAACGACAGGTTGCTACTAAATCATGGTATTGCAAGAAAGCCCTGGCCAAAAGAAGCTTCTCTCTCCCTGTTTCTGTGTATTATTCTGCAGCTCATTTGAGTACTCTTTTTTGCAACGAGAGAAACAATCACATTTATGTCATGACAGGCAGACAGTTAAGTGCTAAATGTCTCAGCTTCTTTATCTTATCCTGTATTAAACTCCAAAGGTATTTCTAATAACTAATTTTCTGAGTTTTGTGAAGTTGTGTCTCTCACATATATGAGACATCTTTGATTAAACTGCTGCTGAAAACACTCCATTTCCTGATGTTACTCTTCAAAATAATAGTCTTCAATGATGATTAGCATTGGAGACTTATTGTGGCAGACTTAGCAGGGATAGAACGTGTCTATCATCAGATATTTTAATGTTGCTGCTTTGAGAGAGACAAAGCCACAGTCTGCTTCTCATGATCGTCCAGGACTAATGTCAAGTGAAATATGGATTGAAACACACCTTCAGCAGCTAAGATGTTTGTTGTTGCTTCAAGTAAAAACTGTCGAGCACTCCAGCAAATAGCCTTCCCCCTGACCTCACGGTGAACTATGACCAGAGTGCAGCTGCATGCTGCAGTTGTGCCAAGAGACAAAATCCATTTTTTGGAACAAATCTCTCTGTTATGATGCTTTTAATGACCCATGGGCCACTGTGGCTGATAGATTTCGTAAACTTACCTCACAATGAACAAAAACACAGCATTAACCTGTTATTTTTTAACAAAGACAGAGACATCAGCTAACAACAGACTGTATTAAGATACGCTGCTCAGTGGTTTATATCGTTGTAGCATTAGGGAGGCAGGTAATTCTCCATAGTTCTGGTGACATGATGGGACAGTATGTTTACCCTACTCAAAGAAAACCAAGCTACAAAATTTAGTTACACAGAAGCTATACTGCCAGAAGTATTCGCTCACCTGCCTTGACTGGCATATGAACTTAGGTGACATCCCATTCTTAATCCATAGGGTTTAATATGATGTCAGTCCACCCTTTGCAGCTTTAACAGCTTCAACTCTTCTGGGAAGGCTTTCCACAAGGTTTAGGAGTGTGTTTATGGCCATTTTTGACCATTCTTCCAGAAGGGCATTTGTGAGGTCACACACTGATGTTGGACGAGAAAGCCTGGCTCTCAGTCTCCGCTGTAATTCATCCCAAAGGTGTTCTATCAGGTTGAGGTCAGGACTCTGCAGGCCAGCCAAGTTCATCCACGCCAAACTCTCTCATCCATGTCTTTATGAACCTTGCTTTGTGCACTGGTGCCTTGTCATGTTGGAACAGGAAGGGGCCCTTCGTCACTCCAGAGAACGCATCTCCACTGCTCTAGAGTCCAGTGGCGGCATGCTTTACACCACCAACACCACCATCCTACGCTTTGTATTGCATTTGGTGATGTATGGCTTGGATGCAGCTGCTCAGCCATGGAAACCCATTCCATGAAGCTCTCTACGCACTGTTCTTGAGCTAATCTGAAGGCCGAATGAAGTTTGGAGGTCTGTAGCGATTGACTCTGCAGAAAGTTGGCAACCTCTGCGCACTATGCACCTCAGCATCCGCTGACCCCACTCCGTCATTTATGTGGCCTACCACTTTGTGGCTGAGTTGCTGTCGTTCTCAATCGCTTCCACTTTGTTATAATACCACTGGCAGTTGACTGTGGAATATTTAGGAGTGAGGAAATTTCACAACTGGACTTTTTCCACAGGTGGCATCCTATCACAGTACCATGCTGAAATTCCCTGAGAGCAACCCATTCTTTCACAAATGTTTGTAGAAACAGTCTGAAGGCCTAGGTGCTTGATTTTATACACCTGTGGCCATGGAAGTGGTTGGAACACCAGATTTCAATGATTTGGATGGGTGAGTGAATACTTTTGGCAATATTGGAGGGTTTTCCAGCATGAACTGCCCGTTTAAGGTCACACCACAGCATCTTAATTGGATTTAAGTCCGGACCCTGACTGGGCCACTCCAAAACCTTAATTATGTTTTCCTGAGGGTTGTCTGCTTGAGCTTGAGGGCAAGAAGTGATGGCCAGACATTGGCCTTCAAGTGGTCCAGGTCCTGAAGCAGGAAAGCAGCCCCAGACCATCACACTGCCACTGCCATGTTTGACTGTTGGCAGGATGTTACTTTTACGCCAGATATAACGGGTCACACACCTTCCAAAATATTCAAGTTTTGTTTCGTCAGTCCACAGAGTATTTCTCCAAAAGTCTTGGGGATCATCACAACGTTTTTTGGCAAATGTGAGACAAGTCTTTGTGTTCTTTTTTTCAGCAGTGGTTTTGGTTTGGAACTCTCCCATGGACGCCATTTTTGCCCAGTGTCTCTCTTATGGTTAAGTCATGAACACTGACCTTAACTGAGGCCAGGGAGGCCTGCAGTTCTCTGGATGTTGTTCTAGGTTCTCATGAGACCATGTGTGGAAGAGTCATCGTTGCACTCCTGGAGTAATTTTGGTTGGCCGACCACTCCTGGGAAGGTTCACCACTGGTCCCATTTTTCTCTATGTGGATAACGGCTCTGACCGTGGTTCCCTGGAGTCACAAGGCCTTGGAAATGGCTTTGTAACCTTTCCAAGACTGATAGAGTTTAATCACTTTGTTTGTCATTTGTTCTTGAACTTTTTTTGATCGTGGCATGATGCGTTTCTTTTTGAGATATTGTAACCTACTTCACTTTATCTGACAACTTCTATTTAAGTGAATTCTTGATTCAACAAATCTGGCGGTAATCAGGCCTGGGTGTGGCTAGTGAAATTGAACTCAGCTTTCCAAAACGGTGGTTAATCACAATTAACTCATGATTTAACAAGGGGAGGCAATTACTTTTTCACACAGGGCCATATAGGTTTGGATACCCCCCCCCCCCCCCCCCCCCATAAATAAAATCCTCATTTAAAAACTGCATTTTCTATTTACTTGGGTTGTCTTTGTGAGGTATAAAAATTGGTTTGATGATCCGAAACATTAAAGTGTGATAAATAAAAGTCAGGAATTATAAAGGGGGGACATACTTTTTCACGACACTGTATCTAGTGTGTTAAAACACAAATTTTGGATTTCACTTGACAGGGACTTTAA
This sequence comes from Cheilinus undulatus, assembly GCF_018320785.1. Lineage (NCBI taxonomy): Eukaryota > Metazoa > Chordata > Actinopteri > Labriformes > Labridae > Cheilinus > Cheilinus undulatus. The sequence continues at coordinate 26,473,394 of NC_054869.1, read as the reverse complement.
GTTAAACTTATATCCCCAATTTTTTAACCGGTCTGTGCATGTGTTTATTACTGCAGTCAAAATGGGCATTGTAATATAGGACATCTGGAGTCTTTGGCTTTCAGAGTCAGTCTCAAGAGGACATATGAGGAACTGCAGGGTTGTTGTGCTCTTCCACAGTGACTTAGTTTTTAACTGCAAGTTACTGCCTACCAATCTTAACCTTACCCAATTATGAAGTGCAAAAGTTAGAGGGGAGTGGAACAGTAACTGACTTCAAGATGCAACATTTCATTGTAAGAACTTCTTCAAGATGTAAAAAGCTTCCTCTATCTGTCAAAGACAGCAGGGAGAGTGTGTAAATTATCTCACCATGTAGGTCCATCCATCTTTGCTCTGTGAAAGACAGGACTTGTTGGTTCCTTAGTATTTGAAGATGCCCCTCAGCTAGGCGTACCTCAATGATATTGGAGGCATTCTCCTTCATAGCCACTGATGATAGTCTTGTGGCTTCTGCAAAGGTACCTGTGTAGTCAGCATGAACATCACAGAATTATGTATATCATAGTAGTTGTTTTACTGCACAGTTATTGCTTTGAAGTCAAATGGTTTAATCACTGCCTAAGCCTCTGCAGTACTGAATCAATCCAGATGTTTGACCACACTGATCTAATGAAGAGAATATTAATGACATCTGGATATCTACAGTCACTTGAGCCATGGTTGTTGTGTAATGCGTCAAAGGAAATTCTAAACAATGAAGCTAACATCTGTTCTTCTTTAATAAATGTGACCCCAGGAGAGATACAGAGTGAAAACAACAGGAAACTAAGGAAACAAGCTGTCATTTTACCATGCCAAATTCACTGTGTAGAGATAAGAGAGATGCCGCAAAGAAGAGAGCAAGTAAAGAGCACAGAATATTTCACAAGATGCCAAGATGTCCAGACAAACTGAAGCAGATAATCAATCTTGTGACTGATAAAATGAAATAATCAAACTTTGAATAAGTCTCTCTGAAGAAGACTTGGAACAAGTTTGATCCAACCAAGGCTTTTAGCTGAAACAGAGAGATACAGTAGAAACACAGGGATGAAAGAATACAAAGAGAGGGCTTTCACATCAAATGTGGACCCACCATTCTTGAGTTTCACCTGCTCTGTCCTGGCCTGAACACTCAGCTCTCTGTTTGGTGAAGACATGAGGTAATACTCTCCTTTGCCATTGAAAGTGTACCTGAGGCCGTCGAATGTTATGAAATGTGGATCCCCAAGGACGACACCTGCGAGGCGTCAAGAAACACACCACTGATTTGTTTATATCAAATGCTATTTTGGAAAACACATTTTACAATGCACTGCTGATATCGCATTCATCTAAACATTGTTATTTTCTTATAGCAGTATGCGGATTGCAGTTGTGTTTATAGTCTCTGGAGAGAAGGCAGTGAGATGTATGATCTAATATATTTCCACATCTTAGCACTCAGTAGCAGACTATAATTTATTTACTTCTCCTGCAAACGCCCAGAATGTTACCTGCTCCTGGGGTAACCTTTTGTAGGGTAGAAAATGTGCAGTCCCACAGAGGATTAAATAAAGATAACCAATCATAGATAACACAAACTCTAATTCTCAAAGCTTTTCTGCATTTTTTGGTGCAAATTTTACCCCATATTTGGCATTGGAAAAAAAATCAACAGCCTACAGTCACTTTAACATTACTGAATATAAATTTGTAATAAATTATATCCTTGTGCTGTCAAAAATTTTAGGACATAATCATGTTAATAATTACCCATGACAAAAATAATAAAATATTTAGACTTTTCTTTAAAAGTTTAACATTAAATACATCTGACTTTTAAAATAAGGGAATAAAGCAAAAAAATGTTACATCAGAGTTAAGACTAACTGAAAAGGAAACTACAGACTGAACAATACGGCCAGCTTATGAATCAGAAATTGTAAATCTGATTCAAATACCTGGTTAATACGGTTGTTACTGATGATAGCAGTCAAACGTCACTCTTTTGCCTTCAAGCCAAAACCTCCTCACTCCACTTTTCAGGAAATGGAAAAAAGGTTGCATTTACTTTTTTTCCCCCACACTGAATGGTGATAATCAGCATCTTTTTGACAATTTTTATTGATTTAAAGTTTGTAAAAACACACTGACAGATGTATAGGGTGATCAACAGCACTGATATATGAAAAGAAAAGAAAATAAAGAAAAATTGAGATATGAGGTTTAGGCCCAACATCAGCGACGTCCTACTCTTTAGATTGAGTATGCGCCTGTTTGGGTGAAAAAAAAAGTTCTAATAGCCATTACCCTGTACTGTTTTGCTATTTCTAGCTTGCCCCATTTATTGCCATTCACTTAGATGGAATGTTCTCACCAGGCAGGCAGGGTTTAGCACTGTTGGGGCAAAGTACCAGACCAGTTGTGATGCTGTGCACAATTTAGCACAATTTAAATGCTTAATTCATTTCTCATTACCCAGATAATTGTTTAGCATTTTGTGGGAGTCTAAATTTACAAAAGTTGTCATTTATTCACTTGATTTGACTTATAAATTGTCTCACCAGCTCTTGGGGGCTTGTAGTTGTGACAACCACTTGAAGGTCGATGGTTGAAGTAGATTTGGCAGTTGTCTGACCACAGGCAGCAGTAGTAGAAAGATATGACATCATAAAGCCAGTGGGAGTACCCTGGCACCCTTGGTGGCTCCCTGTATGGAGGGGAGCCCCAGTCGTGAGCCCTGTCCGGGGTGCTGCCACTGATAGAGTCTCCTGTCAGAAGCAGAGCTCCTGTGCTGTCATAACAGCACTGCTGACCTGATCCATGAGTAGGACTGGAAAATGAAAAATAGGTGAATATGCTTTGGATTTTTTTCTTCAAAACATATAAAAACTTGATGAGTCCCCTTGTTGCTCCTACCTGGCTTTAATTGCTCGGACACAGTGGATACTACCTGGGTGCCAAGTACACACACTGCCCGTCTCAATGTCACAACTATAGTCAGTCTGATATAACACAATGCAAAGAAATGTCATAATATATTAAATAAACAAATAGCATTTAATTTGTATTCACATTTAATATGAAGAAATCATACCAATTGATCAGTCTCAAACTTTGTTGACTTTAACAGAAACTGATCAGTTACTCAGATTTAAGCAGATTCATCAACAATTCTGATCTAAAGTTGAGTCTCTAACTTTAATAAATATCATCTTTACACTGATTCCATATGATTTCTCTAACATAGATGTACATATATATATAGATATACGTGTTTGCTTATTAATCATCAAATTTTAGAAAATTTTGTGTGTGGCCACTTTCAATCTTAGAACACTCGTAGGTTTCTTCACAGTCATAAGAACATAACTGAAATTTGCTGAGGCCAATTATTACGAATAACAGCTTAAAGAAACATGAGCTTAAAAAGCAGGTCAAATACAACCTTTACACAATGGATCATCAATCAGTTACTCCTTACTCCATACTGTACCTGTTATCAGTTAAGATGGTAAAATTCTCAATATATCAAGAAATCACAAGTTGTTCTTTCAAGTACACTCACATGAAACCGTCCTGTGTCTGCTCGAGCCTGAGCCAGAGTGCATGGGCAGTCAATGAGTTCATCCAGGAAATTGGGTAACTTCTTCTCCACTTTGTCCCACTGCAGACACTTTTCTCTGGCCCATGCTGCAGAGTCATCTCTGAAAGTCTGCTCCAGGTGCCAGGCTAACACATGACCTGCACTCCAAAGACACTGTATATCTCTGCATAAAGAAAAAATGCTAGATTATCTTAAGTACTTCACAAGACTGAATTTTCTAAAGTATGAGGGTAAAATCAGTGTCAAAAGTTGGTGGACATATGTATATATTTCAGAGATTAGTTAATTCAGTCCAGTCTTTGATATATCAGACTCATTTTCCATAGTTCATCAGGGAAAGAGTGACATTTTTACAGTTTTTCCCCATCCAACTGCTGCTTCATAATATATTTAATAACAGTGATGAACTGTTTTAGCTGTCTGTTTTTTTTACCAGTACTGTAGGAAAAGTCTGACAGCCAGACTCTATCTGGATCATGGAAACCAACGATATTACTGTTGTTTCTCGCTTGCATAATGCAGTTATGTATTATTCTAATTTTCATACATATTTAAAATTGTGATACGTATTTTTCATCATTTAAAAGCAATTGCAAATACTGTATCTTACATTTTTCCTAAGCTTTTGATCATGTATAAGACACATAAAACTAGCAACTTTACTATGTTTTACTATGTTTTTTCAAGAGTCAACTTAACAGAGGCCAAAAATGTTCTCTTTAAATGAATTCCTGAGTCTTAGATTTTCAATAATACTGGAAAATTTTTTGAAAGCTTGATTTGTAACAGGGATACCTTGCTCCATCTGACTTAGAACTAGCAGTGATGCGGATATTCCCCACCATCCACTCAGAGTGTTCATGTGAGGGCTCTGGAATGAAGCTGAAGGCCCCAGTGTTGGGTTGATTCCTGGCCAGAGAGTACAGATAGCTCAGCTCGGCATGTAGAGATGGTGATCCATCCCCTCCTGCCCCAGTGCTTCTGCTGGATTCACTGTAACCCCATAGCTCTATGTTGACCTTATCAGCTCCGATCAAAGAGTTGTTCCATGTCATCTCAAGCTGTCCTGTCGTGCTCTGGATGCCGTAGTTCTGCCACTTTGTCACATTCACCAAGGAGACTTCAAAGGCAGGGTCTGCTTTGTTAGGGTGGACTATCACAGTGAAGACAGTAAAAATGCAATATTGAAAGGATGCATAGTTTTGTCCAAAGTAGACATTTGATCATGAAAGGATAGTGTATTAAAAGTGGATGTAGTCTTGACTTCAACCTTTCTTTGAGCATGTAGTATCGAAGCCCTAAGTTAAGCATGCTACCCCTTAATTAGACAAAAGGGTGGACTGGATGCAGTGTTATCTTTCTGTATTGGATTGGTAACAAATGTTTCTCAGTGTGGAGAATTAGAATAATTTTCAGGTAATGGGGTGCCCTCTTTTGCCCAATAGAAAGAATGCAGGCTAACAGCACCTCCAATGATGGCATGAGTTTTAAAATGAGGAGTTTAGGTCCACTTTATGTTTAAAGCCTAGATCTTGGGGTCAAATATTGAGGTTATCAACCACAGAGAAGAGGAAAACTACGAGACAGGCTATTTTAAGAAATGACAATTTCTAGAGTTACAGCTGCACAAATAGATTAATGTGTGTAGGTAGCAGTGTGCGCTACAAAATATGCTTTCATGTAATGAATGATCTTTATCTTAGTGTAACCATTTCATATTTTGTGTTTTTAATTAATATTCTAAAACTCCTGTGATTAGTTTTAGGTGAAATTACAATTAATGATGATCAGCTAGAAGATGAACTACACCTATATAGTTTTTCATATTTCCTGTTAAATCCACTGCCAAGTGGCTGTCAGACAAGGCAGTCCCCAGCAACATTTTTCTTTTCTTTTTACAGTTACCAAGGTTAATATTCCCATTGTATGACTCTATTTTGTTAGAACACAGCAGGATGAGATTGCATGCATGTACAAGGAAAACTTAGTAAAGAGATACTATTTATCCAATGGGTTTTAATAATCAACACAAACAAAACCTTCCTAACAGGGGCTTTAAAATGCAAAATGGAAAGCTAAAACTTAAATAAAGAGGCCCCAAAAATGATTCTTTATGTAAAATCAATGATAGATCCTAAATCACTGCAGTGTATATCCCATTCTAAGCAAAATTTATCTTACTACAAGTTTTTTGAGTTACAAATTTTGAAGTCCGCTACATACCAGACAAGTACTCTCCAGATCTGTCGTAATTTATTCCATCTGTTGAGACAGTAAATGGGATCCAACCTGTCTCATATAGTAAAGGACAGACACAAAAAGCATGACCTTCAGCATCATTGAAGCCCTCTTGGTCAATCTTGCCTTTGAATCTGAAAGAAAAAAAAACCCATCTTGATTTTCCTGGTTTGCTAACACCAGTCCTTTACTTGCTTTGTAAAGTGTTTAGTGCAAGATTCAACTTCAGAACAATCTGAGACACAAGTCCCACTCAGGTTCAAATTCATTGCACTGGGAAAATAATCTGAATTTATCATGACAAGAGGTAACAGACATAAATACTTATCATTTTAATGATGAAATTTTGTTTTCTTTATTTATATAGGCAGCATGTGTCCATCATGTTTTCATTTGCTCATCAGTAAAACTGTTACCACATAGAGCTTGCATGAGCATTTTTTCACAATCTATTCCATCCATTCCAACATACTGACGTGCTATTCAAACACTGGCTGCTTTTGTGTCACCTTTTCAGAGAAGAGAGTTCCTACTGACATGTTTGGTTGTCCTTCAGTGTTACATTTAAAGCGCTTTAAATTGCATAAAAAAATTGTACGGCTTTGATCGTTTGAATTGTTTTTATCCTGAGGTTTGTTATGCCCTTGCTGTAGATAAAACATCATATGTGGGGAAAGAAAATATGAACATGAACTACTCATTTTATGGTGCATTGCATAAAAACTTAACTGGTGTAGGCTATATCTTAGTCACACATCTTGGTTGTGAAAAGACAAGAACTATATACTCCATGTTTTTCTTTTTTTTTTTTTTTTTTTTGAAAGTCTAATGTTTCTGATCTAAGAGTTAAAGCAAGATATTTTTTATGTTCGCCTTGGGACTTCAATGTGTGAATTTCTTTCACTGTACACAAACCTGCAGTGAAGTCGTCCACCAGGATTAAGGACCAAACTGAGGATCCTGAGAGCTCTTCCTCCCAGCATGGAACTGGAGTAAGGTGTCACCTGTAAACAGGACTGGTTGTAGTCTGCACAGCAGGTAAGCAAAGACACACAGGTTGTGTGGCAGGAGCACTCCTCCATAATGTCGCCACACTTTCCCCTACATGAGTGGCCAGCTATAAACAACAAACATTTTATTAACATGATGATAGATCAAAACTCCATCATCATATCATATGGTACAGAGGCTTGACATGTTATGACGTAACCAGCGATTTCATCTATGAAAGAGGGAAAATTATATCATAATTTACTTCATCACTTGCTCAAAATGAACTGTCAAACTATACACAATAAATTACTTTAGAAGGTGACTTACCAGCTGTTTTGTAGGCGATAAGAAGAAAAAAAACCCAAAGAAAAAAATTGCCTCGAAAGTTACCTCTCATGTCTAAGGAAGAGGAAGCAAGACAAGGCACTGCTAACACAAGCGTCCCAGCACCATTGTTTGTTTAAAACTTTGACTGAATAGTAAAGCGAGTGTTTCAAAGGTCATTCAAAGGCAACCTGAGTTAACAGGCAGTTTAGACGGTAATTAAGAAGTTATGAATTAACAGGCGTTAATCCAGCGGAGGGCGGTGGGTCTTAAAAGGTTTCCTTTCTCCAGTGGTAACTTATTTATACTTATTAAATGTATTCTGTTATTTAAAACCGATCTGGTATCAATAAACTCTTTTTTGAGTCGGTTTTGCATATATGTTAAACCAACCGTTAACGCTTGTTTATTCATGTTGAATTAATATCCTCTCGCGAGACAATGTTGGAACACACAGTGAAACGCATGCGCACACGTTACTTGCATCCAGCTGCTAACTGAATCTGAATGAATGGAAGGCGATCTAAGATAAAATAAGATAAATGCCTGCTGTTTTATATTTTACCTTTCCGAGAATCAACGTTTATTGCGACTAGAAAGGGGATGGAGGAAAAGCAGGGAGAAAGGAGGCCTCTTTTTGTCAGCTAACACGTTAAAATGCCAGCTAACGTTAGCTTCAGGCTATTATAAACCATAGACTGTAAACAGACGAAGCATCATTAGCTTTGAATGGGTAGAGATAATTGAGGAAAATGTATTTTCTTTACACAATTGTCGCGTCTTTAGTTTCTTTTTTCATTTTGAAATGGCTGAAAAAGAGGAGGTACTGCACCGACCTGAAGAGACTGGATGGAAAAACGGTTCTTATTACAGGTAAATAGAAATCTAAAACATAATTATTGCAGTACATAGTATTCTTTAGTAACCTAGTAACTGAACTTTGCTGCATGTTCGATCTTAAATGTGGTTTTAATTGATAGCAGCCTTTATTACCTTCCTTTACCGGTGTGACCTGGTATTAAAATTTAATACTAGATAATACATCCATCCATTCATACTGCTTTCCTTGTCTCATGCAGACTAAAACGGTTTTTATTTATTTTCTTTGCAGGTGGTAATTCTGGCATTGGCAAAGAGACAGCTGTTGCCTTGGCCATTAGAGGTGCTCGTGTCATCATTGCTTGCAGAGATGTGGAAAAAGCAAAGAAGGCTGTAAGAGAGATCAAATTCAAGAGTCACAGCCTTAATGTACTCCACATGGAGCTGGATCTGGCCAACCTGCGCTCTGTGAGGGATTTCTGTAAGAGCTTCCTTCAGGGAGAGAAGAGGCTGGATATCCTGATCAATAATGCAGGTGAAGGTGGCAATCGCACATACATCACTTTGTACCTGAGGGAAAATCCATTTCATTTCAGAAAGAAGGACATTGTTCTTTAAGTAGATAACTTAAAAGTTTAATTGGCTACTCTGCATTGTAAGAGGCCGTATGCTTTCAAGACAGCCCGGTCAAGATTATTCAGGTCTTTATATCCTTAATTAGCTTTTAGTAATTCCAAATCAATTTAACTTCCTTTTTAATAGACAGGAGAATTCAACCACATTGTATTTTTGGTGGCATGTATTATCAACATTTTGTGTATTTTTGAGTCGGTCCAACAAAATGTCAAGTCAATACAGCTGCTGAAACACACTCAAGCACATAATAAAAAACTGGAATGTATTTCTTTTGTTGTAACATTTGCTTTAAAATCAAAGCTATCAGCTGCTTAAAAAAAAAATTCAGTGATTTAAAGAAAAATATACATTAATTTAAAAGGTGATGTTCAAAACTATCATACTCAGAATCAGATAATTATTTGCTGTAGTCTTTTATGGGAGGAAATGATTTGTTTATAAAATTCTGGGATTAATCAATCCAGATCTACAAATAAAACGTACAAGGCATGGCAATTAAACGAGTGTGCTTATGAGGATTAAAGCATGTGGTTGAAGTATTATTTGATTACATGTGATGAAACTTGGATCTTCCTATACGATCCTGAGAGAAAACGGCAGTCAGTGCATTAGAAAACACAATCGCTGCAAAGGATGAAGAAAGCACGACAAAGCATGCCCAAATTCAAGGCCGCGTTGATTGTCTTCTTTGACATTAAGGGTATTATTTTGGAGGAGTGGGTTCTAGAAAGGTTGACGGTGAATCAACACTATTACAGTCAGGCTCTAGAAAACTGAGAGAAAAAGTCTGAAGGAAGAGAGCACAATTGTGGAAAAATGGTTACTCCGCTTTATAGTTTTGACCTCTTTCTTGCTCCTCATTCTCCAGGCATGCCCAGTGTCCTTGACTGGACAGACGACGGCTTCAGCATGTGTTTTGGTGTCAACCACTTGGGCCACTTCCTCCTAACCAATCTGCTTCTGCCTCGCCTGAAGGAATGTGCTCCCAGCCGGGTGGTTACCCTCACATGCTCCACCTACAAATACCAAAAACTTGACTTCCAGGACCTCAACTACAACCTGCTGCCCTTCTTCACCTTCTGCCGCAGCAAGCTGGCCAACATCTACTTCAGTCAGGAGCTGGCTCGCATCACTGAAGGAAAAGGCGTGACTTCATATGCGGTGCACCCTGGTATAACCTTTTTTTCTTCCATAGGAACAATCATGGAGTTGAATTTTCAGATATTAGGACTGTGTGTGTTTGGATTTTGTCTTATAATTGTTAGAAAATCATTAGCTTTGGAATTTGTCCATATCTCCAGTTACTCTGTATTTTTCCTAAATTCTCTTTCTTACTTGTTCTGACAGGTTTTGTCCAAAGCGGTTGGACGTGCCACTTCTCCATCCTGTTCCGAATGCTGATGCAGGTAATCATGTGGATGTTTTTTGTGCCATGTGAAATTGGAGCTCAGACTGTTATTTACTGCGCGGTGTCTGACGAAGCTGCCAAACACAGCGGGGGCTACTTCATGGACTGCCGGCCTGCTACTCTGCGTCCTTTTGCAAGAGATGCAGGCGTGGCGAAGAAATTGTGGGAGGCCAGTGAAAGACTGGTGAAACTGGCTTAATAATGAATGTTTTTATTTCATCCTTTATGTTACATATTTATGCCCTTTAACAAGGTTTTGTTTATGTGAACAAGTGTCTTGTTCATTCTTGTGCCTGTGTATTGTTGGATTTTTTACAAACAAAACTTAATTGTCAGCACAGATTTTGATTACTTTCTTATTTTTGTGAAAAAATGTTGTTTTTTTTTCACTGCTGTGGGAGACTGTTGTCATTCAGATATTCAGTTGTCATGCCATGACTTCAGATATTGACATCGGCCGACATGGTGATAATTTTTAAAATATGCTTCTGTTCAAGCAGAATTTCTGGGAAAAAAAAGAAACCACATCTGGCCCTTGAGTAAAAAGGAGTTTAAATTCAGGATTGTCTGTTTTTTATTGATTAAAGTTTTCGGCTCGAATGAATGTGGAGTTGTTTGTTAAAACACTTAGCAGAAAATAAGATTATAAGAAAATGTAGATCTGAGGTCAATTTGATCTTCTGTTTGTTTAACTTTGTGTTCATTAATCTCCATCTTAAAATAAGAGCAGTGTTAGTGTGTGATCTCTCTGTGTCTTTATCATACTAGTGACAGAATAAAATCAGTCTGCTTAACCCCACATTTTTTAAATGATTTTTATCTGTTAAAGTCTCCACAGTCAGTTGCACAAAATGATTGGGGGCAAGACCAAGACCGCTCTCCAGCACTACAACGTGACAGGTATGGTAAAGTTCCATGGGGTTATTCAAAGTAAAAGTCCAATCAGTTTGGTTTTGTGGTGAGACGACTCACATTTTCATAGTTGAATCAAGGTTGATTCATTGTCAGAATTGATTGGAAATTCAACGTTATTTTCATGTTGATCATAGCGAGCACTTTCAATGTGTTTTTCAATGTCTGACATCAATGTTGATTGCAATCTTCAGCCTGACAGTATCGCAATTTTGATTCAAAGACTTTTCTGGGTCTGGACCCAAACACGGCAAACTTCTCACTGTATCTGTCTGATGATCTGACCAGTGTTAGAAATGGAGACAGAAACCACCAGCTTCCTAACAATCCAGGGAGATGCATTAACTATGTAGATAATCTGGGCTCTGAGCGCATCAGCTCAGGCAGACACAGCTGGGAGTTGGAGGTGGGAGACCACCCTGACTGGAATTTGGGTTTTGTTATGGAGTCATTTAGCAGAAAAGGAGAGATATCTGCTTCACAAGAGTATGGAATCTGTTGTTTGCTGCATCGCAGTGGGAAATACACAAAAGGTCCTAATAGAATTGTCACAGTGCAGAAGAATCTGCAAAGGACCAGAGTCCAGCTGGACTATAACAGGGCAGATTTCCTTCTATGACCCTGAAGACAATTCTCACATCTACACGTACAGAGACACTTTCACCGAGAGACTCTTCCCATATTCATGTATTGGAAAGTCTGGTAATGCTACTGATCTGAAATCAAAAGCTGTCACACTGAGATTTCTCGCTGCTGACTTTTCAGTGATTTACCAAGATTTTTAGAAATGAGGTTTTGATGCAATCACAAATAATCACATTCTTTTCCTGAAAGATGAGAATCATTTAGCTATGGGTGGGGTTTAGTTATACTCAAAGCCATTTGCAATGACTGCCTTCAGTGTGGTGAGTACCTCAGATGTAGCTGTAGTGTAGCGTCAGTTTTACTAGAACTGGACCACGTTTCTGTATGTTAAAAAGGATAAAAATGACACTAAAAGGTTTTCATGATGGAAAAGATGTTTTGGCTCTTCAGCCGACCTGCTTCAGCATGAGTTTGTGATAGTTATGGGGGGAAAGGATTAGTTGTGTGGGTGGTTGTATACAGTGGCAGCTAGTGGAGTGATTAGCTCGGGCTTAGCCACAGTGGCAGTTTTGTCAGAACTGAACGACATTTCTTAGTCAGAACAAGGGCGGAGAACAATGCTGAGAGCTTTTCATGATGGAAAATATGTTTTCGCCCTTCTCCTGGTCTGCTTTGGCATGAGTTTGCAACAGTTGGTCTGCCGGTGTCTGATGGCTGCTCCGGTGGTAGCTATTAGCTTGGATGAAGCTGTGGGAAAGCGGCAGTTTAAGCTGAACTGGACCAAATTTCTCATTAAAACAAGAATATAGAGCCACAGATTGTCTTGGCTGAGATGTTTTTACACGTCTCCTGACCGGTCTTGGCATAAATTTTATTCACCGAGAAGCTCCGCCATTAACAATCTATAGCAGCGGTAACCTGTCAGTTTAAGAGTAGCGCATGCCATTTTGTTGTGTTGCTCTGATTAGTCCGTCATGGAGTTAACAGACAGAACATTTCTCCAATTACCTTCCAAGACTTTTTTTTTTTAAAGTCCTGCCCTTCCCAAATGCTTTCTGTGGGAGCTTTCCCGGATGAATGTGAAATATATCAATGCAATGGAGATATGAACCTGTCTGTCTTGTGTGTCAGGTTACTTGCAGTGTCTTTGCTTTTATTGGTGTTAGTGACATCAGGGAACTAATCTTAGAAGGCAAGACAAAAATCAAAATTGCTAGACTTTCTGTCACAAGATGTCAAGATGTCAAAAGATTTTCAGAGCTGACAGGTCTCAGAGACCCTACGATTATCGGAACAGGCTATAATCATGCTGAAAACCTATGGTCTGACCTTGGCTTAAGGTGTATTTACTAAAAAGTAAACAGGTTTTTTTGTATGGATGAATTTCACATAATGAGGGAGAAAGTTGTCTGAAATGTCTAGTGGGGGCACAGTGTTGCATTGGTTATGGGACTGGGGGCACTTATGCCATAGACAAGCAGGTGATGGCAGAGTTTACATGTGGATCATTACAGGTAAATAGCATTAAATGAACACAAATGAGATACAGCAACAGAACTGCAGCTTCCAGGAACAGTGTACACTTTCTTATAAAGCAGTCTTCGATGTTCCAGTGTGTCAACAGCATTATAGGGTTTATTATGTAAAGCTCTGACCTTGTTGTACGGTTAATTTTAAAAGTGTATGTGATCACATACGCCTAAACCTAACAACCTGTATTGTTATACTTAAAAACTAAGATCTATTTTACTAATTTTGATCATTTATTTAGGTGTAGCTTGAGTTTGTAAAATGCCATGATGATGTGAAACCACCTAAGCCTGTTTTTGAAGAACTTCAGGATTCACAAGGGATAACTATTTTTTGTTGTTGTTTTCAATAAACTATGAATCACTAAAATTAACACTGTTATACAGTTTACGGAGGAACAAATTCACTTTTCTATTTCAATGATCCTTTTATTGATAACACCTTAACACATTTTCTTGAAGTTATAGAAACACGTGTAGCATGTAAGAGAAGAGAGCAATAATCTGAAAAATCAGAGGATTAATATCATTATACAGAAGAAAACTGAACTTACAAAGAAAGAGACATGGGGAACTAGAGAGAAAGACTGTAGAGAAATGATTGAATTACGTTGCAAACAGAGGGAACAAGAGAAAGAGTGAAAGACACCCTACAAAGAGAAGTCAGCTCAGTGTTGTCAGTGCAGCCTCATCACTATCAGCAGAAAGACTACAGAACAGGAAGACAGCAGAGAAACACGGTTATTGTCCTTTATATTAAGAGCTGCACAATTTAGCATTTTCAATCATGAGTTCAGCTTGGATTAGCAATAAAATCCTGATTTCTTAGATAGCATTTTATTATAATGAGAGAGTAAAAAGTGTCTGGACACTTTCTGATTAAAAAAAGAATGAAGGATTATGAGTCTGTATCTCAAAATCAAGAAATCAAACTGTATTGGAGCACTTATTCAGCTCATAATTGTACAACTCCAAAGATAATATCCTAATGAGCATTCCCCTCTTCTGTCTTATATATTGTTGATTTTCTGGGTGGATTGTCTGTTAGATTTGACACTGAGGTCAACTTTTTGCGCAACCAAATCCATCCATGTTCATTGTGCTTTTCTCTGTGTGAGTGCACCCCCTGTTGGAGCTCCTCAAAGCAACATATAGGCAGAGTGAAGCAGCAGCACGGACAACACAGAGCTAGGGAGAGAAGCATGCGAGAATAACCTTCACATCATTATCATGGTCACTGTCATCATCCTTATAGTGCCACCGTCAAAAATATCTTAATCCTGATCACTATAGTCATCTTCATTATATCATCTGCAGACAAAAATAGATATATGCACTTAAAAGCTGAGAAAATAGACGAGAGACGTCGAGTAAAACAGCATTCAGTAGAAAATGAGAAACCAAATAAAAAGGAAACCACCAAAAACAAGTGTTCTGTTGACTGCCATGCAAAGAAAATGCCAGCTACACCGCTAGTTAGTTGCAGTTGTGTAATACTGTGTACTCCCTCGTTTTAAATATGTGAATCTTATATTGACTTTCCAGGCTAGTAAACACAATAAACAAAAGAACAACACTTTTGCACTGTACATGCTGCTATGTCTTCTTTTTCTGAGGACTGTGGGGGTCTTGGTAGGCTAGCATAATGATGCATGTAACCTTTGACCATTTTGGTATAAAACAGGGTCAACTAGACATCAACACTGGTACTTGATGAGACAAGAGAGAGACTTGCAAAATCTGTTCCAAAAAACGTTCATTGCCTTAGAAAAAAGGCTTTTAGAGGGACAGCTCACACAAAATACAATCCATATTATGTCGACTTCAACTCTGGCACTCAGACAAACCGAAGTGAAAAAGGAAAAATAGACAATCAAAGTCAGAAAACAACTTAAATCTCTGGATGCAGAAGGAAAACAGCAAAAAAAAAAAAAAAAAAAAATTCACACCAATGTTGGTCATTGCAGAAAACACATGCAGGATGCAAATTTGACGTACTATCCCTTTAAAAACATGTTTTACATGGAGCAGCATCCCTTCTGAACAACAGAGAGTACTTGCACAAGTGCATGAGCTGTACAATATTACACAAAAAAGCACAATAAAAATACCCACTACAATAAATAAATAAATACTCAAAATAAATAAAAACCTGAGGACTTTCCACCAAACTGACTGCCCGCTCTCTTAATATCTTGGTCTGACCAATAGGGGCGAGAAAAATGTGAAGGCAGCCAATGGTGCAAGAGCAAAAGACAGAGGAGTGGACTGCAAGCCAAACCCCTGAAAACAAAACAAAAACAAAAATCAGTTTTCAGTGCTGAAGAGTCCAACGGATTTATCCTGCCACCTCCTGGCACAAGCACTTTCAATCATAACAAGCTGATCATACATTAAAAAAAGAAGAGAGGAAATTAAATCATAAGGAAAAAAAATGTTCAGCTGAAGGCAGGGGACTGATATGTCCTCTGAAATAAAGCCTTCTTCTTACATTAACCACGAGACACCTCCAAAAAGTAAAGAGCAGTAAATGTTCTGTACATGCTTTCACACTCACACACAAAGAAATATTGCACCCTGTAGCAAAGGACGGCCAATTTAGCACAGGACAGAGACGACCGCCTCACACAAGCACTCTTGATTGTTTAGTACTGAATGGGGCCTTATGGCGAGAGAGAAGATGGCTGTTTGTGGTCAAAAACGTAAGGTTTAGAACATAAAACACAAAATAGTGCTAAGTTTCTTACCATGAAAATATTAAATTTACCATAAGAATATACTTTTAGGTTACGCTGACAAATTTAGCTTAAGTCCTACCAATTAAATTATCTTGCTCCTAAATAAGAACAATGTTTCCCTCATGAGGTCAGACTGATCTCTCCTTAGCCCTGCATGTTTGCACATTACCCTTAGCGAACATTTTTAACGTACAAAAATGCACAGGTGTTTTTCGAAGTTTGCATTAAGAGAAAAAAAGTGTAAAGCTAACTGTGATCCTTTTCCAAAGCGACCTCATTGTGCAGAGCTCATCATTGAGAGTGGAAGAGTGCAGATCCTTCAGCCAGAGAGGATTCACTGTGTATTAACTATACAATTCCTCTAGCAGGTGTGTTTTTATGCTCATGTTTTGGTGCAGGAAGACACACAGAATTTAGCTAATCCTACCCCTTGTGTTCACCCTGCAATGATGAAAAAATGCTCTTCCACTTGTGCAGTCAGTATGTAAGAATGAGCAAATGTGCACACTGCTTGTCTACCTGATATAACAGTCACACAAAAGAACTTGTTCTCAGCTTTAACTCAAAACAACATAAGACAAACACCCATTCACGCACACAAAAAAAAAAGAGCCAAAAGCAAGCAAAAACAACAACAAAAGAAAAGTCCATGAGTTTGGGCGCAATATTAAAGCTAACATACATACGCAAATTACAAAACAGCAAATATCATTTTCCACTTAATACCAACAATAAAAAAACAGCTACTGTTAATAAGGGGAAAACATGCTTCTTCAAAAAGATTAAGAAAAAAACTCAATTCTAGAAACCACTGGCAGCAAGAATTTTGAATTATACAAATAACATATACAATTGTGTGTCATAGTAATAATAATCATAATTATAATGATAATAATATAGCAATGATAGTAGTAGATTTGACTTTACAGTGCAGTGTTTTTGTCATACAAGTGTGAATTCACAGGAGGACAAGAGGGTTGGTTTCACAAAAATCGTGGGGACAGACCACAGGAAGAAGGAATCACACCAAGTGCTGAAAACATCCCGCTACCACCAACCAACCAACAAGAGGAAGCAGGAGGATGAGGGTGAAGGCTGTCTGGCTGTTGGACGTTCCATTGCCGTCATTTGGTGGTTGTCAGAGGATGTTGTAGAGCCAGTGATAGACAGGGGGCAGTAGTAGTAAAAGAAGAGATGCATGCTGAAGGGGAGGGTTGAGCCACGGCATCCAGTAAAGAGGTTCTGTTGTTGAAAGGTGAGCAGCCATGTCCACAAACAGACAACATACTTGTTCTTTCACCCCTTCCTCCTCTTCCTCATTGTCTCCAGCTGAACACTCTTACAGACAAAACTTCAGAATTCACCTGGAAAGAAAAAAAAATGACAAATACACATGAAAAGCAGGAATGAGACAGGCCATCTACATCATTAAATTAAAGGTATAGTTTAACATTTTCAGAGACGGCCTTTTAACAGCAAAGAGTTAAAGAATATGATTGAGATCACTTTGTGGCTTATACTTCTTTTTAAACAAATAAACAAGATCTCAATTTTAATAAGACTGCCATACATATCTGAACTTTTGACCATTGTAGTGCTGCAGAGATACAATGCCCTTTAAATTCTTTACATCAGACAAGCGCTTGCTTCTGACCAAAGTTGAGCTAAAATAACTGACACAATATGCAGACTGAAGGAACATATGGGTGCACTTGTTTTGCTTGAGCACAAAGGGGGTGAACTTTCTTCTGCTGGACTTTGTTAGAATCTTGAGATTCTCCTCTTTCTTACAGTGACAACGTTCACTCAATATTTTTTGGTTTCAATAAGTGTGTTAACCACTTAAATTCCAAAGGGCCAGAATAAGGGTAGTGCAGGAATTTGTCTTCATGGGGCCCTAAATAGTCCTTAGAGGGCAATTGTCTACCTTTGCTTCATGGTAAAATCCACCTCTGTTTTAGAGCGAAGGCCATTTCCTCTTCAGCATTGTGGCAAAGTGACCAGATGTGTTATACAGGGGAAGTGATGTAATGGGAGATGGGAAGGGGGAAAACTGAAACAAAAGGCGCAACAATTTTGGATTTTATTGAAAATCTTTACATATTTAGGATTTTTTTAATGTCAAACCAGTACACCCAAGAATTCTTCTGCGAGGTATCAAGGGCAATTAGAGCAGTGGTATGGCGTGCAAATAAAGACAGACACACAGAACATAGACATGCTGCCAATTATACTAGTAAGATCTGAGAAGACATTTAAACATAGATTGTTTTTTATGGTCCAAAAATAACACGTTGTGATTTTAATCATTTATGAAGTTAGAAAAAAAATCTGGTACACAAGCAAAAATTCCCAATCATGGTCATTTTTCCTTTTATCAAAAGTTACAATGTGAATGACAACAGGAAAAAATTCCTGTGTTACAGGTACAACCCCTGAAGCTTCTTTTTAAAGTATCTGTTTGAACAAAAAGAAGAAAATAAATAGGAAAACTTTTATTTTTTATTTTCTTGCAGTAATCCAACTGCTGTATTCATACCTCACTGTAATGGTGCAGCCGGTGCGCCTGAGCAGTGGAAGTGGATGTTCTGCCACTTGCTGTCCTTGCGATGCCACACGCGAGTTTCCTCTGACTGGCTGGACCTCGGCCGACCCTGACCATCAACAAACTGAGTCAGACGAATGTAAGCGATGCAGGCGGCGTCCTCGCCAATCAGGTGGACATGGGGGTTCAGGATGGTGGTGTGGATGGGCTTGTTATTCTTTGCCAAAACTGAAAAGAAAATGAGAGTAATGATGAGAAAAAAAAACATTACAAACATATTCTAAATAAACAGAAAAATCTTTAAAGCTTTGCAACTTTGTTTTGCACACTGGAGTCCTGTAGCGCTGCAAGCAGAAACGGGCTTTTTAAGGAAGGTTCAACAAATGATGTCAAATTATGTGCAAAAAGATGTTACAATTGCTGGATTGTAGAACATCTTCAGCCACCAATGATAAGTTTAGTTTTTAAAGGATGAAATGCTGGTCTAAAATCTCCTTCTGTGACTTTCTTATTAGACCCAGTCATTGAAAACATTTTCAATGGGATGTTTCAGTATTTTGAAGTTGAGTCATGTTAGGTACGTAGCAGTAGCAGTGGCTTTACCCTCCAGTGATTTCAGTAAGCACTGCTCCTGTAAGAAGGACTTGCAGGTTGTATTGACCAGGAGCCTAGGCTGTACAGCATAACAGATGGGTACAGTTTCTCCGTGGATTTTTGTGAGTTTTTGATAAAAATGGGCGACAAAACAATGTTTGTTGAAACGTAAATACTACTGAAAGCTTTTGAAGAATTTTATTTTTTACCCTATTTTGTCACTAGTTTGCAAATGCAGGCTTTGGCTACCAGTTGCATACTCTTGCATTGCAAAACTCAACCCATCTGTTATGCTGTATTGCCTAGCTTCCTGGCAGATACAACCAGCAAGTCTGCCTTGAAGGAGCAATGCTCACTGAAATCACTGGAGACTAATTCCCATTACTGCTACATACCTCATACAACTCAACTTCAAAAGTTGCACTGATGAAGGGAAATGAACAGAAACTATGTGAAAAAGGAGTGAACATTTTCTGTTTTTGAACTCCATTTTAAGAGTCAGATTAATGAGATAAACTTACGTGCTTTTCCACTATGTGGTACCAACTCAACTCATCTGAACTCTACTAGATTTTTTCCTCAAATTTTGCTTTCCTGGTATCTCTTCTGGTGAGGTTCAAAGCTAGGTGAGCTGATACTAAAATATGCCAAGACATTGCTGGTATTGCTGGTATAGCTTACCAAAAAATCTGAAAACAAGGTTTTTTAAAGGTAAATGATGACTAAATGCAACAATTCTTTCAATCTTACGGTTCTCAAAGTAGAATCTGTGAAAGTCCATCCCTTCTACCAGGTTACCCAGCGCCTCCGGCTCAAATGAAGTCAGTCCAGGGTCGCAGATCTTTCTGCTCGGAAGAAAGGGACATGTTAGTGAAGCCAAACATTAACATGCCTTTGTTTTTATCAAAAGCTTCATACAGAGCCCCTGCCCCCAAAATACTCAAGACTCACGCATAGGCCTCAAAGTCTCCATTGTTGATTGCCTCTATCAGCTGCTCAGTGATCTTGATGATTTCTTGTTTGCGTGCTGCACAGAAACATCAGAGCAGGAGTTGATCAGATGTAACAGCAACAATTGCAAAATAGGAGGAAAGATATTTTTAAAATCATTTACATTGTTGGACACAGGTGGTCAGGCAGTTAGAGGCCACATGAGCTTAACACACTGAAAATACTGAAGGCTTTTAAAGACTGAAACAGATTTTCTAACCTCTTGTTCTTTGCATTTTGAGCCAGTAAAATGTCCTAAGATAGTGCTTTTTATTGTAAAATGCTTTGATTCTGTAAAACAAACATTCAAAACCAATTAATGCATTTTTGCACTGGTCTAGGGGTATACACCTGCACAACAAAATAATAATAGCACATTATCACACATACGTTCCAGGCATCTGAAACATCTGAAAAACTCCAACACGCTGTATTATGAACATACACACACAAGGCAATTCCTCATAGGATCACACATTGGTTGTTTGAGCAACCAAATGATGCATAAATCCACCGGCAGTCAACGGTGCTCTCCTTGGCAGACAGAGGAGAAGGTTAAAAAAGAACACATCCAGATAGTTCAATCTAACAATTAGCTGTTAGAACAACAGTCATGTACCATCTTTATCGAGAGCAGATCACACCACATGTTAATTACACACAGCCCAGTGATTGGCTACCATGCGGGGGTCAGGGTGGGTGACCACCTCTGTACTCACTCTGGGAGGCAGACAGGGACGGGCTGGAGGGGGAGTGAGGGGGAGGAGGGGAGGTGGTATGTGCGGGTTGAGGGGTGGGCCTGGCACAAGGTATCGGTGCCGGTGCAGCGTCAACCTCAGGTGCAGGGGCTGCCGGCACCCTGCGAACGCTGCTTACCAAGTCTGTGAGCCGAGACACTGAGCGGATGTTTCAGACAAGATTGATAAATAGATGGATAGAGGGATGATTAAAGAGAGGATGAATGTAAAAGAACAGATCAGAACAATGAGAGGGTAAACAAAGAAAATAATGGAATAAGGAAGTTAGAGAACAAATTCACTCAGCAGGCATTTTTTATCTTTAGATCAGAGTGGGAAACTCAGATACTGTGTTTTTTTTAAGTTGTAGCTCTGTGCCCAGGTTGTAACTAATACATCACATATGGTATTTAAAAAACTAATGTTAGCATTCTACTAATCCCTAGCTAACATCACTGAAATAGCTGATGTAACCCCTGCCTTGCTTGCAGTACTGTGATCTTACTGTAATCCAGCTATCATTATGATTAGTCGTTATATTTTGTTGCAACCCATTAAAATGGTAATTTTAAGGCGTTAAAAGGTGATTTTTGTGCACTGCAATGAGGGCAGGAATGTCAACAGGCTGCATAGTTCTTCCTGTAGTTTCATTCTTAAAACCTTTTTAATTTCAATCCTGAGTGCAGATTAAGTTTTTGCTTTGTATTATATGTTTTATGAATACTGATATGGACATTTAGGACTGGAACAGACTGAAAAGAATAAAGTAAAGTAAATAAGACATTGATAAAGACATAACTGTAAAGTAGACTGAGGTGAGCACAATCCAAAAGATGTGAAAAGAACAGCAATGCAGCCAGATGATATCACTACCCAGAATGCATTGCATAAAACGGCAGCCCACATTAAAGTATTTTTCAAATTTACTCAAAAATGTAGAAATCTAGTGTTTTTCTTTATTTACATATAGAAGACACTGATATCAATAAACTCAGCATGTCTTATCATGCAAGGGTCCTTTTAATAAATATGATTTTCATCTTAAAATATTGCCTTTTTGACAAGAGAAGTGCCACGCCACTACTGGCTCTTTAGGGCTCCTACACATGTTTAAAAACTAAGTTTAAACTTTTAAGACTTTTGTCAGATCTGAGCTGAGAAAGATTAACACCATACTTTGTGAGGCAAGCTTTCAAAAATAAAAGGAATGTAAGCTCTCTTGGTACAGTGGACAGAGCGGAAATATCTGGTTTTATTCACTGTAAATCAAATGTCTACAGATACACAACATATGTTTTTTTTTATTATAAAGACCCAAATTTGATCATTTTGGCACATTAATAGCTTATTTTCTTTATATATAGGACATAATGATATGCATCAAAACATATGCAACATGCATTATTCAAAAACGATTGTTTACAATCAAATAAATGTAGGAAGAAAAGAAAGCTTGGTTAAAGACATGCTAAGTCAAAGTGGCTTCTAAAATGTAATTTCCACTTTCCAAAAAAAATATGATTTTTTTTTAAGACTTTATATGATCTTGAATTTGTTATGTCCAATTCAAAACTTTTTAAAACTTTTTAAGGATCTGCAGGAATTCTGCAACAATAAGATCCAACTCCTTTAACTCAATTACAATACAGACATAATATTTATGCCCATTTATGAAATCTCTGGTCACAAGATAGGGCTGTTTGTCCAGTCCGACAGAGAGACTCTGAACAGAAATTCAGAAGAGTTATCACTTTCCTGTTTAACTCATTGGCCACTGGATTTGGGCTCCTAATGATTGCTTTACTGTGAAAGGTGGGTACTTTGCATTGTTTAGGAAGAGTACCCACTTGGGTCGCTCTTACCATTATGAAAACAAATCAGTTTGTCACTAACCCTGTGTCCTTGTAACAAGCAAACCTTTTAAACAGCAGAGAAGCATTTAACAGGTGAATAGGATGAGTGAGAAAAGTCTTTTCTCACTTTACTCGAATGTGTTCACCAAAAGTGCATCACTGCAAATGTATTTTATGAATAAGGCTTTTCAACTTTTCTCACCCGTCTGTGGCTCAGATGTTCATCGCTACTGAAATGGAACCCACATACACAAGAAGTGTACTGTTACTAAGTCTGTGCAAGTTCCTGTCAACTTGACACACAGTTGTTTTTTTTAATATAACGGGATTATATGTACACTTATTATTGGCTCTACACTTCTGTAGAATTTTCATTCAGTATTTAATGATGCTAAGGACTTAAGTGTCCACGTTATTTTGATGTAGTAAAATGGCGCCCATTTACAATGTGGCTTATTGTGTTTTTAATATGTTTATTTTTCCACTGTTGGATTTTTTTGACAGTAGTAAAAAATAGAGTTACTGTTTTGTTTTTTATGCTAAACAAACAGAAGCGCTGGATTTAGATTGGGACTTTGGAGGCAGTAATGATATTTTAATGTCTCATATTTGCTAGCCTGCTAACACCCATACTCTGAGAGCAGACAATGACCTATGGTGAGCTTAAATGTAGGATGTTTTATTTTCAAATTTCCAATTTTTCAAATTTTAACAGAAATTTTAGTTTAAAGTCTTAAAGCAGCTTTTACTTCTGTCAGCGTTCAGCTCCCTGCTCTCAGTGTTTTCTACTCACTCTGCATGGGGACAACAGGGGTGTGAGGAGGGGAGGGGGCTGAGAGGACAGCGGGAGGTGGGGTGCCGGATCTCCCCTCACAGTCAGGTGTGGGCCCTGAGCCCCTACGCACTGAACCAAGCAGGTCAGCAAACTTTGTAGCCGCTGAGTTCAGGAGGGAGGGAGAAGGAACATGAGAGACAGAGCACTTAAATGAAGAATGACACATGAACTGTAAAGTTTCAGATGAACAAACTCTGTCTTGGAGAGTACCTAGACCGCAGGTTGACAAGCCAAATAGAAGAAAGTAGAGATTTTTCAAACAACCCATCAGTATGTCAACATTCACTGTAAATGTGCATTTTACTTTTGCAGAGGCCAGATCATTTCATTTATTTTGTATCCTTTGTAATCCTTTCTTATCCATAATCATCTCACTTTCTACTTGAGTTGTTGACACATAAATACATGTATATGCGTTATAGTGTAAATCATATTGAAATAGAAAAATATATACCTTTTAAACATATATTTATTTATAGACCTGTATTCTTTAAGAATAATATAAAAACTGAAGTCAAATTCCTGGTTTGTTTGAACATACCAGGCCAATGCAGCAGACTGTGTTAAACCATGGCATGGGACATACTATTAGAGTTCTCCAAGACAAAGTTTGAAACAAAGACAGATAACAGAAAAAGAAAAGAAAAGAGGAAAATTCATGCATTGAAATGTCTAAAAGCAGTTTTTTAATGGTGCTATTCCATCTTTGTCCACAAGGAGGAAACAAAGAGTTGTCTAAACACATATGACAAAGGGGGTGGTAAGGGGAAGAAAAAAGTTGGATAGTAGAGAAGTAAAGTGACAACATCTCAGTGTTTTTCAGATTGGCTACTTTGGTTAATAACTGTTATCATTTTAGATTTTAGTCTAATCTAAAGATGCCTGGGGCTGATTAGGAAGGCTGAAATGAAGCACAGATGGTAAGAGTAAATCAGTGCTGCTAAATGACAGCAGATGTATGCTTTTAATACATGCAACAGCATGGAATACACAAAGGGAGGGTGAAGACAAGATGAATTTCTAGTGGAGCATGACCATGTGTGTGCGAGTGCAGCTGCATTTGGCTGGCCATGCTGACTTACAGTGCACAGCAGCTGAGGAGCACTGAGCGATATCAGGCTGGGAACTTGTGCTGGATTGCGCCTTAAGCGAGCTGTTGTCTAAGCTCTTCCCTGATAACATGCACACACAGAATGAGACCAAACATACGCAGAGAGAGATGAGGACCAGCACACATATTCATACAAAAACACAACTGAAATGTGACAGTGAATAATGGAGAAATGAAGGAAAGAGTGAGGGAAGTGTGAGATGATGTGACAGCCTCTTGTGATGAAAACTGATTTTAACCTGTATTCTTTCCAAATTTTTCTATGGCCAGCAGGAAGCAGCTCTCTATAGTACAGACTTCATTTCCTCAGAAACCTTGACTGAGTTCTTATAAATATGTCGTCTTCGTTGTGTTTGCTATTTTGGGTTGATCTGTTGGCCGCATTGCTTAACCCTGCCCCACAATTGGCGGCGGTATTGCAACGTTTGATCCATCTCCATAAGCTTCAAGAGGACGGACGAAAAACGGATGAAATAAACGTACGGTGGCTCCTGAGGCCAGCTGAGAACCACTGAAAGTCTGCGTCATGTGACCATCACAAGAGTCTTGTTCAGCATCAGTTGGTTTAATGAGTCAGCTTTTAGTTTTCTTGGCTTTTAAAACATTTCTTTATAAAAACTGTTTCTGCCAATACTGACACTTAAATAATACATAAGTCAGTCTTAAATACAGATGCACCTTGCAAACCAAGCTAACACTGCAGTTAGCTAGTTACTTGGTGTGTACTTTCCTAGCTCCTCTCCAGCTCCAACTGCTTTTTTTAATATACGTAATAGGCCACAACAGAGAGGTCGGTCTAGACCTGCCCTCTTTGTAAAGTGTCTTGAGATAACTTTGGCTATGAATTGGCATTATACACAAAGATTTATTGATTGAATACAGGCTTTTCCATCCCCCAAAATTCAAGATATTTAAGGCCAAGATACCAAGCCTGAAGCTCCAAACAGCTGGTCCAACAACAGTGGGTGACTTCATGTCAGTGTTAATTTTGGCAGCTATTTCTAATTTTAGTCTTAGTTTTAGTCTTTAAATGAAATGCATTTTAGTTCTAGTCACATTTTAGTAATTTCTATCCACTTAAGTTTTAGTCTAGTTTTAGTCAACAAAAACTCAACAACATTTTAGTCTAGTTTAAGTCCACAAAAAGTCCTCACATTTTAGTCCTTACTTTTAGCCCAAGCACTTATTTTGTTGCCTAAACCTGGTTCCAAATAATGGTAATGTGCTCTGTGCACCCTGAAATTAACACTGTTCATGGTAGCTATGTCAATGTTCTTCAAACAGTCTATGAGCTAAATGTGAGATGATACTTTCCTTGTTCTGATTAATTACAGTTCTCTATCACCAGATCTAATTGAAAAATATTGAAGCTCATGGCTCCATTAGAGCAGGAATGAGAGCTGTAGCTGCTGTTGCTTGTGAGCTTTTCTTGAGGCTTTAATGGGAGTCTTGCCAGTGAGAAGAGGATGGATGATGACAATAGTGATGGCTATGATAATGAGAGCCAAGTTGGATGTTACTCATTACAGCTTGTCTGTTTAATCAGCTGGCACAGAGGGAAATGCAACACAGGGACATTCATTGACAAACAGAGGGATTTAAAGGATGAAAATACGGCACGAGACACTGGTAGGAAAGAAAGAAGGTTTCTATTACAAACCAACATTATACTAGAGGATGAAGTCTGGAGTTCCTCTTGAACATGATTGAATTACAGACCAACATAAATAACTTAAAGTTACTAAGGCGGTCAACTTGAGAGATAATACAGAGAATAAATATGAGCCCACATGTTTGACTGACAGGGGATTCCTTATAAGTGAAGTGCAGCAACATCCAAGAGATAAGAGTTTAATTCCACAGATGAAACACAAAAAGAAATTTAGGATTAACAACCAAAAGGAAAAATATTCTAAATCACAATGGTGGAGAAAAGGTTCATCAATACAACAAAACAGCAGCTTAATGACTCATAAAAAGAACCCCTCAGAAAACAGTGACTGTAACATCTTCATGCACATAAAAGTATGGCGAGTAACAGAACAGTTATGTGTTCAGATGCTCCAAACGCCTGCACAGGTGTTGGGTTGCAAACCAGCTGTCGAGTACTCACTGACCTGACAAGTTCCCACATGGGCCACCATGATACAAACTCTTCCAACCAAACACGGCTCCCCTTCCTCCTGCACTCACCTGGCTCTTGTAGTTCGGCCTGGCGCTAACCGAGCTATGTGTCCGTTTGCATCTGAAGTGTCTGAAACTGCTGTGTGAGACTAACACTATCTTAGGGTGGCGCTAGCAGAGCGATGTGTTTTTAACACCTCTCTGGGCACTCCGTCTCCATTTCCTGCCACAAGGACTAAATTTAGACACCTCCCACTTTAGCCCCGACCCCCCCTCACAAGGTGCCCTTGCTCTCTTTACTCCTGCCAATGGGAGTGGGGGGGTTGAGAGGATAGGAGTCTGATTTGGCCCACGGAGGCAAACGAAATTCAAAGTGGGAAGGTACCTGAGAACGTTACAGTACAGTAAAGCCCAAAGAGGATTTTCACATGATGTGCTTATATGCTCCTCGTTATTTCTACTTCAATTAACATTCAATGAATCACTTCTATTTACAAAATGTAAATATTGATGAAACTCAAATTTGACATCTAAAACAAAGTTAGATTACATGAAATATTTAAGTTGAGCCACATCATACATGCTATCCAAAACTAATTTCTAGAAAATCTTGTTTTAAGGAAACAATTACTTCACACTGGAAGAAGACAAACTACAAAAAGGAGGCCACAATTAAGAGAAATCCAGTTCGCCCTGCATAAGTTGTTCAAGCTACTTCATCACACTGAGTTGGAAAAGAATACACAACTCATCTGAGTTTATTGCATCAATGCTCACTTGTCAAAAGATCAACCAAAAACACGTGCAAATCATGCCAACATTTTGTAAACCACGCTCATCAGTCAGCCACTCTAGTTCCAAAAACGAGACCAGGTGAGGATATGGCACTGTGCAGGATTTCTCTGTCAAGTAAGTATTTTTTAAAAATCATACAAAAACACCCATTACTTACTGAGTCAGGTCAGGTCAGGAATGGGGAGCATAAGTCGATTCAGCACTTCACCGTGTCAGCCTGGGTCCTGTACTGCCCCGACCACCTGATGGCCATCCTCCAGGCCTAAGCCTAAATTCTCCAGGTATCCTCCCAGCTACATCCTCCACACCACACACTGTCACTGCATCGAGACCAGCCAACAGGGTCCCAGGCACCCAGTATGCTGTGAGCTGGATCAGGCCCGGGAAAGCACGCCAGGTGCCCAAAAAAGTGCAGCTGCCATTACCTTATCAGGCAGCTGACTCTTCCCATTCTTGCTCCCCTGAGCACATCAGCATTAGACACACAGTCCTGCTAATGATACCCAAAGATGCGCCGGAAAAGTTATCGCAAAAGAGTCCAGTCGGTGTGCTTGGTAAGATACCAGTAATGCCAAACTGTCTTAATCAGTAAACCCATCGCCACATGCGGGATTATAAAAAAAAAAACATACAAATGTGACCAAAAAACGCATATAAAAACATCGTGTAAGTTAGTGAATTAGTCTCTTTTACAAATGAAAGGCTGTTTAAAGCCGTGATATTTATGCCCCTGTGACGTTCCGCCTTCAATGTAAACATCACAGAGGTTTAAAAAGGGAACAAGATGATCTCCCCCTCTGTGCCGGCTTTGGGGATTGTAACAGAGAAATAAGAGAGGCAAAACAGGATCAGCAGAGCCAGCATGGGAGAACAGTGCTCTGTGGTTGCGAGTCTGATCATGTGCGCTCTTGCTGTCCTGCACTGCTGAAATACAGTATGAATTGACAGATGGTGACGTGTAATATCACGCTGTCATGGTATCAGTGTGAACATCTTGAGATATAAAGACAGCAGAGCATAGTTACAGCTTTAGTTCTTTTGCTTATCATGCTTTTGGTCATGACACTTTTAACCAAGTCTTGCTTACTGTTTTATCCTTGAATGTTTAACAAATTGTTTGCATTTGTTCTTCACTTTTTGTTACAGATGAAATTATAACAGTCCAATAATTAATGGCTATATTAACATAATAAAACTAAAACTTGAATCAGTAAATGGAGAATTGATATAAATTGTCTTCTTAAAATAACATAAACAGTTTAAACTTGGCCCCCTTTAAAAGTCAAGGAGTCAAGCCCCTCCCTTACTTTACTCTGACACATTTATAATGAGTTAACCCTGAACCAGTGCCGATATTACTTGATCTTATTAGTGCTGGGGAATTTTTCTTACAGACCTACATGACGGCTTTGCAGTAGTTGCTAGGGAATCTGTGACACAGCAGCACAGCCTCTATAGGGAGGAGGAGGTGCACATTCTGTTCTGTGCGCCTGCCACCGAAATGATACATTCATGACCCGATTTAGACTCATTGTACTCAGCCTGCTAGGAAGGAGAACAGAGGTGTTTGACTGTGCTTGCATAGATAAGCAGAGCCACAACCCATACATTCACAGTCATTCACAGTCATTTATCACACAAACACAGAATCAGTCACACAAAAAAGGCTCAACACAAAAGGATTTTGTGAATTTTTTAGATAATATCAGAGATATGTGATTGTCATCTCACATTTTTAGCCACACAGTCACAGCACAAGAACACAACTCCACAAGTTGACACCCCATACAGACATGCTGGTATTTCAGAGGGCGAGTCTCTGTATTCAGATTTCAGCCAAATGGCCACACTTTTGAGTAAGCCAAACCACAACAGCATTACAAGGCCTCTTTTAACCCACTTCTCACTTAAGAGGAATGCACACAGACTTACACACCAAAATACACACTCACATACAGTATACAGGACACTAAAAAAACCCCCAACAGGACAGTGCAATACAGCCAAGCACCATAAGGGGTCAGTAAGAGGTCAGGAATCAGCATGTGAATGCAGAATGATCACGTCTAAATTTTAATTTAACATTCAGTATTATATAAAAAGTCAACCTAAACCTGTTATTTAAATAATTGTCCACCTGGCAAGTTTAAGAGGCCAAAGCTGAGAGAATGAGAGTTATACATTTAAAGTCTTCTTTTTAAGAATAACTCTAGCACATAAATCGCCGTCTTTCTTATCTGGTACATACACTGTAACTGAATCATTCCTGTAAACTAGTAGAGGATCAAGCTGACGGATAAACATATCCCAGAGACAACAAAAGCTCAGCTGCAGCTGCACAATACCAACAAAAAAGCACTAGCACCCAGGGGTTTCTTGCAAAGCAGAGCACCTGCAGTAAATGGACTTTTTGTATGCCTGTAGATAGTCAGAAAAATTATACTGTGATTTCTAAGCTTTTAAAGCAACCATGCACAACTTTTTGAATATAAACCCATTCCAGTCAGGATGCTGTCAATAACAAATGAAGCAATTTAAGCACAAATACTAAAGGGTTACAGCACTTTTAACAATGAAACACGGCAAAATTGAAAACCAAAAATGCAATTTCTAAAAAAAAAAAAAAAACTCTCTCCTGATTGAACAGGAAGTCTTCCTGCACTTGACTGAAGCTTTTGATGTTTCTGAAAGTACTACTCTGGCTGATCTGATGGCCATGACAGGTATAGAGTGGGTGTAGTAGTAAGTCCTGAAAACTGGAAGTTAGTTATCATTTTAGCACATCTGCTTCTACTATTTCTGTCCAACAAGTTTTTCCAGTTAGATGTCTATAAATAGGTTTGTGGTAAACATAAGCTTAAGAGATTTTAAACATAAGGTACATTTAAAAATGCCCCGTTAGTAAATTTTGAAGTTTTTTTGTGTCTTTCAATAAGTGACTGTTAAAGATGTGGCTAACCAGGACCATTACAGTTTGTCATGACATTTAACATTACCAGGGGTTGACATGAACTTTTTTTTGCTCACTAGCCACTTTGGCTATTAGGTTTTCAAAGTTATGATCCACTCTGAATTTTCACCAGCCAAAATTTTGTTGTTGGGAAAATAATGTTTACATGATAAAGGTTGACTATTGAATGTTAAAATTTTGTTTAACAAGATTTAAAATCGTTTAACAAGCCTTTTCCTCCATCGAACCTGGAAAAATCACAACTGACCAATAAATATGGGATGAGAGCCATTATGTTTGTGGGCTTGCTTAGCTACTTGGTAGTTATTGTGGGAAAAATTCCCCCCTTTATGTGACTGGCGCTTACAGGCAAGCACAGGTAGATTGAAACACAGGTTATGATGAATAATTCCACCTTCCAAAGTGGGGAGTTGGAGTCGCTGAGGTACCTGCCACAGCTGAAATCCACCTGCATTTGGTTGGTTGGCAGGTGTTAATGTCACCCCCTAAATATCACCACTCATCCACTAGTCCGCCTTTTACCCATAGGGATTTTACTTTGACTCAAATTTGCATTTTGTCAGCCAAACTAAGAATAAAGTTGTTTATCGAAAAGGTTAGAGCACCAAAAAGGAGTTGGAAGCTCAGTGGGGTGACTTTGAAGTCAGGTGACCAGTCAAGCTCCTCTGTTGCCTAACACTAGCTTTTTACTTTCACTGACATGCTTCAAATATTATGACAGTAGTAGGGATGCACAATATTGGATTTTTGTCAATATTTACAAAATAATATTGTTGATAGCAATACCGATATTTAAATGCAGTTCAGACCCAAAACTTAATTAATTAAACCAGATAATTTAAAGCTTGAGGATAAACAAATTAACAAATTTCAGTCCTCCCTTGAAATGTAAGGAATGATGATAAATAAAGAAAAAGACTGTAGGTCTGTTGGGCCAGCCTAAAACTCCACAATATTATTTGTTTGTATGGGCAATATCTACGGCTGATATAGGCCCCATTTCTGTTTCTCACTGGCAAATTCATCTTGCAAAGCTCCCATCTGAACAGATTAGGCCCTGTAATAAAGTGACAGGACCAATTAGCGACAAGGGGCAGTACTTTCAGGTGCGGTGGAGTCCTGACGTAAGCAAGCAGCGACAAGAAGCCGGTGCAGTTATGGCAGAAGAGATGAGTGTGGAGGACATTTCTTTGTTGTGTTTTTTTTCTTTTTTGGTGGGGGTGGGTTAATGATGATCAATTTTTTGTTATCATAAATATGTTAATAAAAATTATATATATATAAATTATTATATCTAATATCTGCCGATACTAATATCAAACCAATAATGTCATGCATCCCTAGACAGTAGAATTAATTTTTAAAGATTATCCTGATGAACATAACAGGTAAGAGTCAAAAACTATTTTCCTTTTTGCCATAGAACTTATTTTCAGCAGAAATCCTAAACCGATTTAAAAGTCAAAAGATCCTGCATGACACTAACTTCCAGATTGACCTGAAAAAATATACAATTACTGCAGCACTCGATTAGTCAGATTGTTCCCTGACTGCTGTAGCAGAGAGAGAAAGAGAGAAAGTCAAGAGATATGATCCCTAATGCTTAAAGTTCTACTGAGTAGTCCACGCTTTCATGTGCAGCCAACAGTTGTTCTTTTCTTTTTTTTTTGTTTTTTTTGCTTTATTGTTGGTCATGTTTGGCTTCACAGCGGTCTTACCTTTCACATCCTCGTCCTCCACAGTGGTGTTGCTGCTGTCCGATGATTCCTGGAGATCAGAAATAAAGAGTCAGTGTGCATTCAAAAGCAACAGTACACCTGCTGAAAACACATGATTGCACACACAAAACAAGAGTTGTAAAGACACTTGTGCAGAGACAGAGCTGTAGACTGTATGCAACAATTAGACAACATGATGCCACGGTCTGTGCTTTGATTAGGGCATCTCTGTTTTTTGGGGCAACAAGTGGCCACATGTGGAGAAATCAACTTCCTAATCATACAAAATAAAGAAAACCCCACTTCATCGAGCATAACTAAAAATACAATAAACTAGAAACTATATTTATACACTGTTTGGGACATACTAACTAAGCTAATTAAATGCATGACAGGAGGGGACATCTTGTAGAACTCCTTGTGCAACCTGTGGATATGCCTCCTGATGACCAACTGCGGGTTTCGGGCACCACTTTTTAACTGTTAGGCTAAATCAACTTCTCATATACAGTTTATGGTCCTTTGTTGCCACTTACAAGTCCTCTAAAATCTCAGAAAACCAAACATAATGTTGGTTTAATTCACAAACTGATACCAAACAAGGGCAAAACCACATCACAGTTCAATGCTGTTAAAGTGTTAATAAAACCCTACCCATACCATCTAAATATGCAGCTGGTTAACATATTTCTGTATTTTACTCTTTTCTCAACCTTAGGCTTTTTTTTCTCTCTCTGTCGATGCTTGGAAGCTTCCTCTGCTTTATAACTGTATGTATGTGTGTGTTTGTGCATCACACCATGCAGACAGTGACGTCTTTCCACCACAGGGTGCTCTTGTCTCTTGGATCTGAGAGAAACTCAATGTGATGTGCTCTGACCATCTATTTCAACAACAGTAGCGGGCAGAATAGATTCTGAAAGGGCAATCAATTGTCATCCTAAACAGGGCTTGAAGCTGTCCGTCTACCTTTCACTCTGCTCGCCTTTTTTCCCCTCTCTTTTTTGAAACGCTCACCAGAGAAGGATGCATCTTCTGAGTTCCAATTAGCAGATTAAATGGGCCTAAATTCCCCTGCATACAGAGGGGAGTGTGGAAACTCGGTGACCTCATTAGAAGAAGACACGTGTGAGGGCATCATCACGAGCACAAAGCACTAAAGTGATTCCATAGCCTTGTAAAGAGCAGCTGGTGACCAGAGGAGAGGAAGAACAAGCGAAGAGGAAAAGTGAGGAAGAAAAGAGCAAACGTCAGATATGAGAAATATCACTAAGGTGTGATCACACCAACTGTGTTTTATTTAGTCTGACTCATAGAGAAGTGTCCTTTGTGATATTGTCCTCTTATTCAATTTTGTTTCATCCTCACAATCCATCAAGCTATAGGTTCCATATTTCCTATGTATGTGATAAACAAAATAACACACTTTGCTGTTATTAACGCTTTGACCCTTGGTTCACAAAGCCCTCAGAAAGAATTTCTCTTCTTAAACTTGTACAGTTTCATGTTTTGGGTCATTTCTTGCACTTTGATGAAATTGTGTGTTTATAAAGCACAATACTCATAATTTTAAAGTGCCCTTGTAGCCTAAACAAAGCAATTAAGTGTTCCAGAAGTGAGCTGCTTTAAACCTGCCAGATATAAATAAAAACTGCAGAGAAGCAGAGGTCAAACACCTCTTTCTGAAATCTGGTACACTGCTGTGATTCCAAACCTTGTTGAATATCATGTCTAACCTTTAAATTATTCATTGCAATTCAGCAAAACAGCTTACAGGGGGACATGAAAAGCTCGGTCAGAAGAGGAAGGGATTTTCACTGCAAAGTCATGCAGGTTCATGCACAACCTCCGAACTCATACACACAAACATTCCCCCTGTGTAAAGAAACAATGTTTAATGACGAGTGATCACATTTATCTAGAACTGAAGACAGCTTGCTTTGCCGGTAGGCCAACTGTATTACACTCAAGAATAATTATAAGTGAGTTACATGAGGCGAAGGATGTTGATAATGGCATTCTGTGTTGAAATGATAAAAAAGTGGTTTTACATCAGAACTTGTTCCAGCTTTAAAAATGGTGAAAGAAGCGGGTTAACTCACAATTTCCACATAGGACTACTGCGCCGCACACCGAAGCACAGCAGGTTTGCTCTGACCGAAGGCGAGCAACCTCACCCACTGGAAGCGTGTCTACGTAGAGCGTGCTCCTGGCCTGTCCACAATCCCCTCAAGAACCAGATACTGACAAATTTTTTGCATACAACTGTCTAATAATTATTTTATGATGGCACTGTGATATATTTGCTTTAATTTTCTTAAACAGATTAGACAGCCACTCATCTAGAACTCTTGTATTGGTTAGAAACCTTCCACCATACATTGGTGAAATGATTACTAAAGTAATCTAAAAATATTACTATACCTGTGTGTATTTTCATTTAGTATTAACATTACTTCAAACATTTCCAACATTTTTTAAAGCCAGATATTCATTTTCATCAGGGGTAACAGGCTAAAGTAGCAGGTAGGGATACACAGATACATTAGTTTAACATTGGCATCAGCCTATATCACCCCCTTAAGACAAACATCAACTATTGGCAAATAATTTGGGCATGAACCAATGTAAGTGGCAGATGAATATCTGTTGTATTGTATAAATTTTAGCCTGGCACTGAGCACATGCAACAGCAAATTAGGATAAGAGACTTCTGAGGGCAGAAGATGTGACCTGTCGGACAAACTGTGATCAGCTGAAAAGAAAATACTGACATTGTGGGAGTGCTGCACCACAAAAAACAATGACGAAACATCAGCATTGGCCATTGGATAATAGATATTTTAAACATTAGAATCAGCATTGGCCAGGATTTTCACAACCGGTGCATCTCTAGTAGCAGGGAATCACTCCCATGACTCCCTGCTAACTTCAGTGTTATTTTTTGTTATTGTTTTGTATTACAGCCTCCTGGCAGCAGCATCTAGATACTATGCATTAAAAGAGATCTTCTTTGGCTAAATTATGGCTCTTTCACAGCAACAACCTACATCCTATGAGTTTTTTTTTTTTTTGCCTTGTAAGATTATAAGTGAAGATTAAGAGCAAGATGAGGAGAAATATCAAGAGCATAGTGATGCCTGGCTACGTAATATTGTAAAAGAAACAGTGAGTCAGACTGATTCAGATATTTTGATTGAAGCATAATTCAAGTCATCACCTGCTTGACTTAAGTGTTCATACTGCTTTCATATCCTAAATTCTTGCACTATATTATGTTGTTTGTTTACAGCAATCAGGGATGCACTGATGCATCTTTTCAACTTCAGCATTGATGATATTGACGCTGTTGACAAACATCTGCATTTCTGTAAATAATATGGCATGAACATGTGTCAGTAGTAGATTTTTAGCTGTTCTGCCCCATAAAAGTAATGCTAGTATCAAGTACATCTAACTGCTGATTTACAGAAAAGATTTTTTACTGAGCAGAAAAGTGGCCAGTTGGACCAATTCTCATCTACTTAGGTGGTCGAACTCGAGAAAATGTTCACATTTTGAGACTTATTGAAAAAAAAAAAAAAAAAAATCTGTGCAATGCACAACGTGCATTTCTAAAGGCTATATATATCTTTAAATTTATATTATGAAGGAAGATCATGTGCTTAGGTCCACTAAGTAGCATAAAGAGCAATATAAGCAATAAGAGGTTCTCAAGAGGGGGCTGGCTGATGAGGTAAGAGCATGCTCTATTATCTTGTTTCATTGGTTACATTAAGTTATTTATTTGAGTTTAATCTGCAGTAACCAACACGCACACATGCACACCATTCATTAGTAAACCAATGCTGCAGTGCTCTCACACAGATGCAAGATGGAAAGAAGGATCAGAGGAAAGGAGAAGATGAGGCAGAGGAGGAGAGTGACAAAGAGGAAAAAGGAGAGGCCAGGACCAGGGGATACTGTATACCTTCGTCCCGTCGACTGGATTATGGATGACGGTTGTTTGAGGTTCCTGGAAGAAGAGGATGAGAAGTAGAGATGGAGGAATGTGAATTAAAGACAGTAAAGAGAGAAAGGAGAAGAGGAAGGAAAGAAAGAGAGAAGATTTTTATACAAAAGCTGATCAAAGAGAGAGTGAAATATGTAAAAGGAGGAAAAGGGCCATGTGAATGTTAGATGAAGAGAAAGTGCTTTTTAAGGTTGACAAAGGAGGGAGGGAAGAGTCCTCCAAAGTCAAGTGGGTGGGTGGATGAGCTGAAAACCATAATTTGCAGTCGGTTCTGTTTCACGCACATAAACATACACACACACACACACACACACACACACACACACACACCAAAAGCAGGAAAAATAACTGAATCCCAGGGTGAAGTGTTTTCATGTGTACTCACAGTCCCCAACAACTTCTGTTTCCCTCATGCACATATGCAAAAACAGTTCATATAAAGCCCAAGGAAAAAGACAAAGATTTCGTCCAACATTTTTTAACCTGGATTGTTGCCAAACATGGATTTCTTATGCACCATCCTCTGGTGTATTAATTGATCTTAATTGCCATTAGATTCTTACAGATGGAAGTGTGGTGTGCAGCTTGTTAATAGATACAATTAAGTAAAAACTAGAAAGCACTATATGTGCCTAAACATACATTAAACTAAGGCCTAAAATCTCACAAGGCTCCTGCACACCCAGTAAAAATGGTCCCAACCAGATAAAAACAGGTCATTCTGTTCCCTCACACTCCTCTCAGCAGAATAGGCGAGCACTGCTGGGCAGAAGCTGGCATTATTTCAGGAGCACACTCTCCGTCACTCTACAGGATTAGCCACAGTACAACTTTTTGCCTTCTTTTCAATTCTGTTACCAAACTCAATCATACCCTTCAGATGCAACAATGCTACAACTTCCAAATTCAGAACCAAATTTGACTGAAAGCAGCTGCTTTCCTTTTTGCATGCCTACAACTTCTGGTATCAACAGAATTTTGTTCCTCTTCTGCTATGACAATGTTTCTTTTTAAGCATGATTGAGGTTTCTTTTCAGACTTCAGCACCCGACTGTTGTAGCTTATTATAAAGCAAGCAATGATTGGTA
The DNA here is from genome assembly GCF_018320785.1 of Cheilinus undulatus. Classification (NCBI taxonomy): domain Eukaryota; kingdom Metazoa; phylum Chordata; class Actinopteri; order Labriformes; family Labridae; genus Cheilinus; species Cheilinus undulatus. The sequence goes on along the minus strand of NC_054869.1, from coordinate 26,436,229 downwards.
CTGATTTCAAATGGAGACATTACTTGCTAAAAAACACCATTTGATGTTCAGTATTTTCTGAAATCATCATTCTCCCCCCAGGAAGTGACACCTCGGTGATGGCCAATCATCAGCTTTTTTTCCCTGGTCGGTGATGATGGCGATGTTGTCATAGCAACCATCACCCAGGGCAACATGCACTGGTGGTAACTTGGGTGATGATGATGATAATGATGAGCGAGAACAAAGTACCTGAGGTCTGAGGATCAGAAAGAGGGGGCGGGTGCTAGAGGAGTCGCAGAATCAAGTGGGGGATGATTTGTCAGTCACACCTTCACTCTCAAAGGGAAGATCTGATCACAACAAAGTTAAATGATTTCAGGGGAACTTATGTGATATGGATAAATATGGAATGAGATTTGTGTCAAAAAGATTCAAACAAAACTTTTTTCAGTATCAAACAAAAATTAGCATTTGAGAATAAAAAAATGTGATCCAAGCAAAAAAAAGTTCACATTGAGAGTAAAATTTGAAAATTGCAAACAAATAATTAGTCTTTACATTTTAAATATCTCTCTTTTTGTTTGCAGTTCTATTTTTTATCTCTTGCTGATGAGACTTTTGCTCTTGCTTCTCTGTTTTGCGTTTGCACTCTGCGATCCTTTGTTTGCATTCCTCAAGTTTTTGCTTGCGTTTTGACACAAATGTCACATGTGGGCAGGCTTTTCTGAGGCGCAGCCCTATAGGCCAGCAAGTTTTTGAGTGATGGCTCAGTCACTCCAGATGCTCTGGAAGTTGTTGTTGAGCTGACGTCTGTGAAATTTAAGGAAACCAGCAAACTATCGTTTTTGTATCAGTTTGACTGAATCATTGATGCTTTATTAAATCTAACTATTGATTAAACAGGTTTATTTGTCAGTGCAGTAGTAGATGTTGTATTGTTTCGTACACATACGTGTTTTATTGATTTTTCCAGCCACTTCAAGTGTCTACTTTGGTTTGTACGTAAATTATGCTGATGTCACTAGCTTGTCCATTAGCTCAGTGGTAATAAAGATAACTGTCACTCGGGAGACCGGGGTTCGCGTCCCCGTTGTTTTATAATTATTGATGTCTGTATGGTACCTTTTTTAAAAATGATTTTCTGGAATAAAAAGCGCTATGAACCCCTCTCTGTGTCCTCACTGGGCTCCGTTATCATTGGACTGCTATTTTACAGCCTAAACAACAATATTTAGTGTAATATTAGGCTGTTAGGTAATATATATTCTGTGATGACGTGTGAAGTATCCGTGCGCTCAGGCCTGGATACGTTGGACAGCAGTGTGAGTGCAGGCCAAGGGGGGGGACAGGGGAGGTGGGTCAAATGGCTTTAACACAGTACGAGCACAGATTTCCTAGTGTGAGTGCCATAGATGATGAGTGCGGTCTAATCTGTAGCTCATGTGCCCAGTACACACACCCGGTTATCTGCTCGGTAAAGGGGCTCAGACTGTTAGCTAAAGTACAAACTCTTAGGAATTCACTAGTTATTTAACAGTTTTTTATTCCAGAAAATCATTCTGAAAAAAACATACAGACATCAATATTTATAAAACAAGAGAGACGCAAACCCCGGTCTCCCAAGTGACAGACATCTATATTATCGCCAAGCTAATGGACAAGCTAATAACATCAGCATAATTTACACACAAACCGAAGACGACAACTGGAAGTGGCTGGAAAAATCGATAAAACACGTTTTTTTTGTTCTCAAATGCTAATTTTTGTTTGATACTGAAAAAGTTTTTTAAAAATCTTTTTGACACAAATCTCATTCCATAGATAAAAAGCCTAGGCTTATTCGTCAATTTAAGGCTCATATCACCTGATTTAACTGGTCTTAGATAAGAAAGTGAAATGTAAGAGAGCATCTTGTCCTGGAAACTCTGGCTTTACAATAATGGGCTAAGTCCCTAAAAACAATACTGTCATAAAGATGACCTCTGTGATACTACTCTCTTTGTCCTTTATGAAACAAACAAACAGACAAAAAAAAAAAAGAAGAGCTGGAAGGCTGACATCACATGGCACGGGATTGGGTTTTTGTATTAATACTGTGAGTATACAGTATGTCTGAGACTAAACTTTTTTTTTCCCTTACTGTAATACAGAGGTAAAGTCCCTGTAAAGTGAAATTTACAGGTCATTAAAAGCATCATCACAGAGAGATTTTTGCCAGAAAATGGTAAATTAACCCAAACGTCTGTCTCACAGCTGCTCTGAATGCTCGGTATGTTTTAATTCATATTTCACTTGTCTTTACTCCTGGATGATTATAAGCAGCAGGCTGTGACTGTCCCTCTACAAGCAGCAACAATTCAATCCTCATGTGTGTTAAACGTTGAGATGCCAAAGTTTAGTAAAATATCCAATGAGGGACACGTTATGTTCCTGCCAAGTCCATCACAATAAAAGCTTCCAAAGCTAATCACCGTTGAAGACTTATTTTGAAGAGCAACAACAAGAAATAGAGTGTTTTTGCAGCAAATTAACAGCAAAGATGTCTCATAAACGGGAGAGAGACATAACTTCGCATAAATCAGAAATGAGATATAAGGAATACCTGAAGAGTTAAATACATGAGGATGAGAAAATAAAACTGTACTGTCAGTGGGAGTACTCCTAGTTAGAGGAAAGTTGAATAAAAAAAAATCATAATTTATTTATAAGACTTATTTAAGAACAAGAATCTGTACATTGCTTGTGTAAAAAAATGTGTGTTTACTTTGCCATCTCTGTTGCACTTGATTGGCTGTCTATCCGGCAAGCCGACAGAGTGCTGTTCTCCCCTTACCTCTGTTTTCCACTATGTTTTTTTCGATTGAGGAGTCTTTTCAGTAAAAACGGAACTCCATGAAATGTAGGCACTATACAGTAAAGAAATGTTTCATTTTTGTGGATTAATTTCATATATAAAAAGACAGAAATATGCTTCCCAAAATGCCTTGCGTGTGGCGCTTGTCCACTGGAAGCTAAATTTGAGAAAATAATGGAGTCAGTTTTTTAATGAAGACTCCTTAATAAAAAAAAACAACAACAGAGGTAAGCAGAGCACAAAGCTCTGTCAGCTCATCGATTGGACTGATTCAGTGGGGTCGCACCACAACACTGCTGCCTCTCAGCAAGCAGGTCCCTGCGCTGAATCCTGATCAGTTGGGGCCTTTCTGAATGTCTGCATGCATGAGTTCTGGCCGGGTACTCAGGCTACTTCCCACAGACCAAAGACATGCTTGTTAGGTATACTTGTGACTCTAGATTGCCAGTGGGTGTGAATGTGAGCATGGCTGCTTGTTGTGTCTACATGTTGTCTCTAAGAAAGATTTTGTTTTCTTAAATAAGAATTCAAAAAATATGCCAACAGAACATTTTAAATGTTTTTGTTCATTGAGAACTTGAAGGGCAAAGATGATGTTAAGCAGTTGTTAAAGGCTCTTTGGCCAGTAATTCACCCTAAATGAAAGGCAGTGATCACTTATCACTGAAAATAAAGCAAACAACAGAATACATGAGATAGTGGCTTATCTTTGCATCAGTATATTTATAAATTAAGTTTAGATTTCTCGGTATTTGTTCTTAGAGACCAAACATGCTCCCTGACAGGATGATTCAACCTCATAAATGTAACACAGAGACTGATTTACAGCAGCAGTCATATGGGCTGAAACCAAACAGCTGTCTGACTGATAAACAAAGAGAAAAAACTCTGATGAGTTTTGTAAAAGATGAGGAGTGGGCTGAAAACCTGCATGCTCACACGTGAAAAAAACTCATTTTTGGGGTTTAGCTTTCCAAAACCAGGTGTATTGACACAAAAATATAAAACTGCATATGCATCTGTTGAAAAAGGACTAACAATATGTTAGCTTATTTATTTCAAGAGCGGGAAGAGGAGAAATGATCAAAGTGTGGATAAGCTAGAGTGCTTTTTGGCTAGAAGGACAATCAGCAGACCTTTGGACATAGAGGGGAACCACCTCTGTGTAGAGAGTAGGGGGTAAATTGCACTGACAGCCCCAGCAGGCATTGGCTGTCTGTTCTGTGTTGGCAAACTCACACTGGCAGAAAAAATGACACGGCTGCACAAGATCAACCCAAGTACAAGTCACATAGCATCCCCACCTTCTACAGGGAGATGATTCCTGACACCACCTGCTGATTTGAGACCTTTCAGACCGCCATGGCAAAAATTAACAACAGCTGACATGATGGACAGATACAAAGAAACAGACAAAGGGGAAGTGGGGGGTAAGGGGAAGGTAGGCAGGGGTCTTAAGGGAAAGACTCACACAGATACACAGGTGAAGGGGAGGTTAGGAGGTAAATACCAGAGCAGGTGAAGGGATGTTTCCTTTGGGGCTGGTGACTATGCTGTTTTTGGTGCTGTTTGTCTGGGGCTGTGCAGGAGAGGAGAGGAAAGGGAGGAGACACAACAAGAGTGTTAACAACAGCAAGAGGTGGGACTGTGACTGTGTGTGCATGCATGTAGATATTTGTGATTGGACGGAAGTTTGTGTTCATAGTGCTCCTGTTCCAGTGAGAACTAAATAAAAAAGTTTCAGTTTGGTGTTTGTTGACATTGCTTTGGTTAACTTTCAGATGTTTCGGCAAAGATCGAGAGACTTTGACGCATCAGTCTTTGAAAATTTGGAAAAGATAAAAAAAAAAAAAAAAAAAAAAAAAAAAGAGTTTTGACAATGACATGGCTTAAAATTGCTGTCTAGGTTACAGCTTTCCTTATTGCTGCAACCCCCCCATCCATTTAAAGCCCAAAAATGTATGGTGTTAGATTAGTTTAAGGATTAAAGACTGCATTTTCAGTTTAAAAAATGTCTATAATGGAAAATGTCAAATTACACCAAGCAAAGTGCTGATTTATTTAAGGTCCAAACAAGCAAAGTTAGAAAAACATGAAATGTATCTGTTATATAGGCTTCCCACATGTATAGTGAAGTGTAATTGCTTAGGAGTGAAAGAGTTTAAGAGTTACCAATGAGAAACATTCATTAAAAGACATCTGTATTCCTGCCAGGAGCTATAAGAGGTCACATGACACTGACACTACATTATTATGTTACCACTTATCTCTTAAGTTCATTCAGATTTTACATCACTTAACTTCCTCTGTGTCATTTGGCTGTGATGAATAGCCTTTGTAAACCCTGATCAAACGCTACTTTGATGCCTGCACAAGGGAGAGCAGTACGTGCTTTCTAGTTCAGTTCAGCCTGATTGATATCTGTACTAAACCTATGATGTATAATGTGTAATGTAATGTGTTGATTCTGATGAATAGGGTTAAGTGCATTTTGAAGGGAATCACCAAAGTCAGTTATTCAAAGAACTCAGCTATTATTAGACATTTACACTTATATCTTTACAATGGAGCCTGTTCTGCTTGTTTTTTGGATGACTTAAAGAAAGAGAACAAGATTAATTACATGATTTGGTCATTTCTATCACAGTCTGTTGGTGCTGGTATTAAATGGTGCAAAATATCTGCCTCTTGGCAATGAATGTTATTTTTAACTTACTTTATCAGCTTATTTTATTTCATAAAAATCGCAGGTATCAATCATTATGTCCTGTAATGAAATTTATACTTAAAGTCATGATGTTCTGCAAGCAGATGCAGAATAATATTCAACTATTGTTGAAGGTGACATATATTATACCCTTTTAAGACAAGTCTATATTGTTCTCAGAGGTCCCCAAAACATGCCTGGGAAGTTTGTTGTTGAAAACACGTGGCGGGGAGGGCCACCGCGCCTGGGGGCGGTCACTTACATCCTATGTAATATCATGTGGGTAAAATCTGAGAACGGCTTGTTTTAGCACACATTTTCTAAAAGGTGGAGAAAGAAAGAGGGGAAGGGAAAGGATTTTTCTGGTATTTGAGGGGATTGTGGACAGGTCAGGAGCACATGTTTTTGTTAGAAAAACCTGAGAAAGTGATTTTTGCATAATATGTCCCCTTTAAATGTAAAGATTTAGAGTATAAATAAGGTATGTCAATGTTGCTGGCCTTATTGGTGTGCAGTTTGAAATTGCTTTAAGAAATTAAAGAAAAAGGGAACTAATCAACCTTTTGAATTATTGGTCTGATGTGCAAAAAGGCTTAAGTAAATCTGAAATAACGTTATAACTTTTGTTCTACAGAGTGGACTGTGATGATTTTGAAGACCAAAACAGAAACACTTTTTCAACAAAGCTGAAGTTTATTTAAAGCTTCAAAGACAAACAACATAGCTGCATCCTGCAAGGAAGGTTTAGTAAAGAATCCAATATTAAATCACAGCTTTGGTCACTTTAGCTAAACTTTTCTTGACCTCAACTGTTCATCAACTAAAGGCAGGCCTGCCCATAGAATTAGCTGGGCCTCTAAAAAACCCAGTGAACGGGCCCTCCAGAGTTGTGATCTACTGATTATGTTAATGTTTATGTGTCCCATCAGTAGCACTGGTGCTAGCATTTGTTCTAGCTAACTCTTACCTCAGTTTTGAGCTGAAAGTGTATCAAGCTATTATTGGGCTCTATAATCAAAGTTACTTATTTCTACCACTTTTAAACCCATTTTCATCACTGTTTCCACCAATTTCTCCACAATTTTCCACCTTCAATCTATTTTTTTTACTATTTTAACTGCTTTTCACCATTTTCCACCCATTTTGCCCATTTCTAGGTTTTTTTTACTTGTTGCTGTTTGCTTTTTTTTTTTAAAATGTTGCTTCTTTTGACATTTTTGCTACTCTTTCACCACTTTTCACATTTTTTTCTGCCATTTTTTTCCTCTCATAATTCATTTTTGTCACTTTCAATTTTAACCAATTTTTGCCCCTGTTCTTCCTTTCTATTGTTGTTTTGTCTGAATTTTTGTGATTATGTTTCTTTTGTTTCATATATTTGCCTGGCTGCAAAGCAAATTTCCCTCAGGGGATGATTAAGTTTGATGAGGGGAAGAAGAAGTTTTCTGAACCACTTTTAAACTAATCTTTTTGACAGTTGAGCCTCTTTTTTCCAACAATTTATGCCATCTTTGACCCTTTTTTCCTTTTTTGTTATAACCTAATTATTTTTCCCCTTAAAGTTATTTCAGTTCCTTCTACTCTGGCATCCTGACTTTAGTGCATATAACATCTTTGCTATGAAGTCTTACGTTACTTTCCAAATGGTTTAGCTCAGTGTGCCCATTCACATTAACATTACAAACAAAAAGGTCATTCTATTTCAAGAAAAGGCTTTACATTTTGAAAAAGGCTGTTTTTTACTACACCATAAAAAATAAGATTCATTTTGTTGCTTAGATATGAGTGGCTATTGTTCAGGTTAAATACAAAGTATGGTTATCACAGATTAACTTTACAGTGGAGCAGGATTTTCCTCATCTCCATGGGCCCCCATCTGGCTGGGCCCCAGAAGCTCTCCCCTTTATCCCCCCTTATGGGCAGCCTTGACTACAGGCTGTTAAGTTCTTAATAAAGGTGACAAATATAAAGTTATCTGCGAGTATCACCTATGAGAAGCAGGTTATTACTGTTTAAAGTTCTGGTGGAATCCGTCAAAATAGTGAACTCCTAATAAAAAGGACAAAAGTGTGCGTGTATGTGAATGGGTGGGTGTAGGAATGAGTGAACACAATTTGACTTCGGTAAGCCACTGGGCCTACTCAGGAAAGGAGAACAGAGTAGAGGAAATAGGGGAGAGAAAAGGAGTGGAGAGGAGAGCTCATACATCTGCAAGGAGTACAAACACACAGCATAATGCATACAGAAAATAGCCATGGAAATAAAAGCTGGTGTAAGCTGACAGTAAGCTGGCATGTAGACATTTTGCACACAAACATAGAGTGAACTCACACACCCGTGCCCAAACAAACTGACTCACACACACACTAAACCAACCAAAGCCGCCATCAGCCATCACTCTGCTGCCTCTGTGGAGCAACAAGAAATGTTTTTATTTGTCAAAGTAACGAGTAACGGGTTAAGATGTTAGACCCAAACCTTGTTTGCATCAACAACATAGGGTCTGACCATAAGATTCATGAGGCCTGTGGGGAGGAAATCCTTCATGGCATGATGGTGCAGTGCTGACCAGAAGAAGGTCATATATGTTCACAGCTGATCCAATTCAATACATTTCCTTCCAGCAAAGATGTAGAGAGTGGGTAAAAAGTCTCCAGAGAGGGTTTCCAATGTGGGAAAAGAAAGTGGTGCACAGAAAATGGAAGGAGAGAAACATACAGAAGAGGGATGATGAAAGTGTGGAGAAAATGGGTAAAAGAAGGTGTCTCATTGCAGGTAAAGGGGGAAAATACTGTGAATTAAATTAGGGATGTTCTGATACCATTTTTTCCTTCCCGATACAATACTGATACCACGGTGATGGGTGTCGGCGAATACTGAGTACTGATCCAATACCCGCATGAACTTTCTGAACTGACTGTGCAGACTAGAAAATTATTTTAGACCTATATTTGACTCAGAACATGGCTAAACAAATCAAGTCATAATGTACAGCATTGTGACCTGAATGTTGTTTTTCTGCTGATTATTGAGTTTTACTCCTAAATATTAAAATAATAATATAGGGGGCTGCATCACAGGCTTTCTCTCTCTTTCTCTCTCTCTCTCATGCTCTACTCAGGCAGCATGACGTGATTATGGGACGGCCTGCAACTGGCTGACAGACCCAAACAAATATGGCAGTTAGCATTCGGGCTAGCGGTAATAAATGATCGTAATTCGGATAAAGAGACGTTCAATACCAGGTTTACTGGTGTGGATTTAATCATTTAAGTGTCCAAAAGTCACACAAGTTCCAGGCTTTCTGAAAATGCTGCCACAAGGGATTCAAACGCATCAATAGTGTCAATGGGATGACACAATGGCTAGCTTCAGGAGGAAAAACAAGTAAGAGGCAGCGATGTATGGCCGGTCTGGAAGGAATTTTAACGATCACATTCAGAGAAAAACTGTAACGCAGCCTGTAATCTTTTCTGCTGCAGTGTGTCCTCTGGTTCTTCTATGCTGAGAAATGTAAAATGGCTATTTGTTTTCTCTTACCATGTTCACTGCCCGATTTCTGATATTTCTAAAAGGTCCTGGTCCAACCTTTTATTGTAAAGAAACACCTGCAGAACAACTATGCACTGTTAATTAAAAATGTTTCATGAATGGCTCCCCATATCTTGACTTAAATGAAGACTAGACTCCTCCAGTCTACCATAGACAAGGTAAGGAAAAGTGAAAAAACAGACCCAGGAAAAAAGAGAGGGAAAAAAGTAACACACAAATGCATAAATAGCATGCTCACCATGTACTGGACAGTAGAGCTGGACTTGCGTTTCTGTCCTCAGGCGATTGATGGATGGATGGATTTATGGACAGATGGATGAATGACAGAAGAAAAAAAAATAAAGTAACCAATCGCAAAAGTGGATGTGATGATACAAAGCACAAGAGAGAACCCGTCACACAGATGCCAATGCAGCTTTTATTCCTTGCCCTGCTTGGGCTAATGCAAGGGTCGCCTTCCCTCATAGAAAAAAAAGAGTTTCAGGTGTTGTTGGCAAAAGCAAAAAGAGCTCAAAAAGTGTGTGGCAGAGGAAGCCTTCAAAGGGAGAACATAAAAAATAATATGACATAGATCAAAGAGGGGGTATACAATTGACAACTGACCCACTTTCTTCTTTCAGCACACCAAAAAATAGGGGAAAAAAAGAAGCAAGATTGGAGGCATTGATGAATGGCAAGACAAAAAAATGCAAAACTTAAAATTTTTCAAACAGCTCACACCAATCTTAAAATTCACACTCAACTGGCTCAGCATCTGTAAAGTTTTACATGTGGCATTCCTGTAAAACAACAATATGTAAAAGGAATCTGATTTGGCTGGTTAATACAACTTTTACTTCTTACAAAATGTAAGTTCAGTTTTCATCAAGATGACTAAAACAAGACTAAAACGAAATTAAATTTTTGTCAGACATTCAGAATCCATGATATTTCTACACTGTGGGTAAATCTGTCACAACGCAACATACGTGTAGTTTTTCTACCTCTCAGCTGTAGAAAGCAGGGACCCCAAGTTTGACAGGGTGCATAGAACCCACTAACATGATTTGGAACCAGATTTAGGAAAGAGAAAAGAGAATTCTAGTCTCAGTCTTAGTCGTTAGATTAAATGCCTTTTAGTTTTTGTCACATTTAAGTCATTTCTACCCAGTCGACCACAACTAAAAAAAAATAAAGTCTAGTTTTAGTCCATAAAAATCCTCACATATTAGTCTTAACTTTTGGTCCCAGCATTTACTCTCTTGCTTGAATCAGGTACCAATCAAGGTAGTGTGTTCTATGCACCCTGGGGGGTGAGAAGCAGAATAGTTAGCTAATATAATCGTGATTGATCCTAGAATGTCTGTACTTAAATGCAATTAATTGCACCCTTTTATCACTTCTTAAAATTCATGATGATTAATCATGATTAACTCGATTAATCTTGACAGCCAAAAAGTAAATACTTGAATGTGAGGACATTTAATTGACTAAAACGAGACTAAACCCATGAAGGGTAGAAATGACTATAATGCACAGTAACTAAAACCACAATGCATTTAATCTAAAGACTAAAACTAAAGATAAAACAGCTTCCAAAATCAACACTGATCAGCCAACAAGTGCCATGTTTTACCTAAAGAACATGTGTCTCATAGTTGTCTAATAATCATTGTTTAAAGATTCTGCATAATACTGAAGAAATTGTAGGCAAGGATGGGATCTGGAAATCAGATGTTCTGGGTTTTTTTTGTTACCAACACAGACACATGTTTAAAGCTCCAAAAAAAATTTGTTTACTTACAGGTTTTAATCATGAAACTGCTTTATTTAGTGTCCAGTGTCATTTCTATATTTATTATCTCTATTTATTATTTGTGTGTTTTAGAAAGGAAAACACCTCAATTGATAATTTGGATCATGGTTAAAAACGTTGAAAGACTAGACCACTGCAGCATTTTAGCTTTAAATAACAGAGGCAACTGCAAACAAAGTAGTGACAGCTCATCTATAGAACTCTACACACTTTGTGCCTGCAGAAAAGCACAAGAAAACAGAATTTAACTGATAAACTGTTTCATACAGTTTAAAATAAATCTGTTGTGGAGTGCATAAAAACCTCTGGGTAATCTGTCTTAGTTTAATTATACTTTATCGAGTTTACAGTATTACATGGTGTACTTTTTACAGCTCAAAAAGGAAAGCTCAAGATTTGAGTAGAGTCAGGATAATCTCAACTGATGATTAAGTTAGAAAAAACTTTGAAGAGCTAGCATACCCTCTTAAATGAATTGTTTTAAAGCCGATTATTAGTTTAATCCATACTCAATAATGACTTATGTAAATGCAACATGTAGAACTTTGACAAACCAAAGAACAGCTACGTTCCATTTTATCAATACTGCAAGTCTGCAGGAAATGTTGAATGGACTGGCTTTAGTGGGCAGAAGACAGCAGCATGGTGAATGTAGAGTGTAGTTAGTGCCAAGAGACTGCACGCCTGCACTGAGCAGGTGCTCCAGCTGAAAAGCATCAGGTGCCAGAAGAACCAGAAGGAGAAGGAAGAAGGAAAAGAGGAGGAGCCAGAAGCCAGCAGAGATCTGAGTCGCTGTGAGGAATAAAAGGACAAGTAGAGGGAAGCAACAGAGGAGAAAAGGGAGCTAAGGGAGGGGAGGAGGAAATCAGGGACAGCAGAAAACGAAGAAGACGCCTTTAGAAATGGTTTGGGGCAAGTGTGTGGGGAGCCTGTTGCTAGGCAATGAGTGCGCCGCAGTGGAAGTAAACGTCTATTTCTGTCGTCTGAGTTTCCAGGGTCCAGACTGGCAGCTATTCCTGGAGCTGGAGTCACATTCCCTGCTGAACCGATTGAGCAAGGAGAGAAAGGAGGGGAGCTACGCACGCACACGCTCACTTTTACACACACAATGCTGCACATGTACATAAACTAACCACACATGTGGACACCCACGCTTACACGCACTCAATGTGCTGGCACGCTCACACCCCCCGTTCATGCTTTCATTCTCATTTTTTGTTAAGAAACAAATATGACGTATTCACACGCACACAGTCACACTTAAATACACGAACACAATCGTACGTCCACGTGAATGTCTGACATAACATGCAACGCCGGGGAGCATTCGTTTGCCTGTACGCCTTGTTCCCAGCTTTATTGCACTTGATGCACGCTGCACACAGGCGCATTCATGGATGTTATGCGTGGGATGTGTTACTGCAGGGTGTGTGCGTGCGAGCATGGGGAGGGGTGAGAGATCTTCATTAAAGAGGATGAGCAGGAATGTGAGGTTAAAGACCAGATGGGGTGAGCAGAAAGAGGAAGCACTGAAAAAGGAGGAGGAGGAATAGAGGGTGGAGAAAGTGATGAAAAAATGAATGGTGAAGACTGACAGATGGTTGCACATAATAATGGAGATGGAAAGGTGGCAATAAGCTGATCAATGCCAAATCAAAATAAAGACAGCTTTCAAAAAGATTTGCTTATGGTCTGGAAGACGACACACAGGGTGAAACATGGACATGCTCACGAGGCACAAACAGACACATATTCAGACAAAAATCCAGATGGAGCTGCAGTTTTTTTCCTCTTAAAGCTGCAAATAAATTTCAAACAGTGGGTTAAACAAAAGAGCAAAATCTCAGCAACAAAAGGATAAATGAGTGAAAGCAAAACCCTAATCCCACATGCAACCCATGACTGCACATCAAATGACATTATGACAAACATAATGTGAGACAAAATAAGTGAGAAACAAAAACACACAACACCAAAGAAAAGAGAGCAAGAGCTGAAGAAAAGAAGCAAAGAGTGCAGCAGAGGAATGCAGAGAGAAAGCATGGGAGGCTGTTTCAATCTTTTGAAAATTCACAGGTTGAGAAGAGAGGAGGCAGAGTTGTGATGACTCTTACCTTGACATCTGCCTTTTTGTTGAGCAAGGTCTTCGCTGCTGCAATGACAAACACAGGGGAATATATTAGTAAGAGAAAGTAAAAATGAAGTTTGTTTGAGCTATTCAAAAGTCCTGCTACATCTTTGACCTACATTTTAGAGATAAAACCCAGTTGACTTTGTATACTAAAGCTCTGTAGTGACCTTTGTGGTGAAATTATCTTTAAAAAAAGCAACGTCTCTGTGAAGTACAGTAGCCTTAGGCAGGAAGAGCAAGGGCGTTTTAGCTCCTTGACAATAAAACACAAACTGTATCCTACAAATGCAGCACTGTGACCACTCCAGCTATAGACAACCTTGCTACCTCCAGATTTGACTTTATGTTAGGTACAGTACAGTGTTGATAAAAGTTTTCACCCCCTTGAATGTTTTACCCTTTAATTGATTTTAAAAATCCAGCATGGCCAACACAATTTGGCTTTTTTGACTAAAAAGTCCAGCCACAAACTCTCTATTGGACTGGTCTAGGCTTTGACTCGGCCACTCCAGAACATTCACCTTTTTGTCTTTAAACCATTTGTGTGTAGCTTTTGCTGCATGCCTCAGGTCATTGTTTTCCCTGGTAAGTACAATTTCTCCCATGACGTAGTAGCAGACTGAATGAGACTGTCCATCATGCTGCCTTCACCATGCTTTACAGCGGGGACTGTGTGTGTGGTGATGTGCAGTGTTTGGTATCCACCAAACATAGCGTCTTGTCTGATGGCCACAAAGCACCGTTTTGGCCTCATCAGACCAAAAAACATTCTACCACTTGACCATGGAGTCTATCACATGCCTTTTGGCAAACTCTAGTCAAGGTTGCATTTGAGTTTTCTTCAACAGTAGCTTTCTCTTTGCCACTCTCCCGTAAAGCTTTGACTGGTAATGAACCTGGACAACTTGTTGTATGCAGAGTCTCTCCGATCTCAGGCGCTGAAGCTTCTAACTCCTTCATAGTAGTCATGTTTTGGTGGCCTCTCTCATATTCTCCTTCTTGCACAATCACTCAGTTTGTGAGGGCGGCCTGATCTAGGCAGATTAACACGTGCCATATTCCTTCCATTTCTTGATAATGGATTTAACTGAACTCCAGGGGATGTTCAGAGCCTTGGATTTTTTTTGTCCATCCCCTGACTTATTCTTTTAAATAATCTTTTCATTGAGTTGCCTCAAGGTGATCTTTTGACTTCATGGTGTAATGGTAGCCATGAATACTGACTAACCAGTGACTGGTCCTTACAGACACAGACGTCTTTGTATCAAAATCACTTGAGACACATTCACTGCACTCAGGTGTTTCTCATTTCACTAATTGTGAGACTACTAGCAACAACTGGCTGGACCTCTGTTGAATTAGGTCAATTGTTTTTAAGAGAGTGATTATCTATGCAGTCCATTATTTTACATTATGTATTTTTTTTTCAATTTACATTACTTTGTAGAAATCTGTTGAGTTTTTTTTGTATTTTTTGTGTTGAAAAAGCCAAATTATATTGACCATGACTGATTTATAAAATCAATTAAAGGGTAAAACATTCAAGGGGGTGAATACTTTCATATGCACTGTGTGTGTCTAACTATTAAGGTGTTTTTATTTCAATAATATTTACCACCTTGATCCTTTTATTCTCCTAAAAAGCAGCATTTGCGTAAAACTAAGATCGTTTTAATGTATATAAATAGGCTGACACTGGTAATAATGCCCCTTTAAGCTGCCTCAATTTATGGCCTCCTACAACAACCTGTTAAAAACCTCCAAAACAAGATCAATGCAGTTGGTGTGAATTACGATAGAAAATATGGGCACTGGTGTGTATCGTCTTTCTCGTAATTTTCCTTCAAGTTATTCTGTGCAGCCAAGACACCTTCTAAAAATAACCCTCTCTCTGCAATGAATAAAGAATCTTGTGTGTATTAAGGTCATTATGCAATCACAAGATCTGTGGAGTAATTGAAAATCACTACACGATCCAGAAAGGAGCATTCAAGAGAAGTAGGCGGTTTTATAGATTAAACAAGGTACAGCCCGGTTCCAGAGCCAATACTTTATTTTTTAATACTTAATACTATGTTTTTTTGCCTCTCCACTATTTCTTTCAAAAGTCCCAACATGGCCTGGAGGAAGTGAAAACAAAGATGGCTGCTGTTCTAACTCAACAATGGGCCCTGCCTTAAAGAACTCTAGGGGGGGTCTTTAAGAGGATTAGTGTTCAGTCTTCTCTCTAATGAAGGATAATGAGGGAGGGAGGTTTGAAGAGGAAGAGTGATACGGCAGACACGATACTCTGTGAGACATAAAACCCATAATCCTTTACAACAGTGGAAGAAGTGTGCAGACAACGGAAGATGATCTGTGGGGTATTCTTCATGAATGCAGCACTAAGACAAGGATAGCAAGGTGGTCCTACTACATTGGATTGATACCCATTCACCTGCGAGGGACCAAAGATATGAGTCAGACACCCCATGATGTAGCTGGGTGTGTCTATGCAGATGTAGACAGAGGAGTATATGCTAGTTAAGCACTTGATCTTCAAGGATTGTTAAGAGACGGACATGTGAGTTGATCTGCCCTCCTTCGCCTATCACTTGTTCTTACTGGGGATTGTTTCCAATCAAACCAGCACTCAACGGTAACAGTAACCCCCAATTTCCACATAGGACGACTGCGCCACACACTGAAGCCCCGCGGGTTTGCTTCAACCGAAGGCGAGCGACCTTATCAGCTGGAAGTGAGTCTAGAGCGCTGCGCTGTGGCACACAGCCCTGATCAGCTGTCAGAGATCACGGGAGAATTGCGAGTTCAATCAGGACTAGTATGTCATCAGTTGACTATTTTACCTTTTGAGGTTAATTTATCATCCTTTCCGGTATAAGTCCATAATGTTATTGTTACCACCATTGGGTGAGTATATCAGGAAGTTAAAAGGTTAATTAGCTTGAAAGATCTGGGGTTTTATGTTAAATTGTTTGGCTAAATGTCCTTAAAAGTTAACTTTTCCTCTTCAAATTACACCGTTGTAGCTCTGTGACCCAATGACCTCCCAGTGACCCTTTGCTCTCACAGCAGGATGAGACGTAATGTTGATTTAGTGATGATTTTGTGACCGGGAGTCCATGCACTGTGTTGTATTTTGAAAGAACCAGATATTCTACGCTTGTGACTTCCTTTTTTTTGCTTTCTGATCGATAGGTATTGACATGGTTTGGCAACGGCCAGCGCTGAAAATAGACCTGCAGCGTATCTCGAATGAAGCGGAGCGCAGTGGCACACCAGGCATGCGCCACTGCCGGTCTGGAGCGCCGGCTGTGGAAATGCTCTGATAGACTAGAGAGGGAGTGATGTGCTCCGGCGGATTGCAGCAAGGTTGCTTTATGTGCAAATTGGAGGTCCGACTAACGCTATATGCCCTTTTTTTTTTTTTAATGCACAAGTATGACCTAGTGAGGAAGAAAAGTGGTTAAAAAGTGGAGCCAAACCCTGCCATCTGTGTTGTTAGCACATTCTGAGCCATGAAGCAGCCATTTGGAAACACAAATGATCAATAGTGCATACCCTGGGAGTTTTTAAAATTTTTATTTAACTGGGTTTCAAAATAAGATCAAATAGCATTTTTTTTTGTTTTATAAATAGTCTTGATTGATGTCTTGATATTAAATTGATATGTGTACTGTAGCTATTACGAGATTTATCTGTCAAACTATGAATGGGCAAGGTAAAAGCTTTATATTGTAAGCATAAGCAATATGTCTTTCTTAGCACAACAGTAATCTGCTCTGCAGTTAGCCAACTAAGTGATCTGATTGACCTTTACTGAATAATATACTCAGACTAAACAGACTCACTCCATTTTTATCAATAAAAGCATAAATTTCAGTAGAAACAAATACTAGAGATAACCTCAAATAAAGCTCCTATTTCATAATATAATCAAACAGCCATTTCATCCTGTGTTCACTGGAACATTTCAATTGACATTAAAAGAAAGTGCAAGAAAATGAATCATTCTCAACCTTTCAATATTCACACAATTCACACAACCTGGCTCTGCTCCATCTGGATGTTTCTGAATCTGAGATTTCTATGCTCAATCTGCAGCTGATCAACTGTAGAGTACTTTAACATAATATTCAATAGCTGACTGTCAATGTTGCTAATATTAACAATTTTAAACTCTGCACCTTTAGGGCCTTAAACTACATTTAAATATCGTTATCAATATTGGCATTGGCTAATATTCATTTGTAAAATCAAACATCGTGCATCCTACAAAGAAAGGGCACGGTATGCATTTGTGTGTTACTGCATGGCACTGCTCTTTATGCAGCACTAAGCAATGTTCTTCTTTAAAGACGAACTTTAAAACCTGTACTGTTCGCAGTTAAGTGGCCCATGGCAATGTGAGTTTAAAAACCCTTTAATTTCTCTCTCTGTGGGTAAATCCGTGTTCAAAAATTGTCTTAAATTAATAACCAAATGTGCTGGGTGCTGCAGCATTAACATCAGGCACAATTAAAAACATCAAAAATGTTCATAAGCATTTAAACTTATGTCAAAGCCTTTTAATATGATGTGTAAATGAAGTATATCAATACTTGTTGGTTATTTAAGCACTAAGGTGGTCTGTAACTGTTTAAAGGCTTCCTGCTAGGTGAACTTGCAGCTGGACAGAACTCGGTACTGCAGTTGTTTCTCTGTCCTGATGAGACTCAGTTTAGCAGGAGTTTTTTTAAGGTGTGAAGCATTTTATAAAAGGATCAAAGATGCCTGTAGAGGTGCGTTGCACAATATGCTTGCATGCTGTGCACACCAGCAGGTGCTTGGTCTAAATGAGAAAATGACGGGAAGGTTTAGTGGTATTGAAAAAAATGTATACCACCCAATCCTAGTCACCAGCATCTATTGCAAGGGTATTACAGCTTTAATTCAGTACAATGGAAGCAGACTGAAAGGTGGTCTATTTTAATAAGCACTCAATGGTTTGATTTTATAGTTGTGCTTAAAAGTTTAATTTAAAAAAAATCAAAAAAGTACAAATGGAATTTTCTTATTTAGGTCACACTGCAAGAAATATCATTCCAATAACAATAAACTGTACATTTGCCTAAAAAAGCCCTGTAATCCATTACTCATTGTGCTATTTCAACAAAATGATACTGTTTTTGAACATAACAGATAAATAATTCCTCTACTTATTGATTCAGTAATCATGCTAGTTGAGCCCTGAGCAGGCAAAGCAGGAGCACAGGACACATATCTTTTTGTGTTAAGCCTGTTATTTCACCGATTTAAGTACCTAAACACAACAATAAATAATTTACAGGAAATATATTCTGGAAATGCAGGTCCCTAAAACCTGACAGTTAAAGTCCCAGGCTCCTCCTTTATTTCACTCCCTAGACGCCATCCTCACTGGGACTTTTTGAAGGGCTGAGTGCAAGTCCAATCAGATGCAATCACATCAGCAGCCAGCCACATTACATAAAACACTATTTCTGGCCGTCTAGGATTTTATTCTTTCTTTTTTCTTCTTCACTCTCTCTATTTTTCTGCTTTCTGAACATGAGACACAGTTTCTCTCTGACTTTTTTATTTTCAGTTTCAAACACGCCTCCAGCTAATAACATCTAATTCACAACAGCAGCCTCAATTCTACGCAGACTTCTATTGAGCGAGGGTTTCTGAGGGGATACAGAAAGCCAATCATAATAAAGCAGGATCAAAGTTCTGGAGTGCAAACCATCAAAGTAAGACAGCTTAAACTGGTAAAATAAGTCAGTAATCAAGGGGAGAAAAAGGCGCTAAAAATGAAACCTTTGTCAAGCTTTTTTAATATTTCTGCTTCTTTTCTTTAACTTCTAATCATATGTCAGGTTTGCATATAAAGCAGTCAGAAAAGGAGCAAGTGATAGTGGCATGAATGTTCATGGTTTGTTGTGCTGTTCCTCCCCTTTCCAAAGGCTGGATGTTACTGAGGAGAAAAAAATGGGGTCAGAATAATGTCAAGTTCATTCTGTCGTATTCTCTAATGGCTTGGCAGAAAAGGAGAGAACATGAAATGGGAGCAGAGATAAGGAGGAAGAAGAGGAAGAATGGCAGCGATAAGGCTATTTCTATGTGCTTTCCTCCTCAACATCATTATTCTGTCAGGGCAGAGAACTGGATCGTCTACAAAATCCAAAGTGAAGGGTTGCTAAAAATGGCTTAACTTCCAGTAACGAAGTGGAAATCTCTGTGGAAACCTGAAAAATTAAAGGTGGTTAAATTCAAACCGGAGGCGGAGAAGCAAGTGGCGCTCCTTACCTTGCCACAAATTACACATGAAGCAAGAAGAGAGAGGAGGAAGAGATTAAAAACAAAATCACTGCTATAAATTCCAGCTTTAAATCACGCAAGATGCACCACTGTGAAAGAAATGTAAGGATGGGCGAGGTTACAATAAAGATAGGCAAAAATCAAACTATCTGAAATTAGCCTAAAAGAGTTGAAAAGAGCAACTAGAGGGACTGACGTTGATTACAAGAGTTTCTGAAGAACCTTTTTTCGTAACACGTTTAAGGCTAGGAAACATTTCAGGATACGTTTCAGATACTTCCACACGAGGACAGGGTGAAGTCTATGATTTGATACGACTGTATGAGTGTTATACATAATGAATGATTGTGTTTATGTGTATAAACACACAAGTTAGAGCAAGGCTTCCGGTAATACCAGTTAGGCAGAATGAGGCTGATAGGGGGAGACAGCCCACTATAAATATTTGACTGGAGCCTCGTGAAGGCATGAGGAACGCAGAGAGGACTGAGGAATCCCAGTGGTCCACAGAAACAAGGACACAACCACTACTTCTGCTCCGTGACTCAACACTAGCCTGTCATGTGAAGCCATTTGTCCTTTTTCCTTGGGGTTGATTTCTACACAACCAGTAAAGAAAGCTAACATTTTAACACTTAACGTCAACATTTTGTAGATTTCCTGTGAATATGTTTACAAATCTTGGGTGCTGAAAACATACACACAAAAAAAATCTCAAACACCTCTTTCTGAAAGAATTCTTAATACTTCATCCAACACCTGGATTAAAGGCATTAGATTCCTCTATTAGTTGTTACCACTTTATATTATACAACAGCAAAACATTTAGAAAAGCTGAGAAGATATGTGAAGACAACCAGAGGTGTAGTAGGCTTGATATTTTTCTCAGGCATTGGCTGACTGAGTTACAGCTGAAGGTAATTGAATACTGGATTTAAATGTGTCAGAGAGGAGTTTACAGTGTCTATTAAACGTATTGATATCTTTGGATGTTTTACTCTTTGATCAATTTTATGAATCAATTTTATCAATCAATCACGGTCAATATAATTTGGCTTTTTTACAAAAATTTTTTACATATAAAGATAGAAAATTATGTCAAAGTGAAAAGAGATTTCTACAAAGTAATGTCAATGAACTAAAAATATTTAATGTAAAATAAGTGACTGCATAAATATTCAGTAAATATTCAACAGTTGTATGCAGAGTCTCTCCCATCTCAGGTGCTGAAGCTTGTAACTCCTTCAGAGTAGTCATAGGTGTCTTGGTGGCCTCTCTCATTAGTCTCTCTTTTGCACGGTCACTCAGTTTGTGAGGACAGCCTGATCTAAGCAGATCTACACATTTACCATTCCTTCCATTTCTTGATGATGGATTTAACTGAACTCCAGGGGATGTTCAGAGCCTTGGATTTTTTTTGTCCATCCTCTGACTTATTCTTTTAAATAATCTTTTCATTGAGTTGCCTCAGGGTGATCTTTTGACTTCATGATGTAATGGTAGCCATGAATACTGACTAACCAGTGACTGGGCCTTTCACACACAGGTGTCGTTATACTACAGTCACTTCAGACACATTCACTGCAGTCAGGCAGTTTCCATTTCACTAATTATGAGACTACTAGCACTAGTTGGCTGAACCTCTGCTGAATTAGATCAGTCACTTTAAAAGGGGTGAATATTTATGCAATCACTTATTCTGCTTTACATGTTTTTATTCAATTGACATTACTTTGTAGAAATTTGTTTTCACTTTGACATTAGTTTGTTTGTTTTTTTTCTCAAAGAAGCCAAATTCTAATGACTATTATTGATTTATCAAATAAATAAAAGTGGTAAACATCCAAGGGGGTACATACATTTTATAGGCACTGTACCTCTAACATGCTCTCATTCATATATTGGCAAATACTTTCTCATATATGCCTAAAACAGTGCTTCAGAAAAAAGCAGAGCACGTTAAGAGTCCTATGACTTATGTAGCTCCCTTCTTCATTAGCCTGATAGCCAATGGCCCGGTTGTGTAGATGCAAGCTTCAAAATAGAAAATAACTAAACATGTTTGGTTTTTTGAATTTGTACCTGGTGTGAGTTTGAGTCCAGTTAAGCTTTAAACTAAACTCACAGAAGAATAGGACACCCTCCTTCTTCTTTCATTTCCCTCTAGTTTCTCTCGTTTTCCTCCAGTCTCTGTGCTTAAAGCATATCTTAGATGATTTTTGTTCTATTTTACATATTCTAACCTGAGCTGATGCTTCTTTATACCTGCCTTGTTTTTTTTTGTCTAATCATCCATTCTACTTGCAATCAAACCATCTCTAAAATGTGTCTTCTTTCATCTTTTATCACACATTTATTTTACAACTGGGATTCAGTGTCCACATTTCAAAATTCCATACATGCCCAAACAAGTGCCTTGATTCTGTGGTAGTATACATACACAGATGCAGTACTGTGCAAAAGACTGGAAATGGGAGTGCTTTTGTTTTCAAGCATGGCAGTGATCCTAAGTAGACTGCTAATACAGTGACATTTCTGTCAAGAAAAACGGCTGGTTAAATACACTGACAGTTCAGTGGATTGTTAGTTTGGGATCATATAAACAAAGAAAGAAATTTTACAAAATTGCAAAAATGTACGGACAATCTCTTTGATGCGCTGAAATAATAAAGAAGTCTGGTAAATATAAAAGGATTACTTAGGATATCTAAAAGACTGTCCCCCTAAAAGAGCTTAAGTTGTGCTAAGAATAAAGGGAAGTCACACGAAGTGCTGACCTTTTTCTGTGAAAGCCGTTGTTTTCAAATTGTGTGTAAATATACAAGCAGGTGCATAAGTTTTCGGCATGTAGGGCTCAAAGGATTTAATATGGGGCCTGATGTGCCACAACCTGGGGCTGGAGAGGAGAGAGAGGTTGGCAGGAGTCAATCTTAACACATGTCTAGACACACATGTTGCTTGGCAGCCATGGTCAAGCTTGACGGCACTTCTTTTGTCTGGGCCTTTTCACATCTGGTAATATGCCCAGAGACTGCTGGCAGTTTTTGGGCCCTTGGGGCATCCACAGCATGTCCAGTGGCTCATGGGAACCCTACTCCCTGCCTGGACCATACTCCAGGTCATGCTTAAGGCCGGCTCAAACTTCATGAATTCAGCTAGGCAGATTATGGATAGCAACGTCAGAACTCATTCTCAACCCTTGAACCTGATTTTGCACATTGGGAACGACAAACAGTCTTGTACCATGACGTACTTAAAAACACATCCAAGATGCCCCACAACCTCGAATCAACAAGACCAGCATGTCAGAACTTGCGCTATATCATAGCATCATCTAACAGTTCCTACTCTTTCTCCCTCTGGGGAACTAATGCATACATTTATTATATTTATGTCATCACATGCATACCTTTAGTTCTGTCTGAAGGAGAGAAGGTCCATATTGTTTTCCTCTTGATACATCCATTGTTTCTTGTTTCTTCTTTATTGTGCAAAACAGCACTTGTGTTTAAGAGTGACTGACACTCTTTGACACACCCCACCTCCAGAAAATCATTAAAAAAAAGAAACCATACAGACACCAATAATTATAAAATGGCGGGGACACGAACCCCTGTCTCCTGAGAGACGCTGAGCTACTAGGCGAGTTGATGACGTAGGTATAGTTTACATACAAAGTGAAGACGACACCTAAAGTGGCTGGAAAAATCGATAAAAGACGTATGTGTACGAAACAATACAACATCTACTACTGCACTGACAAATAAACCTGTTTAATCAATAGTTAGATTTAATAAAGCATCAATGATTCAGCCAAACTGATGTAAAACAATAGTCTGCTGGTTTCCTTACATTTCACAGATGTCAGCTGAACAACAACTTCCAGAGCATCTGGAGTGACTGAGCCATCGCTCAAAAACTCGCTGGCCAATAGGGATGCGCCCCAAAAAAACCCGCCCACACGTGACATTTGTGTCAGAACTGAGACCAAATCTCAAGAAACGCAAACAAAGGATCAGGCAGCACAAACGCCAAACTGAGAAGCAAAGCAAAAGTCTGATCACTGAGAGAAAAACAGGAACTGTAAACAAATAAATAGATGTTCAAAATTCAAAGACTAATAATTTGGTTGCTATTTGAAATTTGTTCTCTTGATGTGAAGATTTTTTTGCTTGGATCACATTTTTTTGCTCTCAAATGTTAATTTTTGTTTGATACTGAAAAAGTTTTGTTTGAATCTTTTTGACACAAATCTCATTCCATACACATCCACCTCTTACTCTGCCCTAAAGCTGTAGATTTACTAAAGACATCCAGAGCATGACCAGGATTGTGCCAATCCTTTCTTTCCACTTGATGGTGGCAGCTTACTCGCCACATCTCTGCTTATTTCAGCCTCAATTTTTGGCCCAAATATGCCTAAAAGTTCTGCACATTTCTGTATATATTATGAAAAGGGTCATTAAATTCAGTACAAACAAAAAGGCTAGTGACTTTTGCTCAGTACTGTATATCAACATAGAATTTCTATACTACTGTCTGTAATGAGTTACATCCTTATTGCAACCAATTCAAAAACAGAAAAGCAAGAACTTCAGAAGTCTTTATTTCACAAGAACCAGCCCAGCCTTGCATCTTCCACAGTGTTCACCATGCACCAACCCTGCACCAACCCTGCCCCCACCCCCATTGCAGCGCATGCACCAGTCCTGTGCCCCATGCAGCATTCACCGACAGCTCTTGGGCAGTTCCATCCTTAAAGTGACAGGGGTAAACTTTCCAGAGTCATTGTCAAACAGAGAAAAGAAGAAAGAAGAAAAGAGGAGAGTGAGGTCAAAGTTATGGAGATGTAAGGAAAAAGAGGGAGTGATGCTGTTGAATTTGTAGAAAAGTGACCAGAGAGTTAGAGATGAACAGAATGTAGGAAAGAAATGGAGTAAAAATGAAGTGATGTGACTGATGAACTGGTGGGAAAAAGGAAGAATAAAAAGAGAAAAACAGAGACAGGATAGCATCTATAAAGGGTCAGGGCCATGCTCTATGCCCACATCCCGAGATGAAGATGATATCTGAATACAGGTCAGTGGAAACGATAGAGAAGTGATGGGCATTAAAGCCAACCAATCAGATTTCACGCAGGAGGTGACAGATGTACTGGGATGGAACATGACAGCAGTAGCTGGGCTTCCAACCAAGTCCTTTATTCATAATGCAGAAAAACATTAAAGGGTAAATAGGAGCACAAATATTCACTAAAACATCTCCAAATATAAAACTTCTGATTTGCTTTAAATGGGAGAAATTTGCTAGAAAACAACAATTATAAAAATAGAAAACCTTGAAGCTATCAGGTAGGTTTAATTATAGCTTTACCTTGTGATAAAAAATGAAGGACTGTGGTTTGACATCCACTTGTATTGAACACATTTCTTAACTATCGTAAAATATTTGACCAATAACAGCTGAACAGCAAAATCCTTCCAAATGCTTGACACTTGACACAATTTAAGCATTTCCTGCAAATGTTTTCAACATCCAAAATGCTATTTGCCTGAAACAGTCAATAAAAATAAAATAGATCACTGCATGTATTGTGATTATGCAAAAGTTTACATAAAAACTGCAAAAAAGTTGGATAGAAGCAAAGCTAATGCTTCACGTAATGAGCAGTAGATGTAAATGATGCCAGCTATCATGCTCTGAGCTCCCATGCTTAGCACATAAGGAGTGGACAAGTAGAGAAAATGAAAGAGAAGGGATAGAAAAAGAAGAGGAACAAAGACTGAAGGTAAAAGACAGGAAGGGAGAGGGTGGGGGAGAGGGGTGGCATGCCCTTGATGAGCCACCACACTACCTTGTTCCACCAGCCCTGCTGTGGTGCCAGCGGCTGCAGCCACTGCTGCTGCAGCTGCAGTGACAGAGGCTGGAGCGGTGGTCTGCCTGCTGCCCACTGTTAAAGAGTCAAATACCCAGTCGCACATGAAGACAGATAGTTAGGGGCAGGGAGGAGAAAAGGAAGGGTAATAAAAACAGGTAGGTCAAGGAGAGGAGAAGGTGAGAGGAAGGGGGTGAGTCAGGGACACAGGAGAGGGGGCGAAAGAAAGAAAAGGTGAGACACAGGAAGGCAGAGACAAAGAGGACATTAGTTTGGAGAAAAGGGGTTAAATTATCTTCACATACCACTAACGTCATCTCAATGTGGCACACATTTTGACAAAGATCAGCAGAGAAAATATGTCAAGACGAGACATAAATCTCAACCTTCATCTGAGTCTTTAATGCTTCTTTCCCCTCATTTGTTCCTGAAAATAGCATTAATCGTTATGATGATGATGATGGTGGTGGAGATGGCACAGAAGTAAGTCAGGGTTAGTAAATGTTAGATTTGCAGTACTCATCCACGTTTAGAACGGTCAGTAAAAGGTTTCATGTATCACTGGAATTGAGCTCAGTTATTTTTTAGTTCTTAATAACCTGCACACTCCAATCTTAATACTTGCCATTGTTTTAATGCTATGTGTAGTTTCAACGATTCATGGTATCAACAAATAGGGGGCATTTCATACCAGGATGTAGTGAAGCTGTCTCATCAGGTGAAATCGCAACCAGTCTATGCAGGGTATATACATAAAGTCTGACGTTAAATTCAACACCTTATAATACCTGCAGTAAAACCTTCACTTTTAAAGACCCTATTGCATCTTCATTTCCTATTCAGTTCATTAGTGATGCAGTTAGAGATATGTACGATTGATTGATATTGATTGATATGTTATGATTGTAAGATAAAAATTTGGGAAAATAAAATAAAATACCTGTAATATTTGTTACTGTATGCAAATTAAGGCTTATTGGAGCATTTTGAGACTAGACTATAAGAAAAAGATCTCACTATGACATCTTATAGTAGCTGACAACAGAGGTTCTGATTTTTTATGTAAGCCTAAGAGTGAATATATACCACAATCTAGAAGGAGCTATTTACAAGTTTTTCTCTGCAGGTAAAACTATAAAGTGAGACAACATACATTTAAAGTCCCTGTAATGTGATAGAAAATTATGTTTAGGTTTGTCGTATGACAGGCCACTGTGTTATGAGCCACCAGGCCAAATTTCAATCATGAAAAACATCTCTAAGTTTATGAAATTAAGCTTCAAAATCATGAAAAATTAGGTAGTGAAATCTGAATGGTGTGGGCATGTTGGCTGAATGTGCTGAAGCCATGCCTACTCCCGAGAAAAAAACATCCTCTCAAACTAAAAAAATGCTTCTGATCTTAGCGCAGCTGCCTGGCTCTGTGCCAGAGTAGAGACAAAAGTTGGGAATTAAATGTACTTTTTTCTGTGACAAATCTCTCTGTTATGACACTTTGAATGACCTGTGGGCCACAGTGACAGATAGATTTGGAACATTTACCTCATAATGAACAAAAACACAGCATGTAGCTGGCTGTTAGCTTTCAATGAAGGCAGTGACCTCAGCTAACAACAGACCGTACTGAGATGAACTGCTCTGTGATTTGAGGTCATTGTAGTGATGGTGGGGGGTAATCCCCCATCAACACTGGTGATGCCAGCAAAGAGCTGAACAACTTTATAACAGAATAAATAAAAAATTCAGTCACATGTAGATCTCAGTGTTTTCTCATGTTACAGGAACCTCTTTCCAATATATGTAGTGTGTTCAGACACACAGTTTGGATTTCACTTTACAGGGACTTTAAAGGCCACTTCAGGATACAAATAACATTCTTCAATTCTAATTGATACATTGACATGTCCATAATCACTTTATTGTTAAAGGCCAATGTGTGAAAAAAATTAAATCTAAGGCTGATGACAGTCCAAAATCTTGTACCCCCATTTTTCATTATCTCTTTTTTTTTAATAAATCAGTGCAGTTGGTCACCCTTTACATCTGTCAGTGGGTCTGAATAAGTTTTAAAGCAATTCAAGTTTTAAAAAGATGCTGACTGTGACCATTCAGTGTTAAATTAATTGAAAACAGTTGACAAATACTGATGACATTGATATAACATTTTAAAAACAGCAGAAAAACAAATCAACAGCATAGTTGAATGAAAATGGAAAAAAACAGCTACAATATTTAAGTCCTTATAGCCTTGCATTTAAAACATTTCAATACTATTAAGAAGCCCTTGTTTTGGTTAAATTGATTTATCAACTTTCACATCAGTCAGAGATAGACATCATCACTCTGTTGTGTCTGCTTTGAGAGAATTTTCCAGAACATTTCCTGCTGTGCTCTCACCTTAGCTCAACCCAATTTCATGTGGGAAAATCAACTAGGGGGCTGGCAGGAGATTTTCTGGGTAAAGTAGGTGTGAAACAATTGGCGTTTTGCATTCACGAACACAGCTCATCCTGAAAATGTAAGGCAATTTTAAGGAGTTTTGTGTGTGTGAATGTAGCTGTATAAGGTCAAAAGAAATCTTTTAAGCACTGATTTAAACTGCTCAATCTTCAGTCTTTAAATAACTTGAAAACTACAATACAAGACATTACATAAATGTGGAGGAAAAGAACTGCTCTATCAGCTCAGGAACACTGATCTATATCCTGTGTCATTAATGTACAGTATGATGAGAATATAGCAACCTATATAGGTAACTATAGTAATATATGGCTTATGTACTGATGTAATGGGCCTTGGCTGTCTTTTATTGAAGGCCTCTCTATCTGCCTTTTCTCTTTTTGTACTTTTAAGTTATTTCTCCAAGTCTCTGTGACTCATTCACTGGATGGACATCTCTTACATGCTTCAGAAGAAGATGAAAGCAAGCGAGGAAATGCAGTTTCAGAGCAGTGACACAGCCAAGACATACACCTTGGTCAGTATGTGTGTGTGTGGGAGGGGGTTAAAAAGCTGAGCAGTTGTTTTGTTCATATTCAGACCGTTACCCATTGCAAAGCTTTCTTTGTCCAAGTGTCTGCTGTGAGTCACGTTTACTGAAGCAGCATCCTAGCACACACACACCGACATCACTCACATTAACAAATTCAAAGACACTCACACTCTACAAGAACACAGACTCATTGGTTGTGATTTCAATGATCCGAAGTCCTTTAATTCAACAGTGATGAATGATTTGCTTCAAAATCTTAAAGCAATCCAAGCTCTCAAGAATTTCTGACTTTTTTTTAATGCTTGATTGAAAATCCTTCATTAAATTGAGATCTTTTTTGTATGACCACACAAATCCCAGAAATGTCTAAATGAAACTGGTTTAATGAAAAAAAACTGGTACTTTAGTACTTTAGATATGTCTGTCTTTAACATAAAAAAAGCTTCAAAAGGCATACCAATTAAGCTGCATGCACTACAGCAAAGGCTTAGTGATCATTTGTATTCTATGGTTAACCTTCAACCTTTTCCTTCATAAATGAGATAAAAACAAATTCAAAGACAAGAACACAGACAAGAACACATCCACAGCTAGCTAATCAAATTCAGTGTTTCCCCATATTTTACATAAAAGGTTCAGAGAACTGCAAAATCAAAACCACTTTTGGCAACAATATGCTTTAAGACCGTTTCTGAACTTAGATGTGCTAGATGTGTGTCAATACAGGATGTAATTTTGTTTGATCTTTGCAGAAATTTGGCTCTATGATCATAAGTGTTTTTGCTGGTGAAACACATTTAAAGGAACTACAACTTCATTAATTTCCCTGCCACTTTCACCTACTTTAGGGTTTACTATCTGATCAACCTTTAGCTAAAAACCAGTACCCAGGATTTTTCCAACAAAAACCAACTTGCAGCATTCAGTTTGACCTGTATAGCTCTTGTCTCTCTGTCTCCATTTTTGGTACTTCTCTGTCTCCAGGTTAAATCTTGACTAATGTATTTCTTTCTTCGAGTCAGAAAACACAAAGCTAATTGCAAACAGATTTTTTGAAGACTTAACGGGCTGAATCGAAGTTGAAAAAATAACAGCATCTGGATGCTGAATTCAAAAGTCTTAATTTATGCCTCTCTGCAAGATGAGACTCTTGAAAATGGGATCAATCTTGTCTGATGCAACATCAGGATATCACAACAAAAGTAAAGCAACACTGATATAATTTGCAGCATCTCATTGTCTTGCTCTTGCTGACAAATTTAACCAGACAATATTAGCATGCTTATACTCTTTGCATGACCACATCTGTTTCTGATGTTGTCCTGATTTTATGTCATTAAACTGTGTGAAATCTGTGTACTACGAATTTTAACACCTTTACACAGATGGTGTTAAAGAGGGGTGTACCTACTCAGTATGTTGACATGCACAGTTACGTCTAACTGAAGTCATAGATTGATTAGGATATTTCACTAGACTACTGTCTTTACCCCGTTCACATGCGCTTGGGGGAAACTGACTTTCTGATAGAAGTACTGTATGTCTGATTCTTCAACAGTAGGTAATTAAATGCCTTCCTTCAGCCAGCTATTATTACATCTGGATGCAGTTGATCTTGCAAACAAGTTATCAATCAGCTAAAAGGTTGGATGTTGACTGGCGACAAAAAAGGAAATTTTTACTGCTCTGTGCATTTAGTACATGCCCTATCCTTCACTTTTGGTACCAACAGGATGCATGTTGTCCCTCTGGCTTATGGTGATATCTGAAGGCAGACATATTTGTGATTTCTGCTATGTTTGGCATTTGTGCAGCTCAACCTCAGGGTCAAAGCCCAACATGGAAATTGGAGCACACAGTCAGATCCAGTATGGGTCTGAATATGCTTTAAAGTTAAAATTAATCTATGGTCACTTTAATGCTATGTTTTCTTTAAGAAGACAGTTTTCTTTCCAACGTTTAAGTTTAACATTTCCTCCAATAAGGAAATACATAAATTGATAAAAGGGAAACACTGAAGTTGCAAAGAGATGACATGAAAATGGGATCTTACTTTTTGAAAGCATGCAATCTAAACAGTTTTTTATTAATCTCACTATATCTCCTGACTAAAGGAGACTAATAGGTCTGTCACTGTTGTGTACAGTCACTAATGTTTATGATGCACATGCCACCATTATAGCAGAACATCTACAGATAAAGTCTGAAAGAACTGCGTCTTTTCTATGATATAAAAACGAATACTGGATTTCCATTTTGGGTCTTTTGGTTTAAATCATTTTCCTTAGTGATACAACTCATAAAAATATACTTTTGAGTGGAGACTCAATCTGCAGGCTTATGGAGAAAAAATTGCATCAGTAACATTTGTTAAATACCGTCTTGGTTGAATCATTTTAATAAGCCAGAGTTCTCTAGAATGGCAGCATGTTCCTCTAAACCTGACTGACTTTTTTGCAGGACTTTCATTATTTATCTTTCATTAACCAACATTAGTCTCCCAGTACTACCATGAAACTACAACACTAGCATGGGCAATGAAAGCCATGTGAACTTAAACATATTAAGGTTTTTGGTTAGCTTATATTAATGATTAATAAAAGTAACTGTGGATACAAGGAACACAACCCGAAGAAAACTTACCAGAGAAGTTTCGAGAAACCAGCATGGTAGTAAGAATGGCTCCCTGAGAAGAAAACAAGTGAATTTCAATTATCTAAACAAATAACTTGATACTGATTTAGATCTTTTTACATAAACGAGGAGATAATTTCCCTCCTTTTGCTAAAAAATGATGTTCAGCAAAACTATGACAATGGCAATTCAGCCGACATCCAGGCAACTTAAGCCTTTCAATTTGATGCCCTCACTAATCGAAGTTCAATCTATTTTTTTCTAACATAACACAGTAGACCAAAGCTACACTTGCCAAATTTGTTAAGTGAAATCAGGAAAACACTTCAAAAATTGGAGCTAAAAAGTAAAAATTAACTGAAAAAAGGCCAAAAGTCAGAAATTAGGACAATTCATAAGACTGACTTCATAAATATAAGCCAAAAATCATCCATACATGATAAAATAAATATAATGTGATTAAAAAGTAAGAACTGCAAGGTACAAATTCATGTAGATGCAAGATTAAAATCATTAAGTAGAAATTAGATAACTTTGGAGAGAAATCGTTTTTTCTCATTATATTGAATTTTTCATCTCATTATTTTGATTTACAAACATAACTTGACTGCTATCTTGAGTATTAAGTTACATTTTTTTTTCTTGTAATTACTTTGGCAAGTTATGCTACTTTATTTATGACAATGTTTACATTACTACCCATGAATTATATGTTGTAATGCAATATGTTTTAATAAATTGCACAAAGAAATTACTCACTACTTAAGTAGTTTTTTAATGAGCTAACTTATTTACTCTTATTCAAGTACTTAATTTTATGAGTACTTTTACTTCTACTTGAGTAATTATTATTGTTAAGTAACAGTAATTTTGCTTGAGTACTGTAAATGTGTATTGTACCCACCACTGTATCAATCCTTGAAGCATCGAGAACTGTGATAATGTTTTCAACTGTGTTGTTGCTCATCATTTAAGTCACTATGCTGTGTACTGACTGACAGAGGAAGAAACGGTGACTCTTTGTTTTTTCCATCTCATCAACAATGTATATATCATAATATCAAAAGAAATATGAAAGGAACAGAAATACCAAGCATGGGAACATGTCGACATGAAAGGAAATCAAGAATAAGACTAAGGGACCACTTTTTGGACCTGCACAGAAAATTCTATGTGCAGGATAGGAAGACATAGGATACAGTGAGAATGCAAACAGACCTTGAGTTTCCTCCTGGCATTGAATTTCTTCAGGCACTCCACGGTCTCCTGTCTGTGCATCATAGAGGCCACTGTGGACCGTTGCTGCAAGAAGAGGAAGATACACAAGAAATCCGTTAATTTACGACTTTTGTGTTTCTCTGTGATCCAACCACATATTTGTTTGAGTGAAAATATTTTCAGCAAATCACTGACTAAATATGGGGACACTTACGCAGACCCATGGGTGCTTAAGGGCCTCCTGAGCAGTGATTCTCTTTGCTGGGTTGATGGTCAGCATCTGGTTGATCAGGTTCTTGGCCTCAGGGGTGACTGTGTCCCACTCTGGGGAAGGAAACTAAAGGGAAGAGAGGAACCTAGTAACTTATTATGCAGAAGTTAGCTGAGACATTTAACTAATTATTCTGCCAGTGGAGAATTACTCAGCAATTACGAAAATCAATTAAATGTTTCTGACATTTTTCAAACAAACAGGAAAAAAGCTACTTGAGTTGAGAATTAGCAGCTTATCTTTGTTTTGTATTATTGCAAATTAAACATCTTTGAGTTATGAACTGATTGCTGGAAGAAACAGGTGGTTTTCAGATGGCAAAAAAAGACTGGGAAATTTAGATGAGCAATATTTTAATAATCAAAAAGTAATAAAATATCAATTCTGATACAACAGCCATATTTTTCAGAAATCAAATTTATCATCACATGGATCTTAATTTGACAGATAGATGAGCAAAATTAAACTCAACCCCAGCTCAAACCAAGGTAATTCCTGCACCTTAAGATTCTACTAACTTAACTTTTAAAACCCAGAGTTTTGAGTACTTCTACGGCCTAAAACTATCTACAAAAACTAACACTGATCAATTTAGCCCACCAAAGCAGTAGTTTAAGTCTGCAGTTAAGTCTGACTTGGACTACTGCAAACTTGGACTCACACATGGGGTGATGGGTTCACTGAGCAAGACAGTGTGGCACTCCAGGTACAAATCAAGACAAATTTTTCATGCAGATTGAAGTTAAGAGTCTTTTGGTCTTTGGTCCTTCCGGTCATACTATACTCTCGTAAGGCCTGAATGCTGACTGATGGCCAGAGGTGCCGACAGGACTCCTTTGTGCCAGGTGTGCTTTTACGGGCACTGGTGTGCTTTCTTGGGCTTGATCCAGCTCACCACATGTTGGGTTCCAGCGACCTGGTGGGTTGGTCCAGATGCCAGGGGCAACCTCACGCATTGTGGAGGGGGCAGCTGAGAGGATATCTGGAGAGATGGGGCACTGGCCTGGCACAGGCCTGGTCAATAGCCAGAGCAGTACAGGACCAGGGCTGATGCAGCAAAGTGCCAAACAGGGATATGCTACCATACCTGACCTGACCTTAGTAGTCGAGTCTAATGACAAACTGCAC
Source organism: Cheilinus undulatus (assembly GCF_018320785.1). Classification (NCBI taxonomy): domain Eukaryota; kingdom Metazoa; phylum Chordata; class Actinopteri; order Labriformes; family Labridae; genus Cheilinus; species Cheilinus undulatus. Next base: position 26,402,769 of record NC_054869.1, on the reverse strand, counting down.
ATTATGACCACTGACAACAAACTGAACATACAGATTATTTATTTAATTATTTTATTTCCTTGTTTTATTATGTAAACTGCAGCTAAAGCATGCTCGTACCTTTATTAAAAAAAAAAAACATACACGTCCAAAGCTTGAAATACCACTTGTCTTTAGTCCAACAGTCAGAAAAAATACTTTCCAATCTTTCTTTGTGTTTTTGAAAACAAGCTAGATGTTAAAATGGTCATGACCAGAACAGACAACTCATATCTGTAATTGTTTAGATGTTTATTTCAGCAGCAGAACTAAGTTTAAATTTGGTGTCTAGTTTTTAACCTCATTACCCTTTGCATATTTATTTACATGCTGATATTTGTAGAGTGATTAGATATCATTTTAAACATCCCAGTCAGAGACTACATGTGTATGCTGGGAGATGGTGGAGCTGCATGCCAGAGTGCAGGACTCATGTGGACCAGAGCTGGGAATAATAGAGGAGTAAGACAGACCTGAAATCTTGAATCATTAAATAGGGAGGAAGTGTTTATCAGGTGATTGTGGATGATGACGCACATTGAGTGAGGAATCAGTGCAGCTTGAGTTGTTTGCCTAAACTAGCTTGAAGCAGGTGACACTCCGCGTAACAATCAAGTTAATTTGAGAGGTGGAGAACGAACCAAGGATGTTGGCAGTGCATGCCTTTTCAGGTTTGTTGTATCTCAACAACAAGTAATTTGCATCCATTAGGCCTTCCATTAGGTTGAGGACTTCAAGTGGGGTTCTGTGTCCAGCCCAGAATCCCTGCCAGAGAGTCAGTCAACACCCCTCCCTTTTGCTGTTTGGCATGAGCTTAAAAGTGATCTGAGGTGAAGCTCCCTCTCTTGCACCCCTTGAAATATGAATGAGGTGACTAAGTTACGTAACTGCAGCCAAAAAGGAACGAGGGCAGAGGGAGGAGAGGGGAGGGCAGAGAAGTAAGATAGCAAGAGGTAAGAAAGGTGAGAGCAGGAGAGGAGAGGAGAGGAGAGGAGAGGAGAGGAGAGGAGAGGAGAGAAGAGGAGACTCACATCGTAAGCTCCAGCTTTGATCTGTTGGTACAGCTTGTGCTGGTCCTCATCCCAGAAAGGAGGGTAACCCACCAGCAGGATGTAGAGGATCACCCCTGAGACACACAGAAAAACACATATGGACCCACACATATACACAGGGGAAATGTTGTCTGAAATGAGCCTCAGTGTGTTTTTTCTTGTGTGCTCTTGCAGAAATTCCAATGTGTTTGTGTGTTGTGTCTTCTGTGTCTCTTTGTACTACTCACCACAGGCCCAGATGTCCACAGGTTTGCCATATGCCTCCTTCCTCAATACCTCAGGGGACAGGTACCCCGGTGTGCCAGCAAATCCTGCAGTAAAACACACAAAAAAAACATAAACAAAACCGTAAAGACATATACGCAATTGATTGGCATGCCTTAGGCAACAGATTGTTTATCTGCTCCATGAATCCGCTTGTATAGAAGCAAGATAATCTTCTGTGAGCTAAAATCTATTCATCCACACAGCAGACTGAGATCTAACAGACAGATTTGAGGGTTTATAGACAGTTGATTGCTAAGGACAGGCTAATCTCTTGTAGGGAAAAACAGGGAAACTTCTGATAGTTAGGGCTGTAGTAGAGATCCAGGCTATATGTGATTATGACAGTTTCAATTATGCTGACATTTTTTTACTTCTAAAGGTGTAAGTTTAGCACTCTGGATTTAATGATAAAGAGCTGGACAGAGAAGATGAAAAACTGATCTAAAGTGATGATAAGGGACAGGCAAAGTCTTGGCACCAGACCATTGTTGGTTGTCACATATTAAATTACAAAACACAACAACAAGTAAATAACCTTTAAATGCAAAGTCTGACAGTACTTCTGTCATTATACAAATACAAGTTGGCGTATGCAATTTGAATGACATTTATGAACTTTGTGGTTGTAATTTGAGGGAATACATCGTTAAAATTCATATTTCATGACCACACAAAGGTGCAGAATAAGATATGTATATAAAGCAAACCAAGAAAGTGAAATACTATCTTTTCTTGCTTTGGTATAAGTTTCTCATTAATACTAAGAGCTAGTGATACTCATGGTTGAATGCTTGAATATCCGATCAAACACAAATCATAATTGTGTTTAGTCAACTAGTCTATGCAAACAATGAGGAAACGGTCAAAACTGATCCCTATTCATTCAAGATGGGATCATGGCAGCAGTGGGTAAACAGTGATGAACATTAGCAATACTTGCACCACGGCCTTCAATCCTCCTTGCAGGTTTAAGTCTACATTACTGCCCTGAATGCCATGATTCATTGCTTTGTGTGAATATAACCACGTGAAACTTTATTCTCATTTTCAAGATCAAAATGCAGCTATGCTATGATGTTCTGATCAGATGCTATCAATGCTAACAGTTCACCATTGTTTACATTGGGTCAAAGAGCATTAGAGCAGCTTGGCAGTAGCCATTAATCAAAACTACACTGAGTCCTAATGGTTGCCTAATGGTTCCTAAAACTGCTTAGTTACAGTTTAGACAAGGGGTCTGACTAGGATTTTGGGCCTGAACTGGTAAAAAAAAACATATATATATATATATAAGATAAGTTAACCAACTAGTAATTCTATTACTGACAAACTAATCAGGTGCATCACTATTCAGAACACTGTATACAGTATATGGCACTGTGCACAGTCCTGGTTAGGGAAGCCAGCTGGAGAAGGGATGCAGACGATGAGAATTGAAGCAAAAATGTTTCTTAGCTACCTAAATTCAGCCACCTTAAAATATGATCAATGCAAGTGAGTGAGAATTTTTCAAATACTTGAGGGGCTTTCAGTGTAAGCAGTAGTTACAGTGCGGTAGGGGTGCGCAAGAGGACGATCTTAGATCGTGAGGAAATATAATTTATCAACAATCTGCCAAAGTAGGGATTGCCCTGTCGCACATTCCACATTTGCAGCTCTATGCTACATCACCCCTCCCCTTTTGCTTCCCAGTAGAGTGGTGATTCAGTTGTTGAATATGAAAGTGAAATTTAACATTTAGTCCTTGAAAATAGCTTGAATATAGCTGAAACTGTCCTATAGTAACCTGCTACATGGATTTCTAAATTGTAACGGTGCCAAAAAATATTTACGTGTACAATCTGCATAAAGTGCAAACTTTTTTGAAAATCTTAGGAGACTGCATCCCTAAACATGTGCTGGGAGTCATGGTGAGCCCTTGAAAGTTGTGGATGAATAAATAAAAATAATTAAAAAATACAACAAATAAAACTAAATTTTTGTTGTTTTTCAGAGCCAGAAAACATAATTATTAGAATATGCAATGTATACCACAAATGGCTCAGAAACTGAGAGTCACAGAGTATAATATCTTGGTATGTGGCTTGATGAGGACTTTTCTTTTAAGTTCCATGTGAACTCTCTGACCTCCAAGCTGCGACAGAAAATTTGCTTCCTGCACAGAAATAAATCAAGTTTTCCATTGTCTTAAGAAGAGAATAGTTGAAGCTGTGTTCCTATCAGTTATTGATTATGGAGATGTAATTTAAAGGCATGCAGCAGCTTCAACACTAAGGCCCATGGACACTGTCTATCACTCTGCCCTTAGATTTATAACTGCCGCCCTATATGAGAAGGCTGGATGGCCTTCCCTTAAAAAGAGGCACAACAGACAATGTTTTTTTTTATATTCTTGAGGCCCTCCTTGGAAAACTACCACCTTACATCTCAGGCTTGTTGGAGTGGAGCTCATGCACTCACATGACCTGCTCTACTGGAACTTTCCTTTGATGCCCCAAGCTCATGGAATACCCACCAAAAATCCCTAAAGATTGAAGTCCTACCCTCTCTTGCAGAGTTTAGGACCTTGGTTTCTAGTCACTTTGTTTCTAAAATCACTTTGTTATTGTTTTGATTGATTTCTACTGGTTTTAACTCATTGTATTTGACTGTTGTTTTATCTTGCTTGTTCTAATGTGCTTGTAATCTCGACGACATTGGAAATGAGGGAAACCTCAATGTCCTTTCGAAATAAATAAAGGGTTGAATTGAATTAAATTGAATACTCATCTATCTGCTGTACGTACCAAACCAGGCCTGCTGATCTCCCTGCACCTCAATGGCGAGGCCAAAGTCAGCAAGCTTTACCGCAGCATTCTTACATTTGCTTGCTAGGAGAAGGTTCTCTGGCTAAAGAGGAATGAAAGGGAGAGAAAAAGGTTAATGATTGATGGGGGACAAAAATACCCTCTGTCTAAAAGCCCATTTTGAGAAAGAGCTGGAGGTAGATGGTTATGCATGCAATAAGTATGTAAGCGGTTCACGCATCAGAACAGAAACACACACATACAAAACAAATACACAGACTATTCCTTGAATAACTTTCATGCACACAAAGAAATTTTATTGTAAAGCTTTGAATGTCCATGCAGCCCAGTCAGTTTGCAGTGCTTTCTGGTCCTCAGTGATGTGGTTCGCTGTGGTCTATAGGCTCCGTCTCTGTGGCCCAGATAATGCAGTCAGCCTCATTATTCTCTGTCAGAAGAGGGCTCTAATAATGGGATGCTATCCCCACTGGCCCCCTGCTTTTTCTCGCTCTGTCTCTCTACATCTCGCTCCATCTCACTTAATCATTCCCTCTGTCACAGACAATGGCACTCTGGTGAATAAAGTATTAAAACAAAATTTGAAGCAGTGAGATTTTTCACACATTAGCCCTGTGATTTACTGAAGACCAGTCCAGGGTGTACCCCACCTCTTAACCAATGACAGCTCTGATCGACTTCAGCCCCGACAACCCCCACATCAGATAGACAGTACAGATAACAGAGGGATGCATGCATGAATGGATATCAATTCAACCTGGGCTCAACAGGTTAAATTTAAAAAAAAAAGCATGCTAGCCTGGGGGAAGTAGGATTTTTTTCAGTTATTGGTGCTACCTAATAATAGTCATTTTTACTTAGATACTGCAAAACCTAGCAGAGCACTCTTTGGCAAGTTCTATGACTGACTGATGCAAGTAATTTAGCCTTCAGGTCAGGGCTTTCTGTAAAAAAAAAAAAAACAGCTAGTTTTCTTGCATCAAAGAGATCTTTGAGTCATGCTAAGGCAAAAGTCAGCAATGATGCATAACTTGTCTCAAATCTTAACTCTATCCCTAACCTGACTGTACTTTATAAACTTTGGAACATAAACAAAAACAGTAACTGCAATAAAAAGTGCATGACTTGGTAAGGAGAAGATTTTAAAAAGTAGGACATTTGGACAGGTTTTGGAAAAATCCTGGTTAGGGCTACAAATATAAACCCCAGGCCCTTTATAATGACATTATAATGAAGGCATGATTATGTTTTTGGTCATGTGATTTATACCTGAATGTAACCATAATTTAGTACTACCTAACAGCACATCTTTTCCAGTGTAATGTTATGATGGTCAACAGAGATTTTGTCCTAAACAAAAGTTAAAGTTAGCTAGGAAGCTGGCTGTTATTGCAGGTCTTTCATCAGTAAAGTTTTATGGAGCAGAAACCTTCATTAATTGATAAATAAAATGTTTGGGAAAGGCATGACTTTAAAAAAAAAAAAATCTCAGAAGGTGATTGGAGGAAGGTTCTGTCTGTCACATTCATGAGTGATTCAATCAGAGCAAAAAGACAAAATAAGGTTTTATGCATTTGTCTTGAGCTGACTGGCTACCGCTGCCGTAGATTGATAATGGTGGAGCTCTTGGTGAATTAAACTGATGCTAAGGCCTGTCAGGAAATAGGAAAAAAACATCTTCTCGGCCAAGACAAGCTTTCAATGTCGCTCTTTGCTCTTGTTTTAAAAAGATATGTAGTGTACTTCAGATTAAACTGCCACTACAGCTACACCCGAGCTAATAGCTACCGGGGCAGCAACCATTGCAAACACAGGCAAACCCCACTTGTAACGATTGCAAATCCATGCCAAAGCAGACCGGAAGAAGAGCATAAACATCTGTCATAAAAAGCTTTTATCATTGTTTTTATTCTTAACTTAATACAGAAACGTGGTCAAATTCTAGTAAAATTGATGCTATACTACAGCTACATTCAAGATAATCACTGCACTGGAAGCAGCCCTTACAAACAGCTTTTAGTACAAATAAACCTTTAGCTACAGCCTTGTTCTCCTCAAATGACACTGTTTGGTCAGAACAGTGTCTGGTTCGACATGTTTGAACATTGTGGATTAGAGCTTTTCAAAATGGCAAATCCATCTGCTTTGCAAGGTTAAACGTGAGTGGAGAACAACTCACACTGGGCAATTAAGCCATTAACTGCATATGCAATGCAATCATATGTACCGTGCGACAGATTGACATGTTTTTAGCTTAAGCATTCAATTGATAGTTGTAACACTAAGTTACACTAGACAAATCTTGCTTCCACAATTAACCTGTCTACCAGCAGCATAAACAAATAAATCCTTTTGCTTTGAATAACACTAACAGAAAAATGACAGCTACCTTTGGAGTCAGAACTAAGAATTGTCCTTTAGGAGTTCCTTTATATCTGTGCCTGGCAACGCAGATCACGATGAACAGTGTTTTTGCACTGAGGTCTTCCTCAGTGCCACAGTGTTGTGACAACGTTGAGGCCCAGAAATAAAAATCCTTTAAAAGGACATTTCTGACTGAGTGCTGACTGTTCAGTGTTTTGAGTGTCTTTATGTCATGCACCTTAAGAGGTCAGATTGATTGAGTGTTCCCCTTCCTTTGTCCTTGCTGAGCTGTGAGTGTCAAACTTCGACCTGGTGTGGAATATCAGTTTGTGATCGTTGTAAAAATTTTGACCATAGTTGATAGATATTGATCATTGAAAATGTTGTACTAAACTGTTTATAGAGAGCCTCCAATAATTAAACGTAGTCAAAAAAAATGCTCTTCTGGATAAATTAAGTCCATTTGAAGTCACTTCTGCACATCTGCCCTCTCTTTTAATAAGGCTGTGTAACAGTTTACCTAACCCAGTATTTTTGGTACATAAACAAATAAAAGTTTACCACAGTAAACAGCACCACGAATGCTGCATAAAGAGAATAAGGGCATTATGTTTAGGGTGCGTTACTTTGGGTGCAGTTCTGACACCAATCTTTGTCCCTGCAGCAGTGTGTCTTTGCACCCTTTGCCTTTATTTCTCTGCTCTCCTTTGCTAATTTGTAAGAAGGCAAATGAGTATTTAATGTGCAGACACTGAGAAGCTTGCTTTTATAGCTGTTGAGCCCATAAGTTAAAAAGAAAGGGAATGAGAGACAGTGAGTGAGTGGACTAGTAATCCTAAGGCGCTGTGCCTACCTCATGTCATCACATTCTCCCTGCTCTACCATTTGGTTAGGCTTTCCTCTTTTGTAAACGAAGGAGATAGAACTTGCCAACGCTGCAGCAGTAAGATAATCCGCGAAAACGGATGTGGGTGGGAATTTTGATGAAGCATGTGCTTCCATCAAAAAGGTGCAGAAATGGGTGCCCCCCCCCCAATCTCTTCAACATACACACATATAATCAAGCATGCACACAAAGACACTGGTACAAGAGCGAGAGAGGGCATATGTGCATCTGAGAGCAGTTCATGAGTGGGTGTTTCATAAAAATGACTCCCTTCTTTCTCACTACCCTTTCATTGCTTTGTCTGATAATCAGGAGCTGCTGCGACTCAATGTTCAGAGAAAGCTAGACCTCAGATTCAAAGGATATTTCTCTTTTGGCAGAAGTAGTGTAGTGTGGAAACAGAAACCAAGCCTGACTTATTTTGCCTAAATAAAGAAATACTGCATGCTTAAATATGTTGAATACGGTGTCAGTAAGGAGTTCACCCATTACATTTAAAAGACTTTAAATACTGCCCTTTGTCTGACATATTTTTGCCCCTTAAGTTTATCTCATAACAGAATAATTAGATGGCATCCAGTAAAAATATAGGGTGATTGGTGTCACCTTTATCTGATGCCTATATTTAATCTGTTTGCTGTGTCATAGTTTCCTTTGCTATAACCCAATTCCTTATTTGAGGGATCTTGTCACCTAGGCTGTCCTCAGTCGTCACACTGTGACCTATTGCATGAAATACTCCCCAATGCTTGGGTGTGAAACCAGATAGGCGTGTCGTCTAAATAAAGAAATAGCCACAACAGTTCTGATAAACACAACACGCCTTTGCTGGAACACTGGGACTGACATTTTGCATAGAAGATGTGTCTGCTTGACAAAAGTGCAACAAGCCCAACAAGATGCGATATTCAAGCATGCACAAACAAAAAAAGGAAAAAACAGGGAACAAGATATGACAGCAAGAGGACTGGAGACTTCAATCTGTTCACACTCTGATTCACACACAGCTCACTGTATCTAAGGCGCTGCTTTGTTCAAAGAAACCATTTTACAAGCACAGCTTTAAGCCAGATTTAAACTCTTAAAAAACAACAACAAAACTTCACATTAGTTTGAAGTTCACAGTCAGTTATCACATTGAACAGCACTTTCATTTGTTGTAAAGCCTTACTGAAATGACATTTCAAGTTTAGTGAGACTCCTTTAGAATTCTTAAAAGGGTACAAAATACATTTCTCAATAATCCCATATGAAACTTTCTTCTCCCAGCCTTGAAAAACAGTGCTGCCAGTTGGCCATTACAACCAAATGTCACAGTATCGTACAGCAGGGGGCACAAAATGAGTCATCACATTTAAAGCGCTGGGGGTCATTAACTGATCTATAAAGGCAATCTAAACCACACAGGCTGTCTCATTATAAAAAGTTAACATCTTCTGACTGGGAAATGAACCAGAGGTCAGATTAAGTATCCTCCATGGCCATGTTGCCAACTGTGCAATGACAAGATCCTGTTCCAAAAGGGTTACAGAGCGGCGGCATTGCTCAGCCTGCATGACCAGCGCCGCATGCCTCAAACCTCCACAGACCAGGGGAAGTGGTGTTTACACAACAGGAGGAGAAGGTGACTGCACAGAGCTGTGTACAGCAGGGCAGCGTCACAGGATAGTCAAAGGGGGTATTTTATACTCTTTAAGTGATTTTTGAAGCTGGAGAAACTGATGTAGACAGACACTAGAGCCTCTTTCACACATGCTCTAAATTCCAGAAAATTTGCAGGGAAAATACACATATAGTCTGCATGTGGGAATACAAAAGATAGAATCTGTTCACCCCAACTTAGAACAGACTTTTCCTGTAAAACCCTCCAATACAAAGTCTGCTCTGAGGTTGGGCAAGTGATTGTGTGAATACAGCAGAATAAATGCGCAATGATACATACAATTAATTTGATCAATATTGAGATCACAGTCATTAATCACAATTGATTTTTGATTTAAAGGTTGTTTTTTTTTTATTGCTTAGTTTTTATTTTGGAAAAGCTGTATCCTGATACTAACCTACTGCTAGGGCTAGACTTAGAAAAAAATTCTACAACGGTCTTTTGGCCCACCTTAGCCCCCAACAGTTGGTCATATACGACACAGAAAGCAGCCTGAAATACAGCTACTGTTCTGGGCTACACAACTCAAAAGTAGCTTAAGCAAGAAGGTAATGTCAAAGAATAAGACCTAGTGTTCAATATTAATCCTCATCTAACAATGGATTTATCAAATGCTACTTCCTTTTATAACCTAATATGCTTACTTTTAATTCAATTAATGTTGATGATTAAACTACAAGATTTTCGCTGCAAACTAATCTTTGTTTGCATTGCTTTCATGAGTCTAGCATACATGTGCTATACAATATATGGACAAAAGTATTTGGAGCCTCCACTTTTCCTGGAGGGCTTTCCAAGAAGAGGAAGGTGGTCATGGTGGAATAGAAAAAGCATCTTCTCCAAACTGTTGCCACAAAGTTGGACGCATATCATTTTCCAAAATGTCTTGGTATGCCGAAGCATTAAGATTGCTCTTCACTGAAGAAAAGAGGCCTAGCACAAACCCTGAAAAAAACAACTTCATGCCATTATCCCTCCTCCACCAAATGTCACAGTTTGCCTAATGCAGTCAGGAAGGTAACATTCTCCCAGCATACGCCAAACCAAACTCTCCCATCTGACTGCCAACGGAGAAGTTTCCACTTCTCCACAGTCCAGTATTGGTGTGCTTTACACCACTCCATATGACACTTGGCATTGGATTTCGTGATGTGAGGCTTGCATGCAATGATGTTTGAAGAGAGGGAACTGTTTTTATGCTACCATTAATGCCAGTGGAAGTCTGTAACTCCTCAGCTATGGAATCAGCAGAGCGTTGGCATCTTTTATGCCTCATGCGCCTTAGCAGTTGATGACCCTACTCTGTGATTTTACACAGATTTCTGCTTTGTGGCTGAGTTGCTGTTGTTCCTAAACACTTCCACATTCTAATAACATCACTTACAGATGACTGTGGAACATCCAACAGAGATAAAATTTAACAGCTTGTCTTATTGCAAAGTTGGCATCCATCACAGAACCACGCTTGGAGTCACTGAGCTCTTCAGGACAACCCATCTAGTATCACAAATGTTTGCAAATGGAGACTGCATGACTAGGAGTTTGTTTTTTTACACCTGGGACAATGGATCTGATTGAAACACCTGAATACAAAAATTAACAGGTGTGGCCAAATACTTTTGTCCATGTAGTGTATGTCTTTTGTACAGTTTATTAGGCAACTTTACTTCCTCTTTACGTCTGTGTGTGTACACGTGCGGAAAAGAAGTTAGGATGCTGCCAGCTTTAGTTAGGTAGTTCATTGAGCAGAGTTAAGTTGTGTGGAAATAAATATTACTATGATAGCATATCCACTGAATATAATTTGTAACCAAAAGAATTCAAATGAGTAAATGTATTTCTAAAAAATTTTTCAACAGAGGGCCACACAGAGTCTTCTACAGGTGAAGCAAGCATTTAAAAAATTTGCCAACAGTGTTTCTCCGATTATTAGAAGGTCAAAACAGTAATGTGATTAAAATTCAATTAATAGGCAGGCCTAGCAGCAGGTAACACTCTGGATAATTTACTTTAAGTGACTAGGAGGATTTTTGTCTCAGAGAATTCCTTGAATGTGTTCTAGTCATATCAACGAGGAAAAATTCCCCATGATCAAAGACCGTATGAGCTGTCCAATTGTCCCCTCTCTCACCAAAACCCGTTTGGTGTAGTGGGACCAGAACCAGACAATAGCCATCTATTTTGGATGTAAGTGAGAGTGGCTAATTCGGAAAACGTCCAGATAAAAATGTCTTGAAATTCACAGGACTTTATGTATGAAATGGACTGATTGTTTTTCTTACTGTGAGACCACATATTCTGTCTAAGTTGCTATGATTTTATCATGTGGAGTTACAAAAGCCTTTTTATACATGAAATCCAGAAAAGCCTCGATAATCAGGTCCTGACATTTTCTGGTCTTGTTCTTTTACAGATCCCACATAGCAAAAGATTGTGTGTGTTCAAAAACTCTCACAACTCAAAATAAAATGTGAAAGAGTCTTCAATCATATTTCCATGAGGCAAAGCGGATAATACCCTTATATGTCTTACCACCCAGTTTCACAATGAATAACCTTTCAATCTGTGTCCAAACATTTGCACCCCTTGCAAACGATGTCAGGAAATTTCCCAGAGTGAAATGCATGTGTGAAAGGTGCTAAACAAATATCAGAATTCAGGGGGCACAAATAAATTTGAGTACCAAGGTTTTACAAGTGACATTATGTCCACAAAGATTACAGACAGTTACTTTTACGATACACAGACTACACAAATAACACACTCAGGAACCTCGGTGCACAAACACATTGACACTCTGAAAGGGAAAGCAAGGTGATCCCCATCACTCACCTTCAGGTCCCGGTGCACCACACCCATTTGATGGCAGTGAAGCACCGCCTCCAGGATCTGCTGGATGCAATGACTGCATGCAAACACCAAGGGGGGAGGGGGGGGCATGTTAGTTTGAGCAGCGCTACAATCCCGTGCACAGGCCAGAAGTGTGGGGAACAAAGGGGAGGGAAGGTAGGGGGAGGTATGATAAGGAGTAGGGAGGGATTAAGAGGTTCAGCAATGTTGAAAGGAATCCTCTGTAGCAAAATGTCATCTTTTAATGTCCTTTTTTAACTTTGTCTGACCACAGTTAAGTATACAGCCAAGATTGTGCAAGTGAAGCTACATGTGCTAGCTTGTCTAACGACAGTCAAAATGTAACATTTTCAATAAGCTGCATCTTAATAAAGTTTAATGTCAACAATGGATGTATTCTTACTTGCTGTCAAAATGAGCTTCTCACTTTATGAACAAATAAGCAGTTTAAATTGATAAAATGCCCTGCAGCCATGCAGATTTAATCACTGACTTTCATTAGTAAGGTTTAAATTAGCTGAAGCTCGAGGTTGGACTCGGTAAACTCTGCAGCAGAAGATTCCTTTGAGTCTATGTTTTGCTTAACCAATCGACAGAATCTATGATCGTCTTTGTCTTAAAAACCTACTCATAAAATCCACAGACAAACTCTTGGGGAGAAAGTTTAACTGCTCATTTGGCTGTGGATATCCCACCACCCTCCATGTTTTATCCAGCAGGCCTTGAGAGATGAGAGAGGGTGTGAGTATGTGTCTGGCCATCGGAGGCATAGAGGGCAATGATGAAGAAGGTGAAGGAATGAGTGAGTCATTGTACAACTTATAACATTTAAAAGATGTGTCTGGGATCAATGCCACGTCTGGCTGGCCTCTGCTGACAAGATCTGTCAGTGTGATGTCAGCAAGCTAAACCCTGAGAAAGACACGTATATGTATGTGTATAAAGACAAAGGGGCATGTGTGCAGCATTTCCTGGGCCCAGCTTTGACTGATGCAGTGAAAACCCACACTCACTTTTTTACTTACACAAGCAAGCACCTCTGCTGTTGTTGATGTGGATTTGTATATGGATAAAAGCTGCATCATGCACGTGCGCTTCCTGTGCACTGACAAAGTCAACTTTAACTTTGTATTATTGTAAATGAGAAACAAAAGATCTCATATTTTTGAGATTTGTGAGGATTGTATTTCTAGTGAGTGGGTGTGGCTTCAGCTCATTTTTCATGATTTTGAAGCTTAATTTCAAAAACTTGTAGATGTCTCTCATGAATGAAATTTGGCCTGGTGGTTTATAACATAATGGCCTGTCATACAATAAACCTAAAATAATTTTTTAAATAATTGTACATGGACTTTAACAGATCATTTATGTGTGGTCTAAGACTTTGCATTATTTTCAGTGTTAGTGCCACTTGTATAGAATTGCATGGCCTTGTTAAAGAAAAGTCAGGAATAACTGAAGTAAATGGGACTGTGGTTTTGGATAGTATATCACATACAGTCTCAACTTAATCCCTACAAATCAGCAACTTCTTTTAATTCCTGTGGTTTTTAATACAATGTCAAAGTTTCTTGAAATTGATCAAATGTGATAAATTGGTAGCCTACAAATGAAGACTCTTGGGGCTCTGGGCTCTGCTTTAAAATTGCCAGCCAGTTGGCACATTTCTTTTTGTACCTGTCCATCCATAGTAGCCTGTCTAAGGGGTACACTCCCTTTTGGACAACCCTCTAACATCCCTAATTTCTAATAAGATTTGAAAATCAGGTATCTTCCTGCAAATGAGGAGAAACTTTCCAGAATTTTCTTATTTCTGATTTCAACTAGGGATGGGTACGAGTCAATGTAGCTGTCATTATTCAAGCAGCGTTTCATTATTCACCCACTCTACACATGCTGTTCTCAGCTGCAATATTTTGATTGATTTATTGTTACAGCTAACTGAATAAACTTGAAGAAATGATAAAGAGTAAGAAAATAATAAAGAGTACACAGAGGTAAATGCCCTCCAGCCAGCACCATCACCATTAGTCCTACATATCACACTATCCTGGTAGTGTCATTAATAGATTATTATTAAGACTGACAAATGAGGAATGAGTCAGCCAGAAGCCTTTGAGTGTGTGTAATGCTGAACACTATAGCTAAAGAAGACAGACACCTGTTGAATTCCAACAAACATATGACCATAAAGCACATGTTCCACTGATAGGCTGCAATAAAGTTGGGCCCAGGCTGCTTAATGTTAAATCATTAGGAACAAGGAAACACAAGAGAAACGTGACAGAGAAAAATACATCTGCATGCTTGTAAAGTTCAGTGCTATAAATCAGAGTCATGTGTCTAATTTCTAAAGGTCTCCCAATGAATAAATACTGGCCAGCTCACATTTACAGCCACAGTGCTCAGAGCAGTGTGCGTTACCTTGCACTTTTATTCATACATAAACGCTGCCTTGTGTTAAAGTATGCATGTACTTCTGTGTGTCTCTGTGTGTCCATGTTCTTTCGCCACCTTTCTGTAAGCTATTGAGCTCTGTAACTGGCAGGGTAAGAATCTTCTGCATGATGGAAGGATTTCATGGAAAACTCTCCTGAGCTACTGATCAACTGGATGCAGGTTAATGTCTGCATTTGTGTTTAATTAGATCTGGGTTGTGTGTTCACTTTCCCCCTTTGTTTTCATAACACTGAGGCTGCAATGTGACCTAATCTTGGTGGGGTAGTTTTTTTTTGTTTTTTTTTGCTTTAAATGTTAAGCACTGTCTAACCTATGAAAAACAGGCACAGTAAACAGCAAAACATTACGGCATTTCAAAAGCCAGACATTATGATTTTTGCTGCATTGCTTTGTGCTTGGATGAAAAAAGTACTGTAATTATGATTTCAAAAAGGAACCTGGCCCACAAAATATCACTATTTAATCTTTTCAAAGTAAACAATAAAAAAGAAGACATGTGTTGCACTAGGTGTAGAGGGACAGAAGAAAAACAAAAGCCAACAACAATATTTATCCTTCATAACATCATATATCCTAATATTGGGCATTATATTATCTTTATAAACTTAAAACAAAAAGTAAGGCAATTTGTGTTTGGTACATTAATTCGTTGTTGTAACAATGCTTCTTGGCAATAAATTTTATACCGCTGGAAAGCCTGTTTATTACCCTTTTAAATGGTGCCACATTTGTAAGGATCATGCAATTGTGGGATGAGCAGCAGAGCTGAGTATGTGGGTTGCACCAATGAAAAATGTGCCAAATCTTCTCTGCCAATGCCAATGCCAAAGAGCTTATTTTGCTCTTGCTATTGATTCGTGTTTTGAGCTTCTGGTACCCCCAGGTGCTGCCAATCAGGTGCCTGATTGGCAGCACCTGTGAGCATGGGCCCTGCTACAGTGGTCAGTAGATGTCTGCTTCAAAATCGCATGCCACATTTGACTGATCTGGATAGGGCCCGTCAACTGCAACTTCAAGCTGGTGTTCCGCAAGACCAAGCTGCGGCATTGTTTGGAGTGAACCCTAGTACCATCTCCAAACTGAAGGCCAAGTTCCATATAGCGGGGGGATGTCAGAGACAGGCCGGGAAGTGGGCGTCCCAAGAAGATGACACCCCAAGAAAACCGTTTCTCACCCTGTCAGCAATAACTCTATCCTCCAAGATGACAACACTCGCCCCCACAGAGCGGGGTTTATCAGAGACTACCTCCAGAATTTGGGAGTGGAGAGGATGGGATGGCCTGTCAGCAGTCCTGACCTTAACACCATTAAACACTTGTGGGATCAGCTTGGGCATGCTGTTCATGCCAGAGTGACCAACACAACCATGTTGGCTGACTTGCGACAAATGCTGGTTAAAGAATGGGATGCCATCCCACAGCAGTGTGTGACCAGGCTGGTGACCAGCCTGTGTATGGTTCTTCCACAAGCTACTGAGGCTCCTGTTTGTTAAATGAATAAATTGTTAAACGGTCAATATGTCTTGTTCCTTCAAACTTCAATCACCCAATCCACCAAACACCAAACAAGAGTCAATGGCAAAATAAGCTGTTTGGCATTGGCAGAGAAGATTTGGCACATTTTTCATGGGCGCAAACCATATACTCAGCTCTGCTGCTCATCCCACAAATGCATGTTCCTCACAAATGTGGCGCCATTTAAAAGGGTAATAAACAGGCTTTCAAACAGTATAAAATTTATTGCCAAGAAGCATTGTTACAACAAAGAAATAATGTACCGAACAGAAATTGCCTTACTTTTTGTTTTAAGTTTAGTTACACTAAAGAAGAGGATATCTGATCTAATTTTAATACCCAATTTAATTCAGAAATACAAATAAACTATGACATTTTTTCAGCCAAAAAAGTGCATCATAAGAGATTTGGTTGCACTGTTATGGAGTCAGGTTAAAATTGCAACAGTGTATGCCTGGCTTTAACCAGCAGTGCCACCTCTCTCCTCTAACGCAGTATTAGGTCTAACATTTAGAAGAGGAGGTGTTCACATGATTGAAAATAAAACATGTATGAAATCTATTTCTGTGTCTGAATGAAGCATAAACAAGCTGAGTGATGTGTTATTCCATCAGTGTTAACACAGAGCTGACAACAACAAACCCAGAGGGGACTTAAATTTCCTTTTGTTTGTTTTTTCAAAGGCCATTAATAACAATATCGGATATATTTGATATCTGAAATATCAGTTGCTCTGAACTGGCAGGTCAGGACCCTAAAGTGGGTCATGGAGCCATATTCAGTGGGTCAGGACTGTGTTCCTGTAGTCAAAAAGACTACAAAGAACACACATGTTATTCTGCCTCTTGTTCTGTCACAACTTGACTGTCTGCGGTCCAAGCTGAACTATTTTTCATAATAAAAGATTTGACTGGTCGAAAAATAACAGACATTTGAGCCATGATTTCTCAGCATGTAGTTGGTGGGTCTTGAGGCCATAGGCCAGCTGAGAACTGGGGGCTAAATTAAAGTCCCTGTAAAGTGATTAAAAAATCTGTATTTTAGGATTGTTGGATGACTGGCCTTTGTGCTCTGAACCACCAGGCCAAATTTCAGTCCTGACAAACATATCTAGGCTTCTAAACAGAGGGATTACATTTACTGTTTTCTGGCACAAATATGATACTTTAGTGATGCATAGGCCACTGTGGTTGTTAGATTTGGGAAACATACCTCACAATGAACAAAATTACAGCATGTAGATGGATTTTAATTTTCAATGAGGACACTGACATCAGCAAATAATTTACGTCACGTCATGGGCTCCTACTCTGCCCAGATTAAACAAAGCCAGGAAAGAGGTGGACAACGGTCTAAATCAAAAGTTCAGTCATACATAGATCTCAGTGTTTTCACATGTTTACAGCAACCTTATTCCAACCTTATTCTTGTGTGTTAAGAAAAATTTTGGATTTCACTTTACAGGAACTTTAATGTTTAGATTAGGGATACATGATAAAAGATATCAGTTTACATAGGTCTTTTGGTCATGCCTAAAAATCAGCAAATGTATTAATATGTGTGGTTGATATTTACAGCCAATATAGGCCAATATCAACAGCTGATGTATGGGCTATAAATATCAGCTGAAATTTTTATATCTGCAATAATTTACTTTTGAGCTATTATGTGGCCACATCAATATTGAGCCCATAATAATGTGCATCTCTAGTTTAAAATGTTGCATATAATACATTTAAAAATTTAAATTGTAACAACTCTAGTACAAGCATTAATAAAAAAGAAGTTGGAGTACTACTGGTCTGATAACAAACAGCTAGAATTTAGGACTGACATAAAACTAGTATATTTCTTTTTCTTAAAGTCATACTTGATGTTGAATTAGGCTGTCGTGAAGATCAAGGGATCAATATAATTGGCTGAAAGTGTGGAGGAGGAGGAGGAGGAAAGAAGAAAATCAATAAAGAAGGCAATAAATATTTCTTCAGCTTGTTTTATCTATTCTGGTGGGAGAAATTTATGTCTGAATGGGCATGTGTAAACACTGGATATTTATTACACCTGCAGGAGGATGTGTGATCACTGTGGGTGACTGACTATGTGAGTGTGCAAGGCTTTTTCAATGATCAATCTGGTTGTCAGTCAGTGCAACAGGAGCTTTAGTTTTGTTCTTGTTTGTAGAATGATTGATAGATTGCGTTGGAGATGAAATGAAGGGAGGGTGGTGGGTGAGGAAGGCCTGAATCCTCCAAATATAACTAACAAAAAATACAATCAAAAAGAAGAGAACAACAAAAGAGCATACCCAAAGACAAACTGGACAAGGCGGACATTAGACAAGCAACTGACAGGAAAGACACGTACAGACGGGACGAAGGAGAAAAAGGAAGTGAGGAAAGGGACGAAGGGAGGAAAAGAAGCATGCAAGGATTGGGGGGGAGGGACGGGTGAGGGATGCAGATGCTCTCTACATATACTAACCTTCAGGTCCCTGTGCACTATGTCATGTTGGTGAATGTGATGGACACTTTCTAGAATCTGATGAATACAGTGACTGTGAAAACAAAACAGAAAGAGGAGGGATGGTGAGGGGATGAACGGGGGAGGGAAACGAAGGGCAGATATGGATGATGAGGATGTGCAGAAAAAAGATGAAAGTGGAGAAATGAGGAAGAGAAGCAGGGGATCAAAGGAGAGGGATGAGGATGCTAGGAAAAAAGAGTAATTTGCAAGGTCAATATGAGATGAATACGACAAATTTAGAGATGAGAAAACAGAGGATGAAATGAGGAGGGAGAGACAGGTGAAGGAGAGGGAGAGTGATGCAGAGAGAGATGTTGGGAGAGGGAAAGGTGGGTGGAGGAGACAAAAATGTTTTGCTTTTTAAACGTAATGAGAGACAAGAACAGCCACAGCAGAACAACATGACAGAAATCACAACAAGACTTGGAGAGGAGAGGAGAGGAGAGGAGAGGAAACCAAATAATCAAAGGTGACAGATTGTGAAAGTAAGGAAAGGAAGCACTTAAAGAGCAAAGAGAGATAATAATACAAGATCAGAATGCTTAAGTCAGGCTGAAACTGAATCGTAAAAGACTGGTGGGTAGAACAGTGCTATTTTTCCATCACTGAAAGTAAACACATCACTGTGTGTGCTGCAAAAAATAATGTAACCTTCCTTACTCTTGTGTTTGTATGTGTGAGTATGAGAAAGTGTAATGTGCAGAATATGTGAGCAATAACGGGCGCAAAGAGACAGGCAGCCTGCAGGATCCACACCCACACATCGTCTAGTGAGTGGGAGGACCGAGAGAGAGAATGAGAGAGATAAATGTGCTCACTTGCTCATAAACACACTCACACATACTTCAGCCCACATATCTGAAAAAAGTCTCTCTGACTGCAATCACATCCTGATCTTAAACCTTAAAGCTGGGCTTCGCAAGTTTGGAGAAACCAGTAAGAGTGAGCAGGATTTTGAAGGCATTAAAGCAAAAAAAAAAAAAAAAAAAAAAAAAAAAAGCCAAACCACTAACTGGAAATGAGTGCATGTGCACTTCCTGACTTCTGCTAAAGGATGAGTCCATAAGAAAGTACTGAGAGGGACACTTGCCAGCTGTATCAACCTGGCATCCTCTGCCATTCTTGTGAAACTCCCTCTTAAATCCAGACAATGTGAAATGAATGCACTGACAGAGCAGACACCAAACAGGCTTGTGCTCATCCAGTTATATATAAAAGGGCCTCCTAATGCTTGCATTAGCAAAAAATCCATGAAAGATTGAATGATTTACTAATTTTTGCATAGATAACAGGAATTGCTTCCGAACTGACCTGCCTACCCTGGCTTTCTTTCACCCAGCGTGCATAAACCATTGACATAAATAATGATGGATGCAGTGTCTCCTCCTGTTGTTCAAATCCAGCCAAAGCACCCCCTGCAACGTCCACTGATATACAATGCCTATAAAATGTATTCACCCCCTCGGATGTTTTGCCCTTTTATTGATCTTATAATTCAATCATAGTCAAGATGAAGTCAAGCCAACTGGTGCTAGTAGTCTCACAATTAGTGAAATGGAGATCACCTGAGTGCAGCAAATGTGTCTCCAGTGATTGTAGAATAAAGACATCTGTGTCTGGAAGGTCCAGTCACTGTTAATCGGTATTCCTGGCTACCATTACACCATCAAGACAAAAGAACACTTCAAAACATTTAGGGTGCTTTCACATTAGGCCCAGCTTTTTCAAACTGCGCCGCAGCGCGATTCCTCCACCTCCCCGTTCCCCCCACTGGCTTGCTTTCACACTAACAATATTGAACCGTGCCTGGCCCACTTGCGTATTTACTCGGTCAGAAACAATAGGTGGCGGTATGCACATAGCTGGTTTACAACCCCACAAAGGAGGCAAAAGAAGAAGAAGCTACCATGGCAACCACTGGGGTCATGACCTGAGCGAAGACTGCTTTTGTTTTGACCGAGCAAAGTCCATCCTGCAGCCATGGATGATTAAAATCACTTTTTAAGATGCCAGCAACTTCACTCTTTGTATCTGCACATCCATGTGCAGCTCAGAGGATTAAATGGGCTCATGCTCCGCAGATACAGCAGCTTTTGAGGTGACAGGAGACTTTTATTGCCTTTGCACCTCCTCTAACTGACTCCAACTTGTGTTCATCCGTAAGGTGAGTCACAACAGACTGTTTATTGACTGGATTCTGATGATTTCTGCTTATTATTGAGGAAAAATGTGAATTAATTGCAGCGTTGTTGAAAGAAGTTTAGTTTTTACGATGACATCGTAAAGCTAATATGATGTTCTGTCGCGTATCTGAGTGCAGTTGCTTCCACATCACATCCGAACTGTGCCAGAGTCCACTTGAATCGCGCCCGAGACCACCTCCCCAAGTGGGCCCGGGCCCGGTGCCGGGGCGCGGTTCGTTTGCATTCACACTACCAAACGAACCGGACTTTGGGCTCAAGTGCACTTGGATCCGGGACCGGGCCCCTAATGTGAAAGCAACCTTAGAGAAAAGGTTAATGAAAAGTATAAGTCAAGAGATGGGTACAAAAACATTTCCAAGGCACTGAACATCCTCCCAAATTTCTGTTAAATCCATCATCAAGAAATGGAAGGAATATGGCACATGTGTAAATCTGACTTGATCAGACGGTCCTCACAAACTGAGTGACTGTGCAAGAATAAGACTAGTGAAAGAGGCCACCAAGACACCGATGACTACTCTGAAGGAGCTACAACCTTCAGCAGCTGAGATGGGAGAGACTCTGCATACAGCCAGTCAAACTTTTGTTTGACCAAAACAGTGGTGTGGCAAAGAGAAAGCCAGTGTTAAAGAAAACTCATTAAATGTTGACTAGGGATCGCCAAAAGGCATGTAGAAGATTTCACGGTCAAGTGGATGAAAGTTCTTTGGTCTGATAATACCCGAATGGTACTTTTTGGCCATCAGACAAGACGCTTTCTTTAGCGGATATCAAACATTGCACATCACCACAAACACACCATCCACATCATGAAGCACGGTTGTGTCAGCATCATACTGTGGGGATGCTTCTCAGCAGCTGGACCTGGAAGGCTTGGACAGGTAGAGGGTAAAATGAATGCAAAGTACACAAAAATATACAAAAAAACCTGGAGGGCAATCTTGCTCAGTCTGCAAGATGGCTTGGAAGAGGATTTATGTTTCAACAACATAATGACCTGAAGCATACAGCGAAAGCTACACAGGCTACATAGTAAAGAATCCTTTAAAAAATTCCTGGATCCAGACGGTGATCCAGATCACTTCCAAAATCTAATCAATTCTTCCTTATGCCATTTCTGACATTTCCTGAAAATTTCATCAAAATCCATCCATAACTTTTTGAGTTATGTTGCTAACAAACTAACTAACAAAACAACAAAAAACTGCCGATCACATAACCTCCTTGGCGGAGGTAAAAATGAATTTAAACTAAATTAAAAAAAAAAAAAAAAAAGAACACTTACATAAAAACGCAACATAGTAATTTATATAATGACAGACAACATGTTTGAGAGACCATGTCCCATCTGTCAACATGACAGAGAACTTTATGACTTACACTGAAGCCTGAACATAGCTGCTGCTAAAAACGGTCTGGCTTCACTGTAGTTGAGTATCATTTTCTCCATATTAACTAAAATTCAATAATATTAACAAAATGCAAATGTTACTTTTCAGGTTATCTTTAGATGTTTTTGTTTTCATTCCTTAACTGAGAAGTTAGAAAAGTGGTAAGAGTAAGAAACAAGGGGAAGAGAGATGACAATGACCTGTGGATAGAACTAAGGCCAAGGGTTAGCCACCTGCTTTGAGGACTATCACTTCTGCACATGGGGTGTGCTACCTAACCACTTGGCCAATTTGCACCCTTAGTGTTAGATTTTTCAACTGGGAAAGGAAAGTGCCATTTCATAGAGGTCAGTCTGGGCACACGATGCTATCCAGCAGCTTAAGGAGTAGGTCTACAACTTGACAGAGCCTCCCCAAACATTCCTACTCTCTCCCCTGGGTGCTGCAGCAGATTTCCTATCAAAGCTTCTGCACAACACAGACAGAAGGCATTACAACTACTAGCAAGTCCTCATTAAGAAACTGTTGGCTCAAAATCCCACTCTCTCTGCAGATTTTAATGGTGTTGTTTGTGCTTTTGAGTCTCTGAGGAGCAGCTCATGTTTCTGGCTTAGTCTGATAACAACAGGAAACTAATAATATTTTCTGCAACATGTCTTTCACACTGACCTCTATTATGCTATGTGTTTGCACGTTTTCATCCTGTTGTTTGAGCTGGCTTTCAATTTTTGATTAAAAAATGAAAGTGATTTTAAGTTTCAGTGCAAGCCTACACAGACACACTGTATCATCTTTTAAAAGGCTCTCCATCCCACCCTGTTTTTGCATCACTCTTTTGGGGCTCCTAAATCTTCCTCTGCTAAACAATTACGTTATTTAAAAAAACTAGCCCATGCATGACCTCCTGATGGGGCAAAGATGGAAAAAAACTGCAGTCCTAGACACTTTGCCAATAAAAGCCACTTCCTCAGCACTTTGAACAACAATGTCCTACTGTTCTCTGTGGGGAAGTAAAGAGATACAGGGAGGAAAATCAAACATCGAGACAGTCTGTGTCAAGAGAAGGCTACGCCTTTCCCTCTGTGTACGCTTTCAATTTTAACACACTAAGAGTTTTTAAGAAAAGCAATGTCCATGTGTTCAGTGTCTTATAACACCAGGAAAAAATCTGCCATTTAAAAAATGAAGAAGAAGCAGAAGAAAAAGAAGAGAAAAATTGCAAGAAGAGAAAGAAAAATCCCTTTATTGGTAAAGGGATTTTTCTTTCTCCTCTTGTAATTTTTCTCTTCTTTTTCTTCTGACAAGGTCCAGCAAGGTCCTTGCCCTCTGGGAAGAGATGAGATCAGCTGCTACAGCAGATACAAGAGCATGGCCATTATTATTGTTAAGAAAGTAATGCTGCAACCAACCACACGTTATAAGCCCATCTAAACGCAGACTCTGAAGTAAAGTATAGGTAAAGCCCTCCCCCACAGTTTCAAAAAAATCCCAGAGGAAACCCTGAACTCCCATATGGATGGATACATTTATGACAATGCATATCGAAAACAATAAAATTTGTTTAAAGGCAATTAATCCGTAGAAGCATGAATCTGAATATGAGGGTGCAACAAGCTTTATGATATGAAGGAGTAGGCTGGGGTGGAGGAGGTTAAGTTTTAGTGCAAGCAAGGATTAGTGGGAAGTTCGCCATAT
This sequence comes from Cheilinus undulatus, assembly GCF_018320785.1. NCBI lineage: Eukaryota > Metazoa > Chordata > Actinopteri > Labriformes > Labridae > Cheilinus > Cheilinus undulatus. The sequence continues at coordinate 26,379,078 of NC_054869.1, read as the reverse complement.
TTAAACACACTGCTGTGTTGAGAGAAGGAGCTGTGATTGGCTGTGGAAGCTGGAAGACAAGATTGGGATTAGCTGGCCATCAGATGATCATGTATGACTAACGTGTCCTGCATGAACTAATACTGACCTTCATTTATTGTAAAAGTGTATTTTTTAAGCACATGTTTACCATGAAACTGTTTATTAATAAAAAGATAAACTTATTAAAAAAAAAAATATGTGGTACTTTCACATATAGGCCCTTCACAGTCTAGGCCAATTGTTCACATAGCGGTGGAAGGATGCCCTCAAAAACTGTGCTTGAAAACTAAAAATTAAGGATGATTCAGACATTTAGAAAGAGCATTCTTTTTGGTTCAGAGGATACTTCACAGCAAACAATAACTTTTTAAATACATTCCCAGACCTGGTAAACAGATTTTTAAAATGTTTATCTTGCCAAATGCATTAAAGTAGGGCTGCAGATTCTTTTCTGTAGTCGAGTACTCTATCTAGTCTTCTGATGATCAATCGAGTACTCTAATAAGAAAGACTGCATTTTTTAATCAGTCACTTTTGCTTTTTCAAGAGAAGTAGTACAAATGAGAAAAGAAGTTTGGTCCCTTAAATGAACTACCTCTATATTAAAGATTGGTATTAACAGGTTCTCTAAAGAAAATATATTTTACAAAGTGCAATGAAGTTCTGATGATAGTTTACATTTCTTAAATTTACAAGGAAAGAAAGTTAAATAATTCCATTAGATTATACCATATTTTGGGTTTAAGGGATCCTTTACCAGGAAATTTTTGCCAACACTTTATTTCTTTCATTGTAGTTCATTTTTATTTTCCAGTTTGTCATTGGAGTAAAGGGATACTTAATCATTTTAACATCCTCTAGTTTATGCATGAATTTAATATTTCACATTACAGCAAGAATAAAGCTCCATTATTCATACAGCAGCCTGATGATGGCCAAAAGGTGAACCTTTAGATTACAGGAACATGGTCTATTTTTCAAAGGGTGTTCACTTTTAATTTTTGTACATTTTTGTTTGTGAGTTCATCCACCATAAAATAAAAATATTACCTTTTAAGACCATCCACTGACACACATTTTAAGGGATAAAGCTGCTTCTGTGGCCTGTTGAATCCTGACTGTATGATGATGAACTTTAAAGGGATACTTCAACATTTTGGCAAATTCGCCCATTGCCATAATTCCTATAGTCTTAGTAATAGGTTCGTTTCCTTTAGTTGTCGGTGCAAGCTGTTTCTAGATCTGGGGGGACCGTTAAACCAGCTGCACCGCTAACGCTATTTTAGCAGACGGAATTTTTGCTTTCCCTCATCAAACTCATCAAACACACAATCCAGCAACTCCAAAACGCTCTCGTGGACAAGTTGTGACCTGTACATTCACCATGCTATGAAATAATAACGTATAATTATGTAACATTACGACACATGAAGCAAATACCCTTAACTATTTCTTGAGTAAACCACTTGGCGGAGTGACACAGTGCAGCAGCCATGTCTGGAGTGTAGTTCCGGCTTTGCATTCCGTCTGCCCGTGCACACATGGCGCGATACAGCGGGGGCGTATATGGATGTATGACTGATTTAAGCGAAGCCTAGAGGCAGATCATTTGCCTTGAGGAATTTTTTGAATCGAATTACCCGGATAATTCGAGGAAGCATTTCAGCCCTACATTAAAGCATTGAGTACTATCTGTGTGTGTGTGTGTGTGTGTGTGTGTGTGGTTGAGGGAAGGAGAGAGAGAGTGAGGGATACAGACAGAAATGTATTTCCATATGAACAGAAGAGCTGACATTAAATGAAAACAGAGTATTTAATCATGAAGCCTTGTATCACCTACTCTTTACTCTCATGTCGATCAGAGAAATCCTCTATAGCCTGTTAACAGACACAAAGCTGTCAGCTGACAGCTCTCATATGAACCAGCCCCACAGGCTGAATGGGCACTATGCATGTTATAATTTAACCTTTCGGTTAAATTACTGGTACTGACGGCCAGTACCTAGCCTCTTTACTCTAGTCAGAATTATTTTATTTTTGATTATGACATAGCCATGCCACCATATTTGGGTAATACTGTAACTGCAGTGAGAGATGACAAATCAGCAACTGCTGTCTTTTATAAGACTGTGTTCTTTATGAAAACACCTGCCAGACTTTGATGAGAGTTGAGGTCAGCTCTAACAGAGGCAAAACTCCTGTTATAGAATGAGCTGGCTGTTCTCAGTAGATTCAGTATGAGACACAAAGTCAGAGGCCTTATGTAAAGTTTAATACACTACCCAGGATGGGCACCTTTCTACTTCCCAGAACTGCTTGTACTGCTCAGATTGGCATTTCATAGAATTTTTACAGCTTTGAGAACAGGTTCATCAGGGAACAATTAGATATCCCAGACCTAAAAGGGCTTGCAGATTCTAAATCTAAATAAATCAACAGAGCTCTTTATGGACCTTTACTAGGAGGAAAAATAATCCTTGATTAAGTGTGAGGTACAATGCATTCTAAATGTCTCCTCCTAATTGCCTCCATCAGATCAAGAACTACTGAGGAGAAAGTCTGATGGATACTGACAGGGGCGGCAGGGTGTGAATTAGTACAGCCAGGTTGAGTGTGAGTGAAATGTGTGTGAGACTAATTATTGGAGCTAATTAAAGTCCCACTTCTTGCTAGTCTCCAAGGGGGGCAGTGAGAGGGCTGGCCAGGATGACATACATTCAGGAAAGAGGTAAAAGGAAATTGAGTCATGTGTCTTAATGTGTGTGTGTGCAGCACAGCAAGGGTTACAAAGTGGGTGGGAAAGACAGTATTCACCGGGGTGTTCAGAGAGGCAGTTATTAGGGTTGCTGCATAGCAGTGTACACATAAACAGTAATCATATTCTCAAAATTGAATAAAACATCAGATAACAGCAGAAAAAAAAACGAAGAAGCTACACCAGACTAAAACAGCAAGAAGTCCATCCAGCGTGCATGACTGGACTCAGGCCAAAACAGAAATTCCTCTTCATCTGGCACAAGGAGAAATGTGTTGGCAGTTGCTGAAGACTGCAAAATGTGCAGTTATGTCAAAACAACTGTCGTCCTAAGCTCAAAGGAGATGAGCAGGCACAAATCCCAGATAATTAGCAAGACTGAAAACCTTTGGCAAGCTTTAAAAGTATGAATGTTTGCCCTGTGGAGGCCCTTTTTATTATCACTTTTAGTTTGGACAACAAACCCTGACACAGCTGAAATTCCATCTGTCAGTTCAAAAGTACAAACTCTGCTTCACATTTTCAGGAAAACAAATCAGCAACTTAAGTAAGACACTCAGAATGACAATGTTTGAACTACGAGCTATCTGTTTACAGCTCACAGTTACAACAAGACAGATCTGATGATATGTTTGTCTAAACTTCAGTGAATATATGCACGTTTACTATCCAAGGATACATATTAAAAATGATATCAGAAAACTGATCACTAATGTCAAAAGAACAGCTCAAAGAGTGATATTCTTAATTTGCAAAACAATTACTCTAAAATAACAATGACAAAACCTTGTATTTCTCTTCGTCATCAGATACAAATTGTGAGTATGAATGAGGTTATTCCTGCAATGCCATAGATGTTATTACCAATTTAAGCTATTTATCACATATGGAGATATTTTGTATCTGAAAATCTGACTTCTATAGAAAGCAACCCTGTCACTGCCTCAGCATCACATATGAATAAAAATGAGACTCTGACTTACAAATAAAAACTTCCATATTTGACATTTTATGTTGATTATCTTTAAAAACTAAAACATCCATAATTTTATTAAAGGAGCATTAAGCAAGTCTCTTTAATCAGGAAGTAATTTTCACCCATGATATAGTTACATTTGATTGATTTTCATAGTTTTTAAAGAGTGGAAAACTGAGTTTCTTTGTTCATTCAATAATTTCTATCAAAATCAACAAAATGAGCTTCAGAAGGATGTATATATCAGTTATGAAAAAGCATTTAAGACTGCTGTAGCTGACACTAGAGCAGTGGTTCTCAACTGGTTGGGCATCAAGACCCACCAACGGCTCCACTAAAAAACTGTGATCCAATTATTATTATTATTATTATTAATTTCCAAATAATTGAATTCATGTAAAATGTTGAAGTTTTGACCCCAAAACGTGATTGATCAAAGCGACAAGACAAACAAAAGTGGAAAAAAATCACATCATTACAGAAGGTCATGAACATATTTCATTTTTCAGTTTTCCAAAATAGAATAAAAATTCGGTAATCTCTTGAGGAACTCGATCCGATCCTGGAAATGTCTGCATTGGTATCCAAAGAAAATGAGAAACATAAGTAGAAATATTGAGACAAATATTAAAATTTACTTCTCACCATAGAAAAATCTAAACACATATGCATGAATTTACTGTTTATCTACTAAAGGCTTCTGTAAATAGACTTTGTGCCATTGTCTTTTTTTTTCCTGGCATGCATTTGCCACCCAATGGAAAGAGCTCCGCGACCCACTTTTGGGTCCCGACCTACCAGTTGAGAACCACTGGTTTGGAGGATCTTCAGAGTGAACATTTAAATTGCTTGTTTGGATATAAACCCACCCATAAAACATTGTTTTAATACATGATCTTTATGTTTGTATAACAGAGAGAAAAATCCATGGGATCTTGTTGGATGTGACCTTTTCACTGTGAGTGGCATGTGGGCCTCTCTGCCACCCGTTGTTGCTGCTGCGAGGCATAGCAGCAGCAGCTGTCAGTGAATCAAACTGACATTTAGCAGAAAAACACCAGCATTTTGACCCATGGCAGTTTAATAATAAAAGCATGACACATTTCAAACCATCTTACAAACCACTCAGACACCCACTGTAAAAAAGGGAATTTACCTTTATTAGGTCACCTGTGGCTTGATTAAACTGTTAATAGTACAGACTAGTGAGATCAATTTTCAGTCATACTGACCTCATGATTGATTCTGTTTATCAGTCTGATTCTTTAACCGTTTTCTTGTTGATTCATGATTAACTTTCTGCTAGAAGAGGAGAAGGCCTAAACAGGTTTTCAGAAACAAAGCAGCTTTAAAAAAAAAAATCACACATGAAATGGGAGTGTACAGCATTATGTTAAACATTACTTTTAATTTTGTTTTTTCCTTAAAAGAGTCCATCGTATGTGGCCACGATTATATTAACTTTATATTATAAACACTTCATCTAAACTCTAAACTCCATCTTCATGCAATTTTAAACAAAGGTAAATGCCTTTTGCTATCTGAAACTCTGAAAAAACAAACAAGAAACAAACATTTGTATTAAGTTATGGCACTTTAAGACATTCATTTCTGTAGATTGTTAACTGCCCTGACCTTAAACTGAACAGTGAGCCAAAGCCTGACACTCTTCTGCTCAACAGAGTTGATTTTAGATGCCTTATTCATATTTAACACTTTAATGGACTGGTCAGGTAGATGAGTGGTGCACAAACGCTCACATTCAAACAACTGCTGTGACATCATCAACTATAGAAAGACATACAGTAGATAAAGGCGGACTTTCTCATGACTTAATGAGGTTGTCTTGAAAAACCTCAGAATACTCAGTTTAGGAGAATAAAATGAAAACTATATTTAATAAAATGCAAAGCATGCCAACTAAACACAATGAATTAGACTGAATTTCTACAATATCAGACTGCATTCAGTTTCACTTAGAAAGTTGTTGAATGGACGAACACCCACATCACAACTGTCATTATCAAGTATCTCTCTCACTCTTCTCTCAGCCTATTGTCTGTCCACCCCCAACTACTCCATTTCCTCTTCCACCATTGGTTTAAGTGATCTTTTTGTGTGCTGATGAGTCAGCACAGGTGGTGGGAGTGAGATATTAAAGTACGTGGGTGGCTGGTGGGTGTAGGGTGAAAAAGGAAGAAAGGCAGTGGACTGAATGGGCTTTAAGAAACTAAAAGAAAAGCAAAGGAGACGCTGGTCCCTACAGGTCATATGTTTAGAACCTTTTATTGCACTTGTTTTTATGTCTCATGCTGTGTGATGAAGGGAAAGCACAGGGGAAATGAAAAGGAGATAGTTATAGTATAAAGGTGTATCCTGTCATGCTAATTGGATCATTTTAAAGAGGGATAGTAAAAGTTTGACCAATAAAAGTTTTTTGAGTTCATTAGCTAAATTATGTGAAAGAGACTGCAGTTTGTTTATTATTAATAAGATAATTTTTATATGCTGGGGTTCATGGTTTCCTCCTGGGTGGTGGTCCAATTACTGTTGTGGATACAATTTTAACAACTCAAGACATACAAAAGCATATAACTACAAAATAATAGTTGTTTATTTTGACAACAGTTCCCCAACAGTTCCATCCAAATATCTTTTGGATAGACTTGCGTCAGCAGAAGTCTTTTTATTTGTCCATCCTTTAACTTTAAAGTATGTTTTATGGATTGAAGTTCAGGTCTGAACTACATTTATTTATCAGTATCAATACATATATTGGCTAAAATACTTTTGAATATTGCCATACTGTATACAGGCAAATATCTAATATTATATATCCCTTATTACACATCATCGCAGTCAGGCACAAACCTCCAAAGTTCACAACTTTACAAAAAAAGGGGACAAAAGTGCTGTCTTAATCAAACACTGCTTTGTCAAAGTCTGCATTATGCCTCTCTCATATAGTCACTTAACAGTATATATCATTTAATTATTAATGTTTACCAAAGTTGAGCTGAAATATAGTTACAACATTTTGCACCAGCAAAAATGGACTCATGAGGGGAGCAGGTGGCCTAGTAGTTAAAGGCGCTCCCCATGTACGCAGGCGGCCCGGGTTCGAATCCGGCCTGAGGCCCTTTACCACATGTCTCTCTCCCACTCTTGACCCTGTTTCCGACTCTGTACACTGTCCAAAAATAAATCTTTAGAAAAATGAACTCATGAACTTTGTCTCTAATGAAGTACCTTTGATCCAAAGGAGTTGCATGCTCTTTTAGATTCTTCATACTGGTTTAAATATGTAAAACTCACTAGCAGACATAGAGGATGACTTATAGCGCTGATTTGTAAAAAATTAAATAAAGTCATGAAAATGGAGATATGACAGCAATGATATTTACCTTATGGTCAAAAAATGGACAAAAGGAATACATCTTTGTAACAGTTTGAGTTAAGTAGAGCTGTAATGATGTCAGAATTTTAAACTTGGATGGATGAATTTGATTCTTTAAAAAACAAAACAATACTGACTCCAGCTTTTAAACCATGGTGGCAAGAATAGAAGTCCCTCATACCCTACAGTGGGAAATGACTTGTTTCAGTCATTAAAAATTGAAGAGAAACATTAAACATGGATTAAAATGAGCACAAACAGGCAACATAAACATGATGTTTTTGTAAAATGTGCTATAAAATAAAGGGGATTGGATTGGATTGGAATATATCAGTACCACAATTATAGCATTGTGCAGAAGTTTGCCTGCCCCATATATAATAGGGATGCACAATATTGGATTTTTGCCGATATCCCATATGCCGATATTTTAAAACTCATTTTGGCCGATACCGATATTTAATTATATTTTTTCTACTGTAAAAAATACCAATTCCATCCTGTACTACAAATATTATTTTTTAAAATATTAATAGTCTATTTTTTTTTTCAGAAACATTCGATTTTTATCAGAAATGAAGGATTTTTTTTTTTTTTAACACAGCAATACACTAATGAAAACTTTCTGTAATGTCTTTGAGGGCAATAAAAAGCAGCAAAATAACCTGCTGACACTGAGCTCCACAGTGCAAAAAAGAAATAGCTTATACATTTATATTGATTCTCCTTTTACTCAGCCAGTTTGCAGGATGGCTCCCTGACATACTCTTGATATGGGGTTTAAATAACAACAACAACAAAGAGACAGATTCTTAAATGCAAAAACTCTAGCTATATTTCAGAGCTTTAATATGATTTTAAATTTTTGAGACTCAAGATGTACAAAAGCAATAAACTTCAAATGAAGTACTTCTCCTGATTCTGCTTTAAACAGCACAAACTAACTGAGCAACCAAGTTTAATGGGCATTTCACTGTAAAAAGCTCTGTAACAACACAGTGACACCCACATCTCCAATGCTGGAGAGGGGGCACCTTCGTGCACGGGAGACTTGGCACACAGAAGTCCATCATTGCTTTTGCCATGTTTCGCACACTGTCACGTAGCATGATATGCACGTTTTTTTTCTCTATATTCCACATCCGAAACATGTTATCAAAAGTGGCTGCAACTGTGGCTGCTGAGTGAGCACTGCTGTGAGTGCAGGACAGGCTTTTAAGAGTGAAATCCTCATCTATCCACTGAGGCAGTGAGGCTCAACATGCTAACAGGACAGACACTTGATGTCCATATATCCGTGGTGAAGCTAACATGTTTAGCTTTAACAAGGAGCTTCTCTACATGACTGGAAACATAGTTTTGCAGTTCAGGTAAGGCTATAAGCGCCAGCTAGGTATAATATAGCGGGGCTATAAATAAATCATTAGCCCGTATATTCTACCAAGCTGAAAGGCCGATTATCAAGAGCTGTAAATTCCATGGTTTTCCTGTTCAGCTCCTTACCTTTGGGTGGTTACTGCCGTATTTTTTTTAGCTTTGTCAAATGACTTAAGAAGAGGTGGTTGACGAGTTTCCCTGGCATGAAGTTATGTCATTTTTTATCAGAAGAAAGTCCTTCTAGTCATCATGGTGATGGCTTTTTAGATGCAAAATTAAAATGGGGGTGTTAAAGGCATGTTGCCGAGCTCCTCCACGCATCACACTTTGCAAGCGATGCAAACAGCATCGCTTGGCACAAGTTTGGCGTCATCGCGGGCGCTTAATTATGACGTCACATTATCAGCCATACAGATTGGCGTAAGTTTTATTATCAGCAGATACGATAATTAACTTTTTAAGCTATTATTAGCCAATACTGATATACTGCTGATAATATCATACATCCCTCGCAAAAAGTTGAAGTCCTATAAGTGGGTGACTCTGGATCAAGCCCAGCAGGTTTAAGTCCAGCATGCAGCTTCCTTCCCTCATGTCATTCCCCACTCTCTTTACTTCATTTCCTACACTCTGTCCTCTCTAATAAAGACAAAAAAGAATCAAAGTAAATCATTAAAAACGTATATGCTATGACAGTAATCAACTGATCCTTCTTTCTTTGGGGTTCAGACCAATCTATAAAACTTTAGTACTGCACAGGGTTGCGCAAGCTGTCTATGAGTGGGGATCCTTTCTGACCAATCAGTGAACTGCGGAGTTGGCTGATGGACTCGAGAGAGTCAAGTTAAGTCTTAAGCATGAAGTGGAAATATATCCACAAATATTTTCTTAAATCTGATTCTGCCTCATAAATCTATTATTGGTCAAACTCTGGATCACTTCTGTATCGGAGTGTAACAGTATTTGTACTTGTGCAAATCTGCCATGGTTCGCTGGTCACATTTCTGTGTGTGGTCATATGAAAAATATGTCTGAATCATTTGAAAAAAAAAAAAAAAAAAATATATATATATATATATATATATATAATCAAAATGTAAAAGTATTAGCCCGCCATTATCGATGGCAGTAATACCCCTACCCTAAAAACACGAAGAAGAAAAGTTGACTCCAGTAGTCGGAGCAGGGAAGCAGGGAGACCTGCCGACCTCTCTTCATCTGTTTTTAAAAAGTGTGAAAACGGAGACATGACAGATGCTAATACATGTTAAGCTATGCACAGATCTGTGGAAGTAGAGCTCATCGGCTAAAAGCGAGCTCCAGCTCTGTTGTAAGATCCTATCCTGTGCTTTCATAAGTTAGTCTGTAGTCCCTCACTGACGTACACAAGCAGCGCTTTTGCACGAGTAACAGCTGTACTAGCTGTTTACCAACAAATAACCGATGGTATCGCAGCACAATTTATGAATCATAGACAGAGCATGTGAGCGGAGCGGAGCGGGAGCGAGCGGAAGGATTTTGGCCAGAGCGCGGAGCGTTTTTTTCAAAAAAGCTAGACCGGCACCTTATCTTGCGCTCCATCCCACTCCAATTTCGCTCCGGTACCGCTCACACCATGCGTCTGAAGCATGTCTCACCCAGAATGTATCTGCAAGAATTTGTATCCGTGAAGCATCCCGTGTTGGTTTCACGGTTGCAGAGAGACAGCGACATCCAGCACGTCAGACTGGGCTTTCCGCCGGAATAATCCGAGAGACTTGAGATGCCTGCACAGTGTTGATATACTAATATTAACACCATCGTCATTTTTTAAAAACATCAGTATTTCCCAGTGTCTGAAACCGAGAAGATGGTAATGGTGATGCGCTTCCGTGTTTTCGTTGAGTGAGCGGTGAGTGATTTGAGTGGAGCGGGTAGAAATTTGAGTGGAAGGTGGAGCGATAATGAGCGGAGCGGCGCGAATCCCCTCTGAGCGGACAAGCAGACACAAGGAACAGCTCTGTGAGCGAGGAGCGGGAAATCTCATCGCTCCACTCTGCTCACATGCTCTGACCAGAAAAGTAACACATTGCTCTAAAATGTATATATTTTAATCTGCATTTTACATTGAAGCCTTTTTATTGTATAATTTGAAATCAACAGATATCAGGCTATTCACTCTATGTTACATTTTATTTTGTATACTTTTTTGTTTTCCTCTTTTTGTCTCATGTTTCATATACTACAAGCTGTACCAACTACCACAGGTGCTTCTAAATAACACAAGATGGAACAAACTGCTTATTGGACTTCTGTCAGTAACAAATGAGGGAAATCTAGAATTATAAATCCAAGGCTTCATGTTCCTTTTTCAACGATGAACCGTACCTGTGTTGAACCATGATCCCAAACCAAGAACCATGACCTCCGTGCACTGTTACACCCCTACCTCAGTTATTAGACTTAACATATTGCTGCTTTTATGTAAAGAATAGGACAGAGGAGAAGTAGTAAACAAAGGGAGAGTAGAATATATTGACAAAGAATAAAAAACTTGAATGATTTCAAAATAGGGGAAAGTGAAAAGTCAAAAGAAAGGGAGAAAGGGAAAGAGCTAGAACTTGAGAAAAACAGCAATAGAAACAAGAGGAAACATAAAAGACAAACAAAAACAGAAAAGCTAAAACAAAACACAATGAAAAAATTAGAAAACATGCAGAAAAGGGATAAGAGGAGTAGATAAATAGGATGAAGAAGAGCCAAAAGTACAGAGAAAAGTCCAAAGAAGATGAAGAGCATTAAAGAGGGCAAAGTCCACAAGAGAAAGGGAAAACATGTAAACATACAAATAACAAACAAGAGTAAGAAAACAACCAACACGGACCATTCAAGGACAAGGAGGAGATGCCTTTTCACACATACAGGAGTGACGGTTGCGCTCCTACCTGGCGTCGGCCTCGCTGTAATACTCTCTGGCTACGATGTCCTCAAACAGTTCACCTCCAGTCACCCTGTAAACACAAACCCACACACATTTATTAAACAGTAATGCTTCAGTCAAGGGGACGCCATGAATGTTTAAAAAGCAGGGAATCCAACTTCATTTTTGTTTTATTCTACATCACCCTCCTTCCCCAAAACCCCCCCTTTGCACACAGTTACCATGGAAACTGGAGGGAATTGCCAAGAGATGGATGAGGAGAGCGTGGGTGGTGGTGGTTGTAGTTGTAGTTGGGGGGTTGGGGTAATATGGGAGAGAGAGTTATGTAATTGTATGTGCAGGCATGAAGAGGACTTACAAGTCAAACAGGAGGTAGTGGAAACCCTCCTCTGATATACTGTCATGAAGACGAACTAGAAAGAAAGAAAGAAAACACAAAAATAAGAGGACAAATGTCATAAATGCAGTCATTTTAAATGTGTTTTTCTTCCAAGCAATCTTTATAGAAGGAAGAACACCCTTTACACTTGTATGCACTGATATATTGATATTACACAGTAGATGAAAGGCAAACCAGGCCTAATGATAGGCTTAACATTGTCTAGTGTGAACTCCATTAAAAACCACACCAGGAGTGTCTTACATTTAAATATTTTCATGTATTTATCTTAACTTTTTATTTATTTGCAGATGTGTCCAAGTCATAAGGAAAACATAATTCTGTGCATGTGTTTTTAAAAAAACACCTTATGTCTAAACAAAAACTGACCTACAAATGTGACTGGGTCGAGTCACTTTTTGTGGTGTGAAGTATTTTATTTTCTATTTAACCTTTATTAACCAGGTTGGTCCCATTGAGATTAAAAACCTCTTTTTCAAGGGAGACCTGGCCAAGACAGGCAGCAGCAAAAAACACAAAGTTACAGATGGAAATACAAAGAGAGACAAAGTACAATTTACAAAGCACAATGTTTTAGATTAAAACCATCTATGAGTCAAATCCGGGAATCAATTGTTCAAACAGCCGAGTTAAAACATCGACATCCTATAGAATCTGCTTCCATGTCTTTCATTTTAGATTTAAAAACATTTAAGGACACCAGTTCCTTGAGCTTTAAGTAAGTGTGAGTAAGTAAGTAAGTGTTAAGTAAGCTTCAAGTAAGTGTTTGAGCTTGTCTTTCTGTATGCTGCTAGTTTTAAATTGCCTTTACTTACTGTATGTGACATAAATTTAACCACCCTCCTACTACAAACCACAGGGAGTTGTAATAATTGTGTCTTACATTATACATATTTGCTCAACGGTAGGGGGCTCTGGCATTAAAAGTGTCCTTTTAATCAACAAGGATATAAAGTGCATTCTGACAGCAATCAGGCCCTTTCACATTTTTTTTCCTATCTTGCAGCCTGATGCTGCAGTCAAAAAAGTTCATTTTTATTTTCGTTTATCTACACTCAGTTTTCCATAATGAGAAAGTGAAAACATAATTTTAAATTTTTTGCTAATTTATTCAAATATACATTTATTGCACATTGACTTAAGTAATCAGACCCTTTGCAAAAACACTTTAAACTTAGCTCAGTTTCCTCCCTTTACACCTGATCTTTGCTGAGATGTTTCTACGCCTTGATTTGAGTTCGCCTGTGTTAAATTTCAAGTGTTTTTTCAAAGTGAATACTTATGTCAATGTGATATTTTAGTATATTTCTAATACATTTGTAAAAAAATTCTAAAATCATGTTTTCATTGAGTGTAGATAAGTAATAATAATAACAATGAATTGTTTTGGCAGTAGCATCAGGCTATAACATGACAAGACTGAAAAAAGTGAAGGGCGTCTGAATACATTCTGAATGCAGTGATTTTACACCTGTGTATAATGCTATTAATTTTTTTATTTTTAAACACTCTTTCGTTCAAAAATATAGCTAAGTAATTTATTGTAACAACTAGAGATTATGTCTTTGACGAGAGGTAAAAGCAGGATGTGGTCCAAAACTTTAAAAATGCATCTATTACTTTGAAATGTGTTATGTATGGTTTTTATTTAGATCAAAGGTGTACTTTTTCATCAGACGGACAATATAAATGGAAAAATGAAAAAAGAGAGACACATCCTTACCAATGTTTGGGTGTTTCAAAAGGCGACAGATTCGAGCCTCTCGCTCCAGTTTCTGATGATCTGAAGAGCAAACCAAAGACAGAGAGAGAAAAGAGAAGGAGATAATAAGAAGTTATTCTTAAAATCAGAGACAGTCAGGCTAAATTTGAAGTCAAACTCAGTGGTGAGATGATTTACAAAGAAAAAAACCCTTGAAGACACAAACGAACAACGGTATCTTCAAGAACTAAAGTGTCATGTCTTGCATTTTTTTCTCTGACACTCAAATCAAGGCAGTAACTGTCTTTTTTTGGCCGACTGCTGAGGTCTGCCCTACAGATGCCTCTGTCTGTGTCTCAGTGAGAGAGTAAGTAACTGACTGAGTGATCCTAATTTATAAGCCATACAATACAGAGTTGTGCTTCCTTTTACTGAAGGCTGTCAGTGATGGCTGCCTCCACTGTGTTAACTAGAGCCATACATACAGAGTTGCTTTATGGGCGGGGTTTACTTGTGCTGAAAGCCCTCTAATGGCTGCCTCCACCACTCTAAATACTCAGATTTAGCTTTAGCATGGCCTCTGTTTAACCAGAACTGAGCCACATTTAGAATGAAAATACCCCTTTTCATGTTGGGAAAGATGTTTTCACTCTTCTGCTTACCTGCTTTGGCATGACTTTGTGATAGTTGAGGGGGAAAAGGTAACTTCTGGTGTGAATGCTTTCGTACAATGGCTGCTTTGAGCGATTAGCTCTGAATTAGTCACAGCAGCACTTTGTCAAAACTGGACATTTCTTTATTAAAACAAGCGAAGACAGCAACACTAAAAGCTTTGTGTGTGGTGTTTTCACTCTTCTGCCAATCTGCTACAGCATGAGTGAGTGATAGTTAAAGGGCTAAATGGTTGCTTGTAGTGTATACTCTGCTAGAGGACCGGTTAGCTTAGCCTTAGCCAGACCAGCACTTTAGACAGAAACGCCCAGCAGTTTATCATTACAGTTAGCGCTGAGAGCAACACAGACATCTTTCTACAACAGAAAACAATGTTGTTGCTATTGTGCCACCCCGCTTTGGCATGATTATGTGATAGTTACAGGGAAAGGGTTAGTTGTCGTATACAGCTAATGAGTTGTTATGTCTCAGCTAATGACTCTAACAGGCCTGTCATTAGCTGGGACTGAGCCACAATGACGATTTTGTCTAAACCAGACCTGTCTAAATCCAAACAAGCGCAGAGAGCAACCCTGAAAGCTTTCTGTGTTCTCGCTCTACTCCCCGTCTGTTTTGGCATGGCTTTCCAATCATGGCGGTGGGCTGGTCCTAGACTGTCCAGTGTTAGCTGTTAGCTTGGATGTTGCTGTAGGGTCGCTGCAGTTTACTCTGAACTGGACCGCTGTTTTTGTTGAAACCAGAGCAAAGAGCCACACTGACAGCTTGTCTTACACAGAGAAGAGCAGATAAAAGAGACAATATTTTCTCCGCACCGCTCTCTAACTGCAGCTGACTCAATGTGTGTCTCCGTGTGTTTAACCAATCAGATGCGACAGAAGAAAAGCAGGAGGGGGGATGACGCTGCTCAGAGATTCATTACACACAGAAGGAGACAAACAGAGAGAGAGGGTAACAAATAGCTTTTTACATTTCAGTAACGACTTACTATAACTTTGGTTAAAAAAAGAGAAACAACAATCACGATAACAGACATCCCAGATAGATGTGGTCAACCATATACTAGGTTTTTACCTACTCTTGTTAATCTTGAGGATTGTTTTCCAACATCTCAGCATAAATCAACAAACAGATACAGAGTAGCACAGCTTTATGAGGGCAGAATAACTTCTAACCTTAGAAGTGTGAATTTAACTGTGAACTTTTGATAGAAAGTTTATTAATCCTTTGCGGGAAATTGCTTTTGTTACAGCAGCAAAACATTCAGACAGCCCATCATCACAGAAACACAACTAAACACATTCGAAAATAAATATAGCCTACACACACACACACACATACATGCACACATACATCCATACATAAGTACCTACACAAGCACATATACACCACACCTAATAAAATCCTACAGTGCAAAAAGCGTGGTGTGCTAAGAGAGCTTGTTCTAATAAAAAAATGATAAAAAAAAATGGTTGAGAGACAGAGCTAAACTATTTGAGAGATGCCAAGCCTAAAAACTCCTTAAAAACCATGTAAAAAGATGATAAGTAGCACATTAAAAGAAGGTTACTGCACATTAAAAAGTCTATGGCTGCAGACAGAAAAGACTTCTGGTAGCGCTTAGTCCTGCACCTTGGGGGGATCAGCCTGTGACTGAAGGTGCTCTGCTGAAACACCCCAAGAGCGTGAAGTGGGTGTGACGGATTGTTTATTTTATTATTTTTGCTAAACAAAATTAAACTCTGACAATGGACTGCATTAAAGCAGTGAACATCAAGTGGTGGCATTAGGGCCACACCTGGTCCCAAGCAGCTTCCCATCTGGCCCCCAAAATAGAAATTCAGAAAATGTGAGAAGGAGAAATATGTTGTGGTATTAGGGTATTGTTTTTAAGCCCTAGAGCCATCAAAGTAACTCTAAAATCAACTGAGAGAGAAATGTTTTTATTGTGAATGAACTGTAGTGAGCAGAAGGAGCCTAAAATTGGTGTTACCATCCTCTTTTATAACTGAAATGTTGCTTGTGCTGTAGCCTATTTCTATTAAGGACAAACTTATGATTCTTTTTGTTTGTTCTGACATGCAGAGCCCAGCAGAGAGCAAAATCTTGGAAATGCATGACTTTACCAAACTCCATGTTCATGTTGCATTACCTTAAAAACACCCAAACTAACACATAATGTTAACATTCAGTACAAGCAGACACATACAAGCAGACTGGCAAAAAACACGAGGAACACATTCAGGCTGGCATTGAGGAGTGACAGTGAAGTGTAAGCCCAGTGATTATAGTCAGAGAGGATGAGAGGTGGGAGGTGGAGAAAGCAGTGGAGGAGCATTGTGGGGGGCAGAGGAGGAGGAAGGATGGAGAAAAAAACACAGGCAATTATCATGCAAAAAGCTTGGATGCTGCCTTTCGGTGGAAAAAAAATAACACATTAATGATGCTGCTGTTGTTTCATCAAACACCACCGCCTTCTACACATTTTAGTTTTATTTGTTTTTGTTTTTGTTTGAGTAGGAGTAACAAAAACAACTAAATTTTAGAATTAGTTTACTGGATGAAATAGATAAGGAATATATTAATACAGAATACATGAGGTTGCACCTAAAATAAGGCATTTGTCCACAAAGAGTAATACCTATGCAGTGGCTGCACAACAAGTTGTCATTTCAAGTTATCAAAATCCAAGCATTCTTAGAGATGCTACTGACAAAGTCTCAAAAGTGCTATAAAATCCAGAGTATGTTATTTGCACTAGTATGTAAGACTCAGAGAGGAATTTTTTTTTTTTTCCTGTGAGATGATTTTCACTGCATTTATTGTCCAAAACATGCTTTTCTGTGCAACTTTGTAGCTCTTTCAGTACCAAGTGTTGTCACCATGTGGTGTTTATGATCCTGCTAGCTACCGGTACAGATGCACTTTCAGCCAACAGTGGTAGCTGTGAAATACAGATCACACGTCTGAAAGCTGCTCTGGCCACCCCCACTGGTGCCTGCTGACTTCAACAGAGGAGTCTTTAAATCAAAGCTGCACCCCACAAGGTTATTTACTTAACAGGATTGCCGTGAGTCCTAAACAGTGAGAAAAGCTGTTAAAAAGTGGTGCTGCCAACCTGACTTCTGATACCATGTGTCCCAGCACATTTTAAATGGCATCAGGTCACAAGCAGTGGCTGATGGTGATGGCTGCACTAGCTGCCCTGACAATGAGTGTCAGCATTTTATTACTGGATCACATTTCATTCAGTCATTGGCATCTGCTGACATTACTCTACAAGTACAGAATTGGCTGCAAGAAAATGCAACTGTTCATGTGAGCACAGTCCAGCAGATGGTCAGCCTGAGCCTTTGTTTGCAGCATGTCATTGGAAGACGGCATAACTAAAGGCTTTAGGGAAAAATTACATTGCTAAATGAAATGGTAAAAACTATTTTAACTTATATATCAATCAGCCTGGTTGAATAAAAAATACATTCATTTGTTATTCTACATGGAAACATAATAATACAAACATTTAACTGTGCTTCTTTGCAGCCTTGCCTCAGCTTAAGATCCTTTGGGACTGGAAAACCACATGGGTCACAGAAGACTTGTCTTGGGATTTATGGCTAGAGATGGACTTTGAGTAAGATATAAGACCTCCTCTATTACAAGGAAGGTCACTATTCATGTCCTTTATCCCAGCTTTATCAGGCCTGCTGGATCAATGAGAGATAAACCTTTAGCCAACACAGTGAATGACAGATGAGCCGCCCACTGAACCCACTCATACAAGGTTTTGTGCAGACTGGCTCTTGCCATAAAGAAGGCACAACTGGACATACAGTCTGAACTGTGTGAGATAGCATGGAGGTGAGGGGAAGGGTGGGGGTGTGGGCAGTGATAGCAGTGGATGAATGGTCCAGGGTTTTATCTGAACTACTGTATGTATACAGATAGCCTGCTAATCTGCTTTCTATACCTAGATTTGACTTGGCTTAAAAATTCATTTACCTATTAGAAGAAAATAGGTCCCAATTGCCCTTTCCCTAAATGCTTACTTATTCTTAGTTGATTTTTTTATCAATAGGTCAACATAAATGGGAGAAACATTTAACCTTCAAGGTGTCTGTGGCAGAAACAACCACAACAACCACCCTCTCAGCTAAACATCAATCTTATGAGTCCATTGTATCCTTCACTCACACTGTAATACATCTCATCTTCTTTGTTGTGTCAGATAAAGAAAGGTGTGGTTTCCATTTTAATCAGATTTGCAGTCCCAGTTCAACCGATTTGAGGCAACTGCAGAATAGTTTGTAACATAATGTTATGAGCAGTTTTATAGTTTGTGGTAATCTTTGAACAAATTCACACCACCAAATTGTTGCATGTATCGACACTGTTCTTTGTGCAACAATCAAAGAAAAAGTAGATAAATTAGGGGGTGTTAGTTTGTCTCACTCAGTTCAGAGGATGCCCCATATGTAGACGCAAGATTTCATGACCAGAGGTTTAATTCTCACTCAAGATATTCTGGATGATTTCTAGAACTGACATACTCAAACCACTTTTATCGGTCACTACGAACCACATTTGTATCATCCAAGCACCAGCTTAATTTTCCCCCTTCCTTCAACACAAGTGTAAATCCACACATTTTTGAGCAGTGAAAAGCAGAAGAGACTCTCTGACAACGGCTTGTAAAACATAAACTAACTGTGTGACGCATCCAGAAATGTTGCTGACCACATAAGCATTTTCTTTATCCACAAAGATTAACTTCTCCTCCAACTAACAAACTAGTGGAGAATCTCAGTTTTCTCTGTGCACACTGTGTACATGTTGCAGTAGAGTGTGACACCATGCATCCTGCAATGATACATAAAATGCACGTCTGCTGCTGCTGAGTCAAGCTGTGTGTATACAGAAGGAGAGATGCATGCATATGTTTGGTGGCTACTGAACAAACTACAACTATTTTCAGAATTAATCCCATTTTACAAAATACATATTGTTTATCATAGATAGAGTAATGTGGTCAAGGATAAATAAACTAAGGATGGAAAAAACTACTCAACACTGTCATCATAACTCTCTTAATGTATGATAACTCATGATAACTGTGCACATTCTGTTTTCAGCCCTAGTATTTTCACTGATTTACAGTTACATGTGCACATAAACGTTACAGATTCCTCTAACTGAATGTGCTTGGTGGAATATCATAAAAAAATGAAAAGGATTAGGAGTGCATGATACCAGAATTTTGCAGATATCTTATATGCCAATTTTTACAATTTAATTTTAGTAATGTAATTCAGACCTAAAACTTAAGTCCTAAAAACACAGAATTTAAAGTCTGAGGATGAACTAATCAACTAATTTCAGTCATTAAATTACACTTTAAAGTGTAAGATATGATGAGGAATAATGAAAAAGACTTCAGCTGATGTAGGTCTGTTGGGATAAGTCTAAAACTCCACTAACTTATTTGTTAGTATGGCCAGTATTTACAGCTGATAAAGGCAGATGTTTATAGCCAAAATATCAGTTGTAAATATCACCAGAAATCTTTATATCTGCTGATACTATAATTCAATTCCAATATCATGCCTGTAATTAATTTCATTTATTTATCTATTTTACAGGGACAGTGCATATTAATCCACATTTCTGTAAATATGCATGAGTTAGCCAAAAAGCTAGGCTCCATCTGCAATCCCTGGCCAGATATTAAATTTATCTCCCAAATATAGATCATGCATTCCTTAAAGTCCCTGTAAAGTGATATAAATATCTGTATTTTAGGTTTGTTGCATGACAGGCCACTGTAAAACATCACTAGGTTTACGTTAAATTAGGCAGTAAAATCTGCTCTAGGATGGTGTGGGCATCTCAGCTTAATGAGTTGAAGCCACGCCCACTGAAAAGAATTACGATCCTCTCAATTTCAAAAAAAATACCTCTGATTGTAGTGTAGCTGCCTGGCTCAGTGCCACAGCAGAGAGACAAAAGTTGGGGATTAAATTTACTGTTTTCTGGTACAAATCTCTCTGTGATGATACTTTTAATAACCCGTAGGCCCCAGTGGCTGATAGGTTTGGGAAATCTACCTCACAATAAACAAAAACACAGCATGGTGCTGGTTGTTAACGTTCAACAAAGGCAGTGACCTCAGCTAACAACAGACTGTACTGAGGTGGACTGCCCAGTAATTTTATATCATTGTAGTGTTAGGGGGTGGGGTAATTCCCCATCAAGACCGGTGGGCTCATATATTTGCCCTGTTCAAATTAAACCAAGCCAGGAAAGAGGTGAACAACTTTCTAATGGTGTAAATAAAAATTCAGTCACACATACAGTAGATCTCAGTGTTTTCACATTACATAAACCTTATTGCAGCATATCTAGTGTGTTAAGACACAAACTTTAATGGACTTCAATAGCAAAATAGAAAATAGTTAGTTAAAACAGGCATTATTCCCAGTCCTAAGTGTTTATTTAGCCAATCAAACAGCCAGTCAGTTAGGTAAGCATAAGTCTTGTGCTCCTAATGCAGCAGATTAAATAAGAAATGAGAGGAGAAGGCAGGGAAAGAAGTGAGGCAGATGATTAGGGAGGGGGAGAAAACACAGAGTAAACAGGGCAAAGAGGAGATGAGTTACAGAGAAGAATAGGAGAAGTGAGTGTTCAGTGACTGAGAAACCCAGGGACAGCTTTAAGTGGAGTCAGAAGGAATCTATATGTTGGAGGAGAGGAACACAACTGGGTTAATCACCACCAGCGAGGACAAAAGCCTCAGGAGGGGAGGAGATGAGCAAAGAAAGCCACAAAGACAGCCAGATATAACTATTCTGTTCGGAACATCTGACTCCCAACAGAAGCACGACGCTTGTCAGTGAAGGGAGGTCAGGAGGCAGCCATGTCTAAGTCAGTAGCTAATAAGCTTTATTGGATTTCCAATGAATCTTTTACTAATGGCAAGATAAAAGGAAGCAACAAAAGTACAGTCAAACCTGGACTCTTTCAGGGATATTGGTGTAAGAAAAACAGGACTGCCTGTAAAGATGGGATATTCTTTAGTTTGACATAAGAGAATAATACTTAAAACCAGAACCAAAAAATCAAAGTGTGAATTTTTAAAAAAGAAATTGATTTCCAAAAGAGCTGTTGATGATTAATGATGAGCATTTAGGTTGATCTCAGACAGCAGCTTTTCAGCCCAGATTGATGCTGAAGTGAATGTCTGACAGATCCATCTTTTACATCCCAAACTGCTCACTGACTCATCTGGGCCATCCGGGTAAAATGAAGCATATTTGAAATTTAGGATGAAAATCTGGATCATAACATTGGCATGATTCAAGGCCCACAATAACAGCCAGTCAGAGAGAGGTCTGCTTGGAAACAGCTGATGATGAGTCCTAGCAATGAAAAACAGGCAAGACCTGAGGCCAGTGTCTGCCAGCATGCTACTGTTGACAGACATGACATTTACAGTCTCAATTCCAATTTTCCAGAGCTTTCTGAAAGACAATCCTTGCTGCCAATCTCTTAAGAGAGAGATGTCAATGTACTTATTAAGCTTTCTGCGACTGCATTCGTTCACTTCAAAGAATTTCAACATCATGAGCCCTGTTTGACTTTGCAGTTAGGTCAGTGGTGGCCTGGGCCTTTTTTCATGTCTCCTGTTTATTGTGATAAACTTTGACTTTTGTAAAGTGTTAAATAAAAGTTGCCATATCACCCTCTATGTATGTTTGAGGTTAAAGAGAAAATAATCTTTTAAGTTTTATCTGATGTGAATGGTGCAACCTGATTTTTAAAGCTGGTTTGTCTAAATCAGCTCTAAAGTAACTTCAGAAAACGGCAAAAAAAAAAAAAACACTGAAGTTTATGACTTCATCTGTCCTGATTATGTGACATTGAAGTAGCTGGAAGGCCAAACCAGGTGAGATCACTGCCACTGCACTGCAGCTGAATCTAACATCACACACACATATACGTGGACACAGAGGCACAACTATCCTCTTTTATGATAAACTACAGGGCTGTACAGCCACCCCTGTCTGGAGATGAACCAAGCTCTGCGGCTGGCTGCAGGCCTTGCCCAACAGACCTGTCCTACATTTCCTCCTGACGTGTTGGACTGGCATTAAATGTTTTTTGCAGCTGCAGGGGGGCTGGGGCTGGATGACTGTGGTCATAGAGGAGAAGTGTGGTTGTGTGGGCAGGTATATGTTCAGCATTTTACATTGTTTGTTATTTGAACTTATTTTGACACACACAAGCAGAACGCTTGAATTTGATATTCTAACCAAAGAGATAGAGAGTGCTTGGAGTTAAGTGTGCTGTCCAAGGACAAGGCCTGTATTCAACCAAAGAAAAAAATGGTCAACCAAAATAAAACCCTCCCACCGACTGATCGATTGGTCATTAAGGTAACAGAGAGAGAGAGAAAGAGAGAACCTTTACTTAATCTCAAAATCAGTTGAATCTGTGACAGGTCCCACGTTGCACCCCTCTGGAATTCTACATTATCTTAAAAAATAACATTACAAGCTTTAAAAAGCATTAGTAATTGTTTTGAACCTCATTATGCTATGCTAAAGCAACAGCTGACTCAGAGACAATCACAGAGCACCTGTCTTTAATTATATAATTTCATATATCATACATCATACAGCCCACAAAATATCCTCAGATCATTGTTTGTATTTTTCATAACGATAATTATCAACAGGATCACTTGTTCCAGCCTGCACTGTTTAATTTACAAGCATATATCAGACAGCATGCAGTGTTTATTTACCGGGGTGAAAAAACAGTCAGCTAGTCAGGACTTTATGACCAGGAGAAATCTTCTTTTCTCTCTTCTGCTCTCTCACTTCCAGTTTACACTTTTTAAAGTAAAAGTCCTCTTTACCATTTCGTTGGAAGAACTCCCATTGTTTGTACATTATGCTTTTATTTTGAAAAGCTCCTGGCACACTTCCTCTATACACTGAATCCTGTCACTTGAAGGGAGTTTTATTGAGGTAAAACTTACCTGTCATTGGTGGAATGACAGAGCTTTGAGAGCAGGGAGACAAAAGTAACACGCAACAAACTCCTGTTTAGTATGAAAGCTGTTATGGCAGCAACAGCTGCAACTAGAAAAACCATCTGACACAGCGGTTACTGCATAGGAACGGAGAGAAGTGCTCATAGGGAGCACTGCGGAACTGTGACGTCACAAGCACGGACCAAAACATGTCGGCCTCCTGGCTCAAATTTACTCGAAATGCAGATATCTAGTGAGTTTTTTGGTTCACTGTACATTCGACAGATACAAATATCTATCCAACAGGATGAACTTGTCTGATCATGCAGGGTTCCTTTTAAGATATCATTAGTCTCAAAGCATCACTGAATAAGTCATTCTTGGACAAATTGTGATATCTCCCTAACCCTACTCTTCTAACACTGCTAATTCATTGTCCCTTATTGCTTATACCCTCGGCCAATCAGAGTGCTTGTTACAATCCATAATCACTATAAGCCAAAGTTATCTATTAATTATCTATTACGTCACTTTTATTAGTTTTGTCCTCTTTGTTGTGGCTGTTCTTTTCTAAGAAACTTGTTCACACACCTGATAGAATTTACTGTTACAGTATAAACAAAAAAATCCTATGTGTTTGCCAAAATATGTGTTTTTTTCTCTTTTTTTCTGAAAACCTTAAAATATGACTTGGGCAATTGTGCTATGAGGCTAATGATATGTTGTTTCAAAGTTATTTACAGTGTTACCGCTTTGAAACAGAATATTACATGTTCTGCATCACTTTATGTGCCGCTCTACCTGGCCTGGCCAGCGCTGCATTGCTCCTCTCTATCTCCTGCTGCATGTCTTTCAAATAGTCAACTATACACTTCTGCCGATTTGTTCTCACGCGCATGAGTGACCAGCTGACATGCAGGAACCAATCCCAACCAACCAAATGAAAGGTGTCAGCCAAGGACACGATGACATGTGACTGCAGTAGCTGGGGATCAAACCCACAACCTTCTGATTGTGAGACGACTGACTCTTCCTACAGAGCCACAGTCAACCCTGATATCAAATTGGCCAAATGTCTTTTCTCAGATTATTTTGATTACACTTAGTCCTTCAGAATCTGCATTTAGAGCCATGTCCCAAGAAAAAATCTGCTTCTTAGTAACAGTGTGTCTTTTAATAACAGTGGTCCACTGAGAGATAGCAGTCTAATGCTGTGCCTAATTTGCTGAACAGAATCAAATATTTCAAACAGCCTCAGAAAAAGCATAATCAGTTAATTTCAGTTAGGACCACCTTAACCTTAGCACCACAGAACAAATATTGTCTGTTGAATGCAGTGTGACTGAGAGAAAGAAATGCACAGATAAGCCCACATGTAAATGAAAGAAAACCTCCATACTGTAGATGGTCAAGGAGCAAATTAAGTAAGACATTCAAATTCGACTGTTTTGTTAAAGTGAAAAACCGAATGTTTTTTACTTTTAGTGTTGTGCTTTATTCAAGATAAATTTGTTTGAGTTAGTGTAAGTTCACAATGAAGATGATGATGAGTTAGTTTTGCAAGGAAACACCTAACAATGTCTTTGTTTTTACACAAGTACCTATATGAAAAGATAAAGACTGGGTTCTATTGTCACCTGTGCATGACTGACTGACCTTTAAGTCAGTGAATAACCATGGCTTCAAGTATTTATTCTAAATTAAACAAGAAACCTTCCTGCTATTGCTGTAATGGATTATTGATAGAGTTCAGTGTGCAGTTAAGTGAGTTCATCATCTCTGCTCCTCTGCTTCGGCTGTCTGAAAATCTTTAAGAGTGTGTCAGAGAGAGAGGGAGAGTCAGATGAGAGTCCCGTGCTAAAGGCATGTAGGCGTACAGGCGCAAGGCCCTCAGCTGCCAAGTGCCTGGGGTGCCTTCTCTTGTATGACCCCTCCCACCCTTCAGCTACCGTCTCCATCTGCCAGTTCTAAACAAACGCTTGTCTTTAAGTTGCTGTAACCAGGGCTCTGAGCTCACTTACTTTACCTGCTACCTCTCAAATATAACAACAGCAAAACTTCAATAAATCAAACCTCTAAAGAAAAGCAGCAAGTCATCATGAGTGCCATAAAACCTGGCAGGAGCAGGCAGCCCATGTTGGATAGGTCATGGAGCTATAAATAGGGCCTGGAGTAGAAGTAGTATACAGCAGCTCTGCCGGCTCAAACGCTGCTCTGCTGTTTCATAGGGCTTAGCTCATCCATTAGTAAGGAGTGCAGCACAAGCCTTGCGCACCACCCAGTCAGGTCAGATCAGTCCTCCTATCAAATGTGCAAGTGGGGAGATTATAATGTGGCTCAGAAAGACGCTGGAGAAGCTACATGCAGCTGCACTCTATGATAAAGCCGCCAGAGTGAAATATATAGGGGCAATGATAGAGCAACCTTTAGGTGAATTATTTAATCTGTGTCTGCTGCTGATGTGTGTGTTCGAGTGTGTGTGTGAGTTAGTTTAGGTCTCATTAAGCTAATCGCTGGGATTAAATGTTAGCCTTATGCTAATAGCATGAGGATAATTTAGGATGGATATAAGCTTGTTAAAAGCTTCTGTCTGCACTGACATACAGTTAAAATGTAATAAAATGATGTAGCTGCTGCCAGTGTTTAAAGGAACACAGCATTTAAAGGGAAACTTGGGATACAAGTAAAAGGACTGTCATGCACATGGTAGTTATGTTTTTGTCATGTTATGAAGGATCTATTTGTTATGATATGAAGGGAAAGTATAATAAAACGCCCTCACTGTGTTTAGGTTCTATCGCTGCAATTTCTTTCAACTCTATTTCTAGTAGGGCTGGGCAATTAATAGCAAATTAGATTAAATCGCAATATGGCCTGCTGCAATTTACAAATCGCAGATATTGCAATATTTCCTTAACTTGGAATGTATTAAAATTGCAGTCTAATATATTCATGTTTTTGCAGAAGCAGAGATTTTATGGACATTATGCAAACATTCGTCAGTTTTTTAATGTTAAAAAAAAATCATCCAATCTGTGTTTTATGTATGTTTTGTTTTAGTCAAAATGAGTGACACAAAAATGATAAACCCTTTCAATAAAGCAACTGGCATCAAATTTGCAATACGAGCAAAAATAGCTAGTTCATTCTAATATTTATGAAGCTTAGCATTAGTTCACAGTAGTCATACCCCTAGCTGCAGTCAGCTTATAGCCAGCGTTACCTCCCCAAACCCAGCCACCTCCTTCATAGCTTAAAGCTTGTTGCACTCTCATATTCAGATTCATGCTACTATGGATTAATTGCTTCTGATATTCATTGTTTTCATACAACACTGTCATTTATGTATCCATCTATATGGGGGTTTCTAGCCATGTTCTCCCTGGAAAGTCAGAGTTTGCTGCTTGACTAACCCAGGGAGCATCTTTAGAGCAGAGCCTCTTATGTCAAGTGAAACTGCATATCCATTTTGCAATAAAATGATTAAATGTATAAAGAGTCTTACTGACTGAATCTAAGTCATAATATCAAATAATTTATTGCTTGAATTTGTTCAAAAAATGCATACGTTGAGGAAGCTAATAACAAGGGCATATTAAATCAAAATTGCAATATTGGGGGGGAAATTGCAATTAGATTATTTTTGCAAATCGTTTAGCCCTAATGTCTTGATAGGAAAGCAAAACAGAGAGCGGACATTCCCATTGAAACCTTTAATCAGTAGGGATGCACGATATTATCGGCAGTATATCAGTATTGGCTAATAATAGCTTAAAAAGTTAATTATTGGTATCAGCAGATAATAAAATAATAATTAAGTGCACGCGATGACGCCAGACATGTGCCAACAAAAAACTCAACATGTCGGCTGTGTGTGTGAAGTTTGAGGTGTGGGAACAAGACAGCAAAGTCGCTGTTTGCATCGCTTGTAAAATACATGTGATGGGTGCAGGACTCGACAACACACCTTTAACACCACCATTTTAATTTTGCATCTAAAAAACCATCACCCTGATGACTACAGGACTTTTTTCAGGTAAAGAATGACAAAACATTGTGCCAGGGAAAACTCCTCAACCGCATCTACTTAAGTCATTCGACAAAGCTAAAAAATACAGCAGCGACCACCCAAAGGTAAGGAGCTGAACAGGAAAATCATTGAATTTATAATTCTTGATAATCAGCCTTTCAGTGTGGTAGAATTTACGGGCTTCAGCGGGCTACTGATGCATTTAAAGCCCCGCTATATTACACCTAGCTGGCGCTTATAGCCTTACCTGAACTGCAAAACTATGTTTCCAGTCACGTAGAGAAGCTCCTCGTTAAAGCTAAACATATTAGCCTCACCACGGATATATGGACATCAAGTGTCTGTCCTGTTAGCATGCTGAGCCTCACTGCCTCAGTGGAAATGAGGATTTCACTCTTAAAAAGTCTGTCCCACACTCTCAGGAGTGCTCACTCAGCAGCCACAGTTGCAGCCTCTTTTGATAACATGTTTCGGACATTGAAAATAGACAAAGAGAATGTGCATGTCGTGCTACGTGACACAGTGCGCAAAACATGCCAAAAGCAATGATGGACTTCTGTGTGCCAAGTCTCCCGTGGATAGCACTCTGGCTGTGCATGAAGGTGTCCTGTCTCCAGCATTGGAGATGTGGGTGTCACTGTGCTGTTACAGAGCTGTTTACAGTGAAATGCCCATTAAACTTGGTTGTTAAGTTAGTTTGTGCTGTACATTTCAGAATCTGTCTTTTTGTTGTTGTTGTTATCTAAAGCACTTTGTCAGGAGCCATCCTGCAAACTGGCTGAGTAAAAGGAGAATCTATATAAATTTATAAGCTATTTCTTTTTTGTACTGTGGAGCTCAGTGTCAGCAGGTTATTTTGCTGCTGTTTATTGCCCTCAAAGATGCAGATGACTTAGACTGCACCGTTAAAAATACATGTAGCATGTAATGCACATGTAACCCATGTAACCCATAAGTTTTTCATTAGTGCATGGCTGTATTTGAAAAAAAAGACAATACGTTTTGTCTGTTTCTATAAAAACAGACTATTAATGTTTAAAAAAATATTTATAGTACAAGATGGAATTGGTGTTTTTTACAGTGGAAAAAATATAATCAAATATCAGTATCAGTTTCGGCCAAAATGAGTTTTAAAATATCGGCATATCAGATATTGGCAACAATTTTACAGTACAACTACTCAGTCACTACTCAGACAAATTACTGACCAATACTTTTACTTCTACTACAGTAAATTTTAGCCAAAGTAACTGTACTTTTACTTGAGTACTATAGTCACGTACTTTTCCACCTCTGGTTGCAAGCTAGGGGCTGCACGGCGGTGCAGGGGTTGGTGCTGTTGCCTCACAGCAAGGGGGTCCACAGTTCACTTCCCAGTCAGGGAGTTTACATGTGTGGAGCTTGCATGTTCTCCCCGTGCATGTGTGGGTTCTCTCTGGGTACCCCGGCTTCCTCCCACCACCAAAAGACACCAAAGACATACTCATTAGGTTAACTGATCACTTTAAAACTGGAGTGAGTGTGAATGTGCCTGGTTGTCCGTCTCTATATGTCAGCCCTGTGATTGACCCTGCCTCTTGCCCAATTGCACAATGACAGCTGGGGTAGACTCCAGCTCCCCCACAACCCTCAACGGGATAAGTGGCATGGAAAATGGATGGATGTTTGCAAGCTAGATTAATTACAATATGTAGTTTTGGGCTTTGACTAATGATTATTTTCACTGTTGCTAAAAATTGGTTAAAATGTGGAACAGTTTTCCCAAAAGTCTAATCGTGTGTCCTCAAAAGCCATGGTTGAACAAAAACATCTTATATTCTGTATACTGTTCAAGAGGAGTAAATAAACTGATCATTTTCAGTTTTAATAGAAAATCATATCTCAATTGCATTAATTTATCATCAACGTTTATTGTGAATTATTCTAATTTTCTGCAGACAGTACTGGTCATTTTAAAATGGTTAAATGTTAACTATCAAAGACTCTAAAAGGTTAACAGATGATCACATTCATTGTGCCACATAAAAGGGAAACTCAGTTTTGCAGTAGGAGCACACAGAAGCATCATACATAAGGACAATAACACAAAAATAATAAAAGAAGATTCAGGTGTCCAAATGAGGACTCATATCAACCTGAAGCAGATGATTTGGACAATCAGGCTTCCTAGGAACCTGCTTTTTATATAACAAATGCCCAAAAGCCCAGTCTGCCAACTACCTAAGATTTGCTGACTGTTTTAACAAGGTTTTAAACATGTTTTGTTTTTTTGTTTTTTTTTAATCACAGGTTATTATAAATAACACTTAGATATTTGAGCTCTCCTTATCAGTTGCTTTTATATAATGGTGGTGAGCTCAGAGGAGATTTTCCGTAACTGGTGATCATGCCTTTTGTTTTTTAGTAAGAGTCATCACACCTAGCGCCAAAGTCATCCTCAACTGGCCCATGACCACGCTCATGTCGCGTCATAGGCCCCGGGGCTTGTGGTCCTGATTGTGACAAACGCATATGACCAGACATTCAAGGCTAGAGCCTGTTAAAATACCTTATCCACCACACTCAACATTTTAACACACAGGCAGAGGCCCCATGTGTGTCAGTCAAATGACAGCGCAGTGCCACCTGGCAGGGTCTAGGCTGTGGGCTCCGGTTACAGGGCTGGAGGGGCAGTGAGAGATTTACACAGGACAAGTGTTGGTGTTCAGAGCCACAGCAAGCTCTGTGCAGCCAGATTGCTC
This sequence comes from Cheilinus undulatus, assembly GCF_018320785.1. Taxonomy (NCBI): domain Eukaryota; kingdom Metazoa; phylum Chordata; class Actinopteri; order Labriformes; family Labridae; genus Cheilinus; species Cheilinus undulatus. The sequence goes on along the minus strand of NC_054869.1, from coordinate 26,349,059 downwards.
CTCATAGCCGTGGCATTTAGCCTTGGCTTTGGCCTAAACCGTTACTGACTGCACAGCATGTGCACCAATCAAGGTTCTTCAAAGGTCTGTTTTTACTCTGGAAAATTATCATGGCTATAAAGCAGGGTTGTAATAATGAATAAGTGAATAAAGACATTAGCTCAGACTTTCATTCAACAATGTTTGACTTGAGTGGAAAAGTACATTGAGCGTCAATGTTTTCCTTTCTTTATTTAATCTAGTATTGAGAAGATATTAAAAGTCAAGAAAATTCATACATTTTTAATAGTTAGCACCGCAGCAAATGAGCATGTAAAGGCCTTGTAATGACTTTAATTTTGTGTACATTTTGGCAGCCCCTGAAAACAAATCAGTTCAAGTCACCTTTCTGCTGATACTGTCCTTTACATTTTGACTGCATTACTAAAGATTTTAAATGTGGGAAACTTTGGCAGACTGCTGTTTAACTACATTAACTGACACTGAGCAGGTGGCAGAAATAACAGACTTTAAAAATAGGAATAGAAATAATTAATCTTTTCTCAGATGTTCTCGTTTTGATCCTCTCATAGGCCATGTTGAGCCTTCAGTATCAATTTCAGAGTCATAAACAGCTTCTCCTTTTAAGAGCTTCAAACAAAATCATTTAAGAACACAGATTCACATGTGCTTCAGGGGACAACATTAAAGTAATACCACCCCCCACCCCCCCACCCAAAATGGGATTTAGATCCAGATTCATTGTTGGCCACTTTAGAACTCTCCAGCACTTTGTCTCCAACTATTTCTTGGTGCTTTTTGAGGTATGTTTAGGGTCACTATCCTGCTGGAACACCCATGACCTCTGATGCAGACTCAGCTTTCTGACACTAGGACCTACATTGCGGCCCAAAATCTTTTGATAGTCTCCAGATTTCATGATTCCTTGCACACAGTCAAGGCGCCCAGTGCCAGAGGCAGCAAAACAACCCCAAAACATCCTTGAACCTCCATCATGTTTGACTGTAGGTACTGTGTTCTTTTCTCTGCAGGCCTCATTCTGTTTATCCACCATTTGAACTATCCTGCGTTGCATTCTTTTGTCAATTTTTCTCTTCCGTCCACGTCCAGGGAGATTAGCCACAGTTCCATCGGTTATAAACTTCTTGATAATGTTACGCACAGTGGACAGAGGAATTTCAGGATCTCTGGAGATGGTCTTGTAACCTTGAGAATGTTCATATTTTTCCACAATTTTGCTTCTTAAGTCCTCAGATGATTCTCGGCTCTCTTTTCTCTTCTCCATGCTTGGTGTGACACACACAGGCACACAACACAAAGGTTGAGTCAACTTCTATACATTCTAACTGGCTTCAGGTGTGATTTCTATATTGCCAGCACCTGTAACTGCCACAGGTGAGTTTAAATGAGCATCACATGTTGGAAATAAAATGATTTGATCTACCCACAGTTTTAAAAGGGTGCCAATAATTTTGTCCAGCCCATTTTTGAGTTTTGTGTAAAATTGTGTCAATTTTGTCTTTTTTTAAATTTATTTATTTTTGTTGTTTCAATGCACATAAAGGTAATAAACATATGTATACCAAAAACATTTGTACTTGCAACAATATCTGGGAGAATTGGTGTATTTTCTGGAAAAATTCCAGGGGTGCCAATACTTTCGTCCATGACTGTACATGCTGTGATTCCAGTTTTATTACATACTGTATATCCCCCACACTGTAATTAATTAAAAGCCAACAAATGGCAGCAGCCATAGAAATGCACAATGAAGCCCCAGCACACAACTCACTCATTAGACCGAAACAAGTCGGTATTAAGATCGGTAATATGGATAGTGTTTTATTACAGCCAGCAAGCTAAAAGCAAACATACTGGAATATTTTGTGTTTCTTCAAATAGCATACAGTCAGGAGTTGGACATGAGTCATGCAAGCTGTAAAAAGGTAAAACACTTCAGCAACACCAGTCTTCATTGACATCAGACTTATTAGCAGTTAGTAACAACAGCAAGCTCACCATGCTAATCTGTGTAGTCCAAATGAGCATCTAATGATGCTGTAAACTCAAAGTTACTTTCTGATCAGAAGTTCATAAGCAGCACTTTATCTGTAAAAACATGAGCTGAATAGCAGCACTGTTCAAGGCTTCAGGCAGCTGCCTCAGGCAGTGTAACGCTTTTTATTCCTCACTTGTCCATTCATTACAGAAACAGCAGAGCTGTTTTATGCTGAAGTAAAGCCAAAAGTAATTCTTAGACATTAAGGTGAAACCAGAATATTACATGCAAAGTATGAAAAACAACAGCGAGACACCAGAGAGGGCTGTTTTAAGTTTACTAAGTATTTCTGAATTTGAATGTATGAATAGATAAGTGATTATAAATTCACTATTTTAATCTGCTTGGATCTCTGAGGATCTGAAGTTGTTACGTTAAACATCTGTATCTGCCCTAATTTTCCCAATCCGTGAATCTCTAATGTTGAGCTTAAAATAATGATTTATAAAAGGTCTTCCAACATCTTACTTTGGTCAATCATTAGGCTCTTAGTCAACTCATGATCTTGTGGATGAACTTGTGAATTCTGCCATTGTATACCACAAGTTGTCATTTCTCGTCAGTAAATAAATCACTTCAGAAATAGGGCTGGAATTTATTGTTTGTATCATGGATAAACATTTTATTTCTTTTCTTTGCTGAATGTTAAAATAAGTCAAAAATAGGAAAAATGTTAATTACTACTTCCCAGTGTGATGTCTCCAAAATGCTTCTTTAGTTCCAACTGCCAAAACCTCTTCATTTACTATCATACCTGACAGAGACAGGCTATCAACTTGAGCTGAAACAATTCCTCGAATTATCCGAGTGATTCGATTCAAAAAATTCCTCCCGGCAAATTATGTGCCTCGAGGCTTCGCTTAAATCAGTCATGTATCGACATTGTGCCGTGTGTCGCACAGCCTGCTGTGTTTTGCACGGACGGCTATTTGTGTGGCACAATACACTTGATTTCGCTGTTTCTATAACATAACATGCATGATTTGAGGCGTAAATTCCACGAGCGAAGAGAAGTTGATGCAGTGATGTTTACAGGCACTTGTCCTGCGTTTTTACGCAGCCACTGCCCGTGGCTTCATGGAAAATATGGCACTATGCCTGCACGATATAGCAGAGCTCAGTTTGTGTCTGCAGACTTCAGGGAATTTCACAAACTTCTCTGATTGACCCGACAGTTCCATAGAAAACCTTCAGGCGTCACGACTCAGTTCCAGTTTTGGTGCTTTCCCTCTCTCTCTCGCTCTCTTCTGCGTGTGCACGTTATACATTTAATACTTAATTATTTAAACTTCAGCGCACTGACGTCTTAATTCCAGTTTATTTTTTAAAAAGTTTCAGCATCCCAAATGATTTGATAAGACTTATATTGATAATTAATTGACACCAATTAAACAGAAACACACTATTGCCACAGACAGTGACTGAGAGTGAGACTAAATAGGCTAAAGTTCATCATCATACTGTCAGGATTCAACGGGTCATAGAAGCAGCATTATCCCTTTAAATATGTTCTCCAGGTCAGTGGATGGTCAAAAAAGGTCATATTTTTATGGTGGATGACCACACAAACAAAAATGTGCAAAACTTAACAGTGGACACTCTTTAAAAAATAGACCATGTTCCCGTAATCTAAAGGTTCACCTTTCAGACATCATCAGACCACTGTGTGAATGATGAAACTTTATTCTTGCTAGAATGTAAAATATTACATTCATGTCATAAAGTAGAGGATGCTAAAATGATTAAGTGTCCCTTTACTTTAATTACAGATTGGGAAATTTAAAAAACTACAATAGAAGAAATAAAGTGTTGGCAACAAAGAAGTCCTGGGAGAGGATCCCTAAAACCCCACATCTGACATAATCTAATGTCATTATTTAACTTCCTGGCCTGTAACTTTAAGAAATGTAAATTGTCATCAGAACTTCATTGCACTTTATCTAATATTTTTAGAGAACCTGTTACCAATTTTTAGAAGTAGTTCATTTAAGGGGCCCAGCTTCCTTTTTCATTTGTCTAGTACTACTTTTCTTGAAAAAAGCAAAAGTGACTGATTAAAAAAAAGCAATATTTCTTCTTAGAGCACTTGATTAATCGCCATAAGAATCAATAGAGTACCCGATTACAAAAAGGATCTATTGCTGCTGCCCTACTATAAACCCTTAAAATACAGTAAATTAGCAGTATTGTTATCTTAATAGTTAGCCCCTGACTTCCAACTGATCAACTCATGAATTATTCTACATATCAGAGCAGCTCAGAATGACAGAGTAACACAAAAGCTTTCTTTCCTTCCCCTGTAACTGCTCATTTGTCTTCTTATTCTTTCAAAGGGACCCCTGTGTGATGAAATGCTGTCCCACGCAGCACCATCTGAGAGCGTAATTACCGTTTGAAATCCTTTATATAACTGTCTACTCTGTATGTAGGGAGGTGACCACTGGGAGGGAAAATCTATGAACTGATTCAGCATCCTTGTGTGGTTACATTTTGGAGTTAGTAAGTGAATTAAATGAAAATCAACAACACTGTTTTGGTTTGAGACTCTACTTTACAAACCACCTGGTACACAAATCACTGGTCCCATCTCCAGGACAGTTTGAGAGGTGAGAAAATCAAATCTGCAAAACCTGTCATGAAAAATCCTGACACAAACATGAGCTTACCTCTTGCAGATAATTTTTTGGTGTTGATTATTTTGGCAGCATACTCCTGTCCTGTACACAGCTTCACACATCTGCGCACCACTGAAAAAGCTCCCCTGAAAAACACAGAAAGAAAAAAATTCTGTAAGTTTCTGCTCATTGAAATTAGTTGACTATTTGCCACACAAAAACAGATTGCAAAAATATTTCTGAACATCTGGAATGACATTAAAATCCAACTTTTATTGGAATTCAACATCTGTGCACCTGCTACTTCTTCATGGATAAAGAGAGATAGAGACCCGGTCTAACTGAATAACTATGGAGGTTTAGCAGAAAACATTTTCTGCCCAGCTAGAATTTTATAGGCCTGATGCAGAACAGACCTGATGTAACTTCCCCATATTACCTACAGTAAGCTAATTTAAAAGACTATGCTCAAAGACTTTGTCTTCTTAACAGGCCCCCATGAGGGTCCTTATACACAGTCAGCATATTCTATATACATGCACATGTGGCACATTGGAAACAGGCTCAAACACAAGCACATAAGACACATAACTAAGGCACAATGTCAGCAAACTAACTCATGACAGAAATTAGATCTCTTAAGTTAATTTTTATCATTTTATACACCGGATTTGTGACATGAAAATAACAGGCAGGGACCTCAAAAAGTCCAGACAGGATCTGGACTCTTTATAGCAGGGATTTGTTTTGATTTCCAATTCAAATTTTTAAGCACTGACCTCCATGCCATGCACTGTGAAAGTATTTGCTTCACACTTATATTCCACTGTTAGACATTAACATTTAGGGATGCACGATACTGGATTTTTGCAGATATCTTATATGCTGATCTTTACAAATTAATTCTAACTAAATCAATACCAATATTCAAATGTAGTTCAGACCTAAAACTTTGGGCCTTAAAGCACAAAATCCTAAGTTCGAGGATAAACAAATTAGCACATTTCACTCCTACATCACATTTTTAAGTGTAAGGAATGATTAAAGAAAAAGACTTCAGCTGAAGAAGGACTGTTGGTCCAGCCTAAAACTCCACTAACTTATTTGTTCAAATGGCCAATATTCACAGCTGATATAGTGTCTCTGCGCTCCCATTTTCTCCCACAGGCATTTCCTACTGTTGTAGTCAGTTGTGTTTATATTTCCCTGGCCGCTAATGACAGGAGATCAGCAGAGGTGTTAGATGAAGAGGCTAACACCATGTTAGCAAAGTATCCCGGGTCCCCGTGTTCATACTGGGTGACTACAACAGCTGCAGACACTGCACTGCCTTCTTTTCAGCAGTATATAGATGTTCCAACAAGAAGGCAAAACATATTGGATTTATGCTACGAAAACATTACGGATGCATTCCGCGCTCATTCATATCCACCTCTGGGACTCGCAGATCACAACGTCATCTGTTTACTTTTGCTCTACAAACAGTAACTCAAACGTCACAAACCATCCACCTACCGCGCCCCACACTGGACAGGTGACACCATTACACAACTTCAAGGCTCCTTTGCAAGCACTGATTGGAATACTTTTGAAGGAGACAGTGATGAGAAAGCATCCATTATTACAGATTACATTAACTTCTGTGTTGACACAACCATCCCAGTGAAAAATATAATCAACTAGAATGGCCGTCTAAGGCGGCAGACCCACGCCTAAGCAGCGCCACCGAGGAACTCACGCTCCCATTGATTACCGTGGTGTTCAAAATGTCTAAGTCCGAGAAAAACCGAACAGGTGCGCAGATCATCACCAAAAGCTAATCGATTCTTCCCTGTCACTATCCCAATATTCCCTGAAAGTTTGGTGAAGATCTGACTTTCCGTTCTCGAGTTATCTTGTACACATACAAACAAACAAAAGATATGGAACTCTTTACATAACCCCCTGCTGATTTCATCAGCGTTGGTAAATATCCAAATTCCAAATCCTGGATTACCCGTAAGATAAGGAAAAGCCTGAAGGAGAAACACAAAGCCTTCAGGCAAAAGGACTGGACAGCACTCAAGTCAGCAAATTGAAAATGAAATTCATCCAGCCACTTCTCAGCAAATAACTGGACCTCTTTCAGTTTGCCTATAAGGCTAAGTGAGGAACAGAGGATGCTGTGGCCTGCTTCCCCCAACTTCTCCTGCAATATCTTGACTCCCCAGGACCAGGATTCTTTTCGCTGATTTCAGCTCTGGCTTTGACATCATTCAGAGACACAAACTTATCCAAAAATTAATCCACCTCAGCCTCCCCTCCCAGGTGATACACATCACATACGACTTCCTCACAAACCGACAATAAACTGTACGGGTGAGCACGTCAGTCACAGCTCCACTCACCACCAACACTGGAGCACCACAGGGCTGCATGCTGAGCCCTTTTCTCTATACCTTAAACACAAATGACTGCACCAGCCCTTCACCTACCATAACATTCCTCAAATATACACCGACACTAGTGTAGAGTAGAATCAACACTACTCGGTGTTCACAAGTGTAAATTTTTAACACCACAGTGTTAAAACGCTGGTTCAGTGTAACAAAAGTAATACTTTGAAAAGTGTTAAACTAACACTCAAAAGTGTGGACACATATAAACACCTTTCTAGTGTTAGACTTAACACTCTCAGGTTTACTCTAACACTGGCGAAAAAGCCATCAGACGCATCACAAAGGCAATAACACAAGATCACACTCACCCACTACACCAGTACTTTACATTACTGCCTTCTGGACGTAGATACAGGACATTCAGATACAACAGAGCACGGCTTGAAAACAGTCTCATACCCTCCGCCATCACAGCACTAAACCAACAGAATATGAATGACACCTGATTGTCACCATTTATTTGGAATTCATTGCTGGAAGTGAATATGTGGGGTTTTTTGTGTGTGTGTTTCTTGTAATCGTTCTTCTTGTAAGGTGTTCTCATACCTGTATGTACAGAATCTTAAAATGAATTTTCCCAGAAGGGACAGTAAACTAACCAACGGTGCAATTATGGTGCAAGACATCAGCATGGATGCTGCTAAAGCACCAGTTTTAGTAGAACGTGACAACATTTCGTTGTTAAAAGAAGAACAAAGAACAGCACTGAGTTCTTTTCAAAAAACAACAAAAGTCATGTACTGACATGTCTACAGTCGCCATGGTTTGCGTTATGCAGTTGGATATGGAGTTTACTCCTCCGGTAGGGGCGCAGCTTGGTAGCGGCTACGTCACGTGGTTTGTTGCTCTGATTGGCCCGTAAATATGTGACAGAACATTTATCCAATCACCCTCCCATTTTTTTAAAGCCTCTGCCCTTTCCCAGTTGCTGTCTATGAGTGGTTTTTCATCTGGGGTGCCAGTTTAGCCGATATCGATATCATGCCGATAATAGCGCGCATTCCTACTAATACTGAACTCAATAAAAACCTAAATGTTTTCGTGATCAAGTTTTTTAGTGAGGAAAAGAACATATTATTATTTCCTAGGGATGCAAGGATTTATCCTGAATCTGCTAAAAATCGATACATGCACAGCCTGCATTCAACTTCACTCTTTCAATGTCACAAACTCTTCCTCTGACCTCAGAGCAGGTAAACACCACAGTCATGGCAAGAGCAGATGAAAATGTTGCAGTGGTGGACACATCATCATGTTTCAAATCAGGGGTCCAAACACTCAGAGATGTGGGTAGTGATTCAAGAACAACAGACAGCGGGACCTCTGACGATCACGGCTCATCGGAGAATGAGTGAGTGTGAGATAGCACATTTTGATTTACAAACTTGTCACACTCTTTAACACATACTGGAGGAAACAATGCTGTTGTAACTGATAACGCACATCAAGTCCTTTGCCCACACTCCAGTGGTGGAAAGAAAACTATACTTTCTCCTCTAGCAAAAGCATGTCTCTCCAAACCAGCTACTTCTGTCCTAAGTAAAAGGTTTAATTGAACTGCAATCTCAGCTTCTACCTGAGAATGTAGATATAGTGATAATCCTTCAGAAAAACAAGCCAGGAACATAAAATGCTTGCCATTAACAGGAATTCAAATGGAACTACCTTATTTTATATTTTGCTTTATTTGGAATTTGTTTAAAATAGCCTCTTTTCTATTTTAAAGATACTTCCAAAAAAGATGTTCTCAGTTAAACTTTTTTCAAGGTAATCAATACAATTAATGTGCTGGTTTTTGTTTTTTTGAGTCAGTAGGTAACTTTTAAATTGAAAAAGACTACTTTGTTAAAAAAAAACAAAACAAAACAAAACATATAGAAATAGAATTTTTCAACATTTCTATTGAAAAGTGAATTAAATAAAATTAATCTACACTTTGACTTTATAGTTTTCTTTGAGGAGAAATCATGATCCGTATCATATTGTACGTTGACTGTATCCTTACATCTCCAATATTTCCATATGTAAACACTGGCATGCAAGCTCCATACAGTCTGCTGCACCTAGTTAAGGTGTTTGATTGATTATGTTCCTTTGAAAACTGTTACCTAGACTTTGGAGAGAATCTTGAATACAAACTGAATTAAAATAATGCACAGTAAGGTCTGTCTCAATTAATGGCTTCTGCTTACCTCTGTAGTGAATATTAGGTCGTTATCCTTGGAAATATAGCCAAGAAAACATGAAAATAAAGAACTGCATCCTAGCATGAGCAGGAATCTGATTGGCCAGTGTGAGAGAAGTGTCATTGGGAAGCATTCCAGTGTTCCAAAAGCTTTATTTTTTTCAACTGAGAAAACGCTAACTCAGATAACAGCTGACGCTGAACAGATAACGAACACTGCCAGCACAAAGGACATTGTTAGTGGACACAGGCCCTGATGGTGAAAAATCACTGTTGGCAATTAACTAGCTTTGAGTAACACTGCTGGCACATTACAGTTTGTGTTTGTTCTTGCCCAGTGATGATTTATCAAAAAACATTTAAAAAGCAGATTTGTTGGGCTATCTTGGTCATGGTATAGGATCAGCGCATTGACCAGTGTACTTTAGTATAGCTATCCAAACAACTCATCTGTAAATATGCCAGCCGTTGCAAGTGTACTGAAACATACAAGGCTGGTTTTAATTCGCCCCTGAGAAGAATAAACATGCAACAGTCTGTCAATTTTTTATTGACAAGTCTCTTTTTCATTGTCATCGTTTCTTATTTCAAACCGCAGCATCTGTACTATTCCCTAACTCTTTCTCTGTGTTGTTTCTGAGACTCCCCCAACTTCTGTGTGTCTCTGCAGACATGCAGTCCTGTCTCTTCATTCACATGAGAAAGGCTTGCACTGTTCCTTGTCTGAGTGAAGCATCTGATTGGCTGAGTAGGATCACATGTCACTACCTTTGAGACGAAAAAAGCTGAGCAGGTCAAAGTAGATCACCGTGAATGTATAAAGTCATGGACAAAAGTATTGGCACCCCTGGAATTTTTCCAGAAAATACACCATTTCTCCCAGAAATTATTGCAATTACAAATGTTTTTGGTATACACATTATATATATGATATACACATTATTTCATTTATGTGCATTGGAACAATGCAAAAAAAATGAAGAAAAAAAAGACAAAATATACATCATTTTACACAAAACTCAAAAAATGGGCCAGACAAAATTATTGGCACCCTTTTAAAACTGTGGGTAAATCATTTTATTTCAAGCATGTAATGCTCATTTAAACTCATCTGTGGCAGTAACAGGTGCTGGCAATATAGAAATCACACCTGAAGCTAGTTAGAATGTATAGAAGTTGACTCGACCTTTGTGTTGTGTGCCTGTGTGTCACACCAAGTATAGAGAAGATAAAAAAGAGCCCAGAATCATCTGAGGACTTAAGAAGCAAAATTGTGGAAAAATATGAACATTCTCAAGGTTACAAGACCATCTCCAGAGATCCTGAAATTCCTTTGTCCACTGTGTGTAATATAATCAAGAAGTTTATAACCCATGGAACTGTGGCTGATCTCCCTGGATGTGGACGGAAGAGAAAAATTGACAAAAGAATGCAACGCAGGATAGTTGAAATGGTGAATTAACATCCTCAGTCAACTTCCACAAAAATTCAGGCTGTCCTGCAGACTCAGGGTGGAAAAGTGTCAGCTCGGACCAAACGTCGAAGCACTATGGCAGGAGACCAAGGAGAACCCCACTGCTGACAAAGCCAGACTGGATTTTGCAAAAATGTACCTGAGTAAGCCTCAATCCTTCTGGGAGAACATTTTGTGGACAGATGAGACTAAGGTAGAGCTTTTTGGAAAAGCACGTCATTCTACTGTTTACAGAAAACAGAATGATGCCTACAAAGAAAAGAACACAGTACCTACAGTCAAACATGGTGGAGGTTCAAGGATGGGGTTGGGGTTGTTTTGCTGCCTCTGGCACTGGGTGCCTTGACTGTGTGCAAGGAATCATGAAATCTGGAGACTATCAAAAAGTTTTGGGCCGCAATGTAGGTCCTAGTGTCAGAAAGCTGGGTCTGCATCAGAGGTCATGGGTGTTACAGCAGGACAATGACCCCAAACATACCTCAAAAGGCACCAAGAAATGGTTGGAGACAAAGTGCTGGAGAGTTCTAAAGTGGCCAGCAATGAGTCCGGATCTAAATCCCATTGAACACCCTTGAGAAATCGCAAAATTGCTGTTGCAAGTAGGCACCCTTCAAATCTGAGAGACCTGGAGCAGTTTGCAAAAGGAGAGGGGTTCAAAACTCCAGTTGAGAGGTGTAAGAAGCTTGTTGATGGTTCTAGAAAGCGATTGGTTTCAGTTATCTTTTTCCAAGGGTGTGCAACCAAATATTAAGTTGAGGGTGCCAATGATTTTGTCTGGCCCATTTTTTGAGTTTTGTGTAAAATTCTGTCAATTTTGTCTTTTTCCTTCAGATTTTTTGTGTTGCTCCAATGCACATAAAGGAAATAAACATGTGTATACCAAAAACATTTGTAATTGCAACAATTTCTGGGAGAAATGGTGTATTTTCTGGAAACATTCCAGGGGTGCCAATACTTCCATCCATGACTGTAAAAGCTGCACAGGATGTGATAGGAGCGCTTGTTAGAATTAGATAACAGGCATGCACCAGTCCAGATAGGACAGCACTCGGGTCAAGATCCGGATCGCAGTCTGCTAATTAGTAACCTTGGCCTTAAGGTGTATACATCCCATTCAAAAGTCAAAAGCCATTCAGTCAGCATTTCAATGAAGTTAGCAACAAAGTGTTTCAGTCCTGTGCACTGTGAACAAACCATCAGGCCACAAGTACACAAAGCTGGAGTAAATCTCAGTATGCAGGGCTGCATGTTAACAGAAACACTAGGCTGTTTATGATTTTCCTTTACGCTATCCAGCTAATGGAGCTAGATAAGTCTTGTTATTTTTGATGATGGTGTACTTTTTGATCATGGGTGACCATAATTGTCTCCAATGATGACCTTGACTCTGCCATCTTTAAAGTGGTCCTTAGTAAATCGATCCATTTGGCCATCAAAAGGTCTCATACTGAATATCAACACTCAACACAAATTATTACTATTATTCTATAAGAAACAGGCAGCTGATGAATCCCAGTTTGCTTCACAACATTGTCCAGCCTTGGCTGTTTTAGATCTGCCCAGTCTTCCAGGTTGACTGGTGCCACTGGTCTGCCTCCACACTGGGCCAGCTACAGACAGTCAACAAGGTCAGGGCCAAAGGTGAAAGTGGTGACAACAGCTGACCTGAGACTTAGAAGAGGAGACACTGGAGGAGATTTACATGAGCAGACACAAAACCTAGCATAATCCCCTGTGCTGCAGTACTGTTTGTGATAACAACAACAAGCTGAGTTTTGCTAATGTATTTGTACAGTTCAGACAATTTGCAGGAGTCTGCTTGCAATGTTTGCTGATTAGAAGATCCCATATTGGAGCATTTAGGAAAATGCTAAGATAAGGAGTGAGAGCTATGCATTGGCAAGAATATGGAGATAAAATTAGAATTAGGTCTGCAGGATGGGAGCTCTGCATCATGCAATAACATTGTTCAACATTGCAATAAGGATATGAAGTAACACGTGAAAAACAATAACACTGGGTTAAACGATTTATTCCATTAGTTCTTGTTCATTATTTCTTTAATCCTACTGAGAGGATACAAGATATTGTAGCTCACTGAATCCAGAATTCATGAAGCCATTTCTTTTATCAGTTCAAGAAGCAACACAGCAACTTTTAAAACAATTTGACAAAAATACTCCTAAACACACACTCTCTCTTAATAAGCATGGTGAACTTTTGATAACCACTCAAATAGCCTAAAGCAAATCACGCTGCTTAAATGTCACAAGCCTCACTGAGAAAGTGACACCATTAGAGAGGGAGCGTGCAACAATTAGCTCTCCTCAGACGTCGGATTAGTCTTACAGAGCACAGTATCATGAGGGTGCCATGCTATTCACACCTGTGCTCTTTCCCTCTTTTCCAGCTTTATGTGACTGTGTGAATAATAAGATTGGTCTTTGAGAAGTACTTTGCAAGCGCAGGGTGTGCAGATAAGTCTCTCTCACACAGGGAGCTTCAAAGCGGGAGTATAATGTGTAGAAGCGCAAATCTATCTGAGCAAGATGAGGCCTACACATTTGATCACTTGCATTGCTTACAATTCTTTTCAAATCAAGAGCTTCAAGTCTCACTGGGTTCAGGATATATTGAAATTATGCTGCCAAAACCTTCTCTTATAACAATATGTATTACTTATGGGAGGAAATGAGCATGTCTGGGTCGCAATATTGCAAAGCCTCATCCCTACATCTTCTTTTGCTTTACAGTGGTGGACAAACAGCTACCAGCGGTTGACTGCAGCCTAATTCATCATACCAGGTCATCTAAGGGATGTATGTGAAGAGTTTAAAAACAAGACTTCAAACTGGATTGAAAGGTGGTTCTGAATTTATTTCAGCCTGCAATTCACTGGAGCCAGCTGTTATTCACAACAGAACAGTGAATTCAAAAGGCGACCCAGTTTTGTGGCAGCCCCCCCAAAATCCTTTCTCATTAAATTCTGATTTATTACTGCCTAACACTCCTTTCTACTCAACTAAATAGTCCAAGAAAATGCTAATTACTTGGTAATAACTTATGCAGAAATGATCCATTCATAATCTACTCAACAATTACTGAGTCAACTAACACAGACTCATTTCAACACAGTCAAACTAACAATGCTCAAGTCTTAATATATACACTAAATGGCTTTTGCTCAACTATCAATCTAACAGTTTTCTCTCTTTGAGATAAAAGCTAAAGCTCAGTTTTGGAGCACAATAAAAAAAACAGTAAACTAAATCAGCAGTTAGGTATATTAGCTTTCCAGCCTCAAAGGCCTGTAGCCTTTTGTATCTCAGTGCTCTATGTGCAAAGGCTGTTGTCCTCAATGCAAACGGCCAAGGCTCAAAGCTGGCCAGTGGCTTCATTCCCACATCATTCCCCACTTACTCTTTTTTTTTCTCTCTTGCCCTCATTTATTTATGTAGAAACTGGTGCAGACTCAGGTGCAGAAATCATCTCATCACAATGTTCACAAGTGATTTATAAAGCATGGGTATATAACCCATAATGCCCCTGCATATTCATGTTTCAGCCAGCCTCGCTGTCACAGTTTATTACATGCAGGTATGCAAAACAGCATAAAAACAGAGTATTTCTTTTTTTTCAGTGATAATCTTCAGGTCAAAGAAGTAAAAAGGATAGTGTTGTCTGTCGCCCTGAACAGAGGGATTTAAAGGAGTAAGATACAACACATCTGGAAGGGCCTCCCTACTGCAGTCAACATCAGTGTGGACAACTGAACTCATTCTGAAGTTTGAATATAGTTCATTTATACATCATGATATATTATTGGTATACAATATTATCACAATTCTTTAAATTCAGGAGTGTTCTGACCTACAGATCATGTGGCTCCTAAAAGCAGAAGTACCCAGACCGCAGGAGGCCAGCTGAACAACAGCCTGAAATTGTCCCAGACTGTGGAGCTGGTGATGAATCTCAGTTTCTGGCAAAATTGGGGGGACGTCGGCAGACAAAGGCAGATATGCCACTTAGCAGCAGAGATAAACCGTTTTGTCCTTGCTATTAATGACACTTTTAAAAAGAATAATAAAAACTTAAAATGTCCAGTCTCATGAATAAAGTGTTTGACCAAACATGGTTTAATCTCTCATTGGCCTAACATAAGACTGTAACTTTTACATTTTAGAAATTCTGCCTCCATTTTACAGCATCCAGCCTATGTGCATCTGTGTGCATTACACACCCGGCACAGCAGCAGATTACACTGATTATTTAAATCTCTAGACATGTAGATTGCAATCTAAGTACGGGATAATGACCGATGAGGTGTCCAGTTACCAGGGATTAATGGAGGACATGGAGGTCTGAACCGTCTGATGCGCAGGGTATCATTCAGAACATTGGCAGGGAAGTTTACAAAGTTTGAAACAATCTGTTTTTGTGCAAGGAAGTCTCTCAGTGTTCTAACTGCCCATTTTCCTCCGTGATGATTTTATCTTTCTCATCTTTAAGTTGATTTAAATCTTCCACTGTTAACTGTTTGTGCCGCCTCTCTTTCTTCATTCTTAAGATGAGACCTGGTGTGGGCTTTGAGCATATCCTCTGCTCCTGTCCAGTTTGATAGATTAACCCAGATATATATAAGTTTGATAAATCAGGGTATCTTGCCCCGGTTTCTAATGTAATCCACTGGCTTAGCGTAATAGAGGCATCAGATGATACTGATGTTAAACTGATGCATCGGTGCGTCCCTGAAATAAATACACAACAGATACGCATCAGCAGCTGACACTGATGCATGGTACAATATTTGTCAGTGGGTCGATGTCTGCAAATGGCGCAAATATTAGCCAATGGCCATTTTATGATGGTGCGTCAGTGCATCCCTAATACAGGGGACCTCCACCTTAAGTGGTTTAGGCAAAGCTGAACACAGCCATGCAAATTCAGAAATAGTCATGTGTAGACTTGCATTTTAAAGATTTTTTTAAAACATTACTTTGATTCCAGCATAAATCTCACCAAATGACCATATATTTTTTTTACATTTAACTTATTCTAAGCACACATTTTTATAAAAATTGATCAAATGTACAATTTGTCTTTTGGAAGGCATCTGGCAGCCAGCTCTAAGTGTCCCATGACCCCCTCGAGGGGGTCCTGATCTCTAGATTGAGAACCACTGTTGTATACTATAGTTTAAAAAGTCAAGTTCGGGGGTTTTAATGTCGTAGTTGCAGTAAGGGATGCTGGCTGTAGCTGATCGATCTATTAACCAGTCAAAGGGTGATATGCATGAAATCAAGCAATGCTACAAAGACATATTACACAGCAGCAATGTAAACATGTCTGCATGATGACAAGTGATTTCTCTATTGTTGCCTTTACTCTTCTGTCCATTACTTATAATGTGATTGATGCAATGCTGAATTCAAGAGAACTGACATGCATGTGCAGCTTAAGAGAGAGTTTTTTACTGACCTTTAATGATCGTTTATCACCAATTAATGTAATCAGAAAATGAGGAGTATTATTAGGCATTAAATTTTTTAATACTTGTATACTGCCTTCTTTGTACTTACTGATGTTTTTCAGTAACAACAAATACACAATTAAGATCAACCACAGGAAAAAAGTTAACATTTGGAGCTAACAGTTTCAGGTCAGATAATGGGACTTGCTTTTCCTGGGAGTTGTTTTTTTCCTGGTGTCAGAACGGAGTGACTTATCTCGTGTTATCTGCCACCATGATGGTGAAAAAGAGCCTCTGAAAGAAACTTGGAGACAGCTCAAACCATGTGAACTTAAACACCACATTTAAACTGTAAACAAATAAATTACAAAGAAAGAACAGGTCAATGCAAATTAGGTTTGTAGAGGACAAATTTAAAAAGCATGTAAAAGTTTATTCTGGTATGTTTGGATCAGTCATTTTTCTTGCCTCACAGATTGCACTTATTATATTTTACAACAGGATATGTTCCCACTACTGAGAAATTGTCATGTCTTCAGTTGTAATAGAGTCAATATTCATGCATATATACTGTGATAAAATTTTAATATCCTTAAATCCCCACCCATTTAAGAGGAAATACAGCAGACTGAAAAAAAAAACATTGTATATTTTTAAAAAGCATTTGACCGCGTGTTTCTGCTTCAATCAGTTGCACCTCATGATAATTGTGACACCTCGCATTTTTGTACCTCACCGTAGTACAACTGCATACCATGAAAACTGCAAACATCGCTGACAGAACTGCAGCTCCTTGTAATTTTTTCGACTCAAACATGATCAGATGTTTTGAGAGGAGCAAGCATCTGCTGGAGAGAGACTTGCACGCCCAGAGGCAAGAGGGGAGAGAGCAGCGTATTTTGAGAGCTGTCATCCCTAAAAAAGCACACACAGATACACTCACAACATAGCTGGCCTGCAGAGACGCTCAGCTCTTCTCTGCTCTGCACAGCCTGGAAACCAGCCTTCCTCCATATTTATTCACATCTCACTTTATGACAAGCAACCCTACCTCAACGAGCAACACAAACAGAACACAAACACGTTAAAAACAACTAATACTCACTTCCCCAGCTCCTCGTAGAGCTGATATTCGTCTGTGAATCGCGTACAGGTTGTCGTGGCCATATCGCTCCCCTGTCTCTCGCTTCTTCTACTTTGACAGCTCCGGAGAAAATGTGGCGGTTATTTGTTTATTTATTTATTTATTCTTTTGCGTAAAATTTGCGTGTAAAAGAAGAGGTCCGCCCAGCAGCGAGACGGCCTGTGGAGCGGTGAAATGCCCGTGAGGAGGCGCCGAGTGAAGTAGTAGTTGATATGGACAGACGAAGCGACCAGGGTGGGTGCACTCTCTCTGTCTCTCTCCACTATCTGACAGCCTACCGCGCTCAAGTGACCCGTAGTCAAGAAAACCAACGAAGAAGAACGACTTCCGGCTAGGATATTCAAAATAAAACGCATCTTGAACATTGAAGTTCATTACCAACATGAACAATAAAAACTTGCATGGAGGTTGTAAAAATGACGATTTAATTGAAAGAAGCCCCTATAATCCGAGGGAGAATTATATCAAACCAATGATGGAGTGTAAGATTTCTATTGTGGGGAAAAAAGGTACAGTGGCTCTTGATAAGGCCTCACAGTGCTTTTTTTTCTACTCCCAGTACCGCTGTAGTATTTAACAACATAAACTGTCAGTTTTAAGTGATTAAAAAAAGGAAGGAAGGAAGAAACATAGTAGATAAATGAACGAATATAATAAATACATGAATAAATTAACAGTTCCCTTGATCACAAACAAGAAGGTTGCTTGCAGTTATTTTAGCAAGGCTATTTCTGCTGTAGTTACTTGTTTTAATATAAAAATATATCTTGCAAATCTTGCCTTTTTTACAGTACTGATAGCTATTCCAGTTAGCTCCTTATTAAAACCTTGCCAAACAGCAAACCGATCTTAGCTTTAAGCAGTATTGAAACGTTTTGTTATAGGTCACCACAACACATTTTTGTGTATTTTTTTGTAACCTACTTTAGTTTTGTAAGATTACTTTCCGTGACATTTAATTACAAAAAAACATTAGCTACACAACTAATAAACCATCAAATCGTGACATTGTATGATAAATAACTCTTCGTCTTCTTCTTAGTCTGATCCATATCAATCTGCTTGCATTCAATCAACATAATTTACCAAACATTTATACGTCTGAGAGGAAATTTACTTTGACGAGGAACTTCCTTAATTTTCTAGACATGTGCTGATAAGTGTATCTTACTTGACGGAGCCCGCTTGGTTTGGATGCAGCTTCACTGAAGGGCGGCGGTGGAGGAGAGGCTCTTTGTCTCCCTCTTGCGTACAAAGCGCGCAACCACAAAGCACGATAACGTAATCTAACACACCTCCCGCCTGTACGGTGTTTATTTCCAAATAGGGGAAAATATGAGTGAGCTGGTTTGTGGCTACAAAAGCGGTTATCTGTGTTTTAAATGTATGTGGTTTCCTGTGTACAAGCATGGACATTTCTAAGTTAGAATTTTTAATACAAATACATTTATTTTAAGTCTAAAATTACTTTAAGAAAGATCATTCAGATGTCGCAGAAACAGACTATTTTAAGCTACAGTTAATGAAGTAAAAATGCTTTTATTGCATATTAGACATGCAGCTGCATGTTCGAACGATTTTGTGAATAGCACATATTTTCATTTATTCGTTCATGTCATGTTAACATTGATGACAGCTGGGAATTGGCTCCAGCCCTCCATAACACAACATGGAATAAACAGTACTGATAATAGATGGATGAATATTTAAGATGGTTCAAAGCATAAAGTGCAACACACTACTTTACAGACATGCTTATCCATATGTCAGCAATTTTTGTCAAACACTTAAAAATTGCTTGAAATTATTCTTAAGATATGTTTAATCTTAGGACATTACCTTATTTGCCCACTTATAATTCCTTATTTTTATTATACCTCATTGTGGCATATTTGGTTCTGTTTCCATAGTTGTTTGTCCAATGGAAAAAAAAACCGTTGGGAAATGTGTTGTTGTTTTTTTTACCATGAGCCAAAGTGCAAAACATAGAGCACTTGCTATTTGGTTTTTACTCCAACACTTAACATCCTTTGAGTCTGTTCGCCTCCATGCTGCATGCTTTGTTATGCTTGAGGACATAAATTCAGCCTGAGCAAAAGTGCAGTCACATAACAAACTGGTACTATATCTAAGTTTGTCCCTGTCTTCAGTACAAGAACTTTATTTATCCCCGAAGGGAAATTCACTATCAGTATCCATGATTTGGAGATTTTGAGTCTTTCTTGCATGAATGTTTTGGTAATGATTTCAGCAACTAGAGATGATAAAATGATGACAATGAGAAATAAATGCTATGAGGGATCTAAGATGAAAAAATATGATTTATCAATTTTCTTCTAATAATCTGGGGTCAGGTTACAAGAAGACAGTTCAGTCAGGACCCCTTTGTCAAGAAACACACGATTTGCAGCTATAAATATTTTTTTTATTAGCAATTATTAATTAGCACTCATTTCTGTTATTCATGTTTGGCGGTGTGGCTGTTTTAGGCACACGTTCCCACTCTCCCTATGCCGATAAGGAAAGCATAAGGCCAGGAGAGAAGCAGCAAAAAACCCAGAGAAGAAAAGGCATCAGCAACAACAGAATGACACTAAGTCATAAGCAGAATGAAGGAGGAGCTGGGGTGGAGGAGGGTTGCAAGAGCAACATAGTGTAGCCAGGTAAGTGCAGTTTAAATAAGGCAGCATGAGAGCAATTAGCCAATAGCATGCTTAGAGTAAATTGCAAGTATGTGTTGAAATTTAAGGCTACAGCAGATTTTTTTGTCAGAAGACATTGTCAAAATTTTCTAATTCTAATGATCTTTTTAGACAAGTTACCCAATGTAAGAGAACTTGGTTCTTTTTCAGGATTTCACCCAAAAGGCTAACAGTTAACATGAACTAACATTACCACTAGTTAGCATGCTTAAAGGCTAAAGATCAGTTATCACTGCTGTAGCCATTGCAGTTCGAGACTTCATGTAGATGGCTTTGTTACCAAAGACTGTGATACAAAAATATCACCCAAACACAACCAAGCCCCCCCTGCTTCATTTTTCTTTAGTCACATCATTGCAACAAACTAGTGTGATCAGGAACTTGGTTTCATTCTTTGGCTGCCTTTTCTTGTTTTCAGATTTATGCTTTAGCAGAATGACTTTAAAAGATACAAAAGCAGTGTCTCTGTAGCTCAACTACACTAGAAGAAAACTGGAATTGGCGTCAATTTAAAGCCTTTATTTATTTATAGGGGATTATGCACACACATAACACACTTTGTGGGTGTCACACAGAGACACACACACAGAAATAAATAAACATCACACACACACATTTCCACAACAGCACTGATAACATTCCCGTCACACATATCACAGCAGTCATAAAACCACATATGCCTTAAAATGAATCTCATGCACTGCCTTACGAAAGGTCTTTGAATCCTTTCACTATACAATTCATCAATATTTTTGTTCTCATTCCTCTGTGGTTTTTAGGCAAATATGCTCCAGTGTCATTTTATTGAAGAAGGTAATACCCTCAGAGGTCAGAGAAGTTTTATGTGATGTCACTGCACAAGTCGGACAGAGTTGACGTGCAGATGGTAGAGAAAGTCTGCATAGGAAGCCCCTCCATTGGGACTCTTGTCTTCCACCAAGTGACGCTGTAGAGCCTCCTCGCAGGTGTCACCCTGCTTTACCACCCACAGCTAAGACAGAAAACAGACACTTGTATAAAAACATAATTACCAGTGCATACCAGTGTAAAAACAGACCAATATGAATAAAACTACACAGTCTTTGAGTCTTTCATGTACGAGACCTGTCAGTCACTAACATGGAATTTGTTTAAATAGCCTAATATTAGCGGTAATGTTGATTAGAATAATTCAATCTTTCTTTGAATTATCATATTTGTACAAATTAGTGCCATTATGCATGATGAGACTGTAACACCTCTGAGGGGGATCACTTTGTCCTCTATTACACCTCTGTGACACACAGCTCATTGCTTTAGCAATCGGGTTCAAAATGCATTGTTTAATTTTTGTAATATGTTTTTAATTGGGGCATGCCTTAATAGCATGGCAACAAGTAATTCATCAAAAAACTATGGGATTCATATCAGATGTTGGCTCAGTCACCAGTGTGTCTATTCAATCTACTCACCTGGACTCAGAGTATAAAGTTCAAAACCTCACCTTGCGGGCATGGGGAGCCTGGGAGTTCAGTGTATTGATGAGGGATCGGACACTGACGGACAGAGGGTTCTCCAGAACAGGCAGCTTCGTCTTAAAGAACACAGACAAATAAACAGACCGAACATCAGACATCGATGGTGAAAATAAACCTTTTAAAGCTGCTCTGATCTCAGGAGAAGTGTCCTGTGTTTCATTTTCTATCTTTTTTTCTTCTTTAATTCAAACCCCTGTGAACACTTGTGGGATCAGCTTGGGTGTGCTGTTCGTGCCAGAGTGACCAACACAACCACATTGGCTGACTTGCGACAAATGCTGGTTGAAGAATGGGGTGCCATCCCACATCAGTGTGTGACCAGCATGAGGAGGAGTTGCCAGGCTGTTGTGGCTGTGTATGGTTCTTCCACACACTACTGAGGCCCCTGTTTGTTAAATTAAAAAATTGTTAAATTGAAATTATTTCTTGTTTCTTCAAACTTCAATCATCCAATCCACCAAACAAGTGTCAATGGCAGAATAAGCTGTTTTGCATTGGCAGAGAAGATTTGGCACATTTTTCATGGGCACAACCCACATACTCAGCTCTGCTGCTCATCCCACAAATGCATGTTCCTTACAAATGGGGCACCATTTAAAAATGTAATAAACAGTCTTTCCAACGGTATAAGATTTATTGCAAAGACGCAGTGTTATAACAAAGAAATAATCTAACAAACACAAATTTCCTTACTTTTTGTACTAGGTTTTACATCCATTATCAGTGGAAAGAAACTCACAGACACACACTGCCAGCTTTGAAAAATATAACATCTGCTAAAAACACACCAGCTTTTTAAACTTAATCTAACACTAATGTAATGAAAATTAAGTCATTATAAAATACGGACTGTAAATGGAAAATAAATCTGTTTTCTTTGTACTTTTTAACAGGGCTAAATCTTTTACCATGGATGCAGAATTACAGCATGTTATCTCTAACCTCTCCAGAGGGCAGGGAAGAAAAGCAGCTGGTATTGAAGAGCTCGACCAGAGTGCTTGCTGAGACTTGGGTGCCCACCCAAAGCAGCAGAGTGAGGGGTGCATGAACCAAATACAGCCCTCTGGGCTCCAGGCTGGCAGCACAGCAGCGCAGAGCCTCCTCTTGGATTGGGGAACTGGAGTCCTCAACTGCCAGTGGCTTAAGAAGATAAACAAGGAGAAAACTAATTTAGAATTGCCATCACTTGATATATATGGTAAATAAACATTCCAGCCAAAGATACAACAGTTGTCTATAGTTGTTGAAGGTCTCTTTAAAATGGGAGAAAAGAATTGCTTTAACGTGTAAAGAGGATAATCAGATAGCCTCTGTCTGATCCTTCCCTTATTAAATTTAGATTTTAATTGACTCTAGTTGATGACACAGGATTTAAAATCCAGAGGAGTTTTCTCAGATTTTCTCTCTCTAAACACAGTTTGTTTCATAGAGTAAAAAATGCTGGCTCTGTAGTTCCCTGTGTCTCTGAATTTGAAAAACAAAGCAGCAAAATGTATTCATCTGGTTGAACACTGATTTCTACAATGATGTAATCTGTGTAAGAGAAAAGCTATAGATATGGATTTCTAGACCAAGCCTTCACTTAACATGTGACATTATAAAATGTAATTGCAGGAGATGTAAAAACTGAGGATATGTTTAACCGTGTCTTGGCTAACTTAAATATTTGTCACAATCAATTAGATTCATACTACATATCAAAAGAAATACAGAGGAGCAAGGAAGGTTGTCACTGCTTGTATGCATTACATAGTGCTTTAGATGTAGACACTGTCTGCACAGCTCCTAAAGCCGATCTTTCATTCAGACTAGCTAGATTAGTCTTCTTGTTAAGATGTTCCATAGTATATAACAGTCATCCAAACCTCAAATTAAACATTGATGCAAGTATTAATTCGAAATCCTGTCATTTCTTCGTTCAACATCAACAGTAAAAGCTTCTAAACAGTAGCTGCAGTACACAAAGGCAAGGCTTGTTACTTAACAAAGGCAAAACTTCATTCTAATAATTTTTTTTGTCAATTAGCAGAATATTTCTACCTCATATGTGTTTTCATTGTACTGACCAATGGCAGCAGCAGAGGGTAGAAGTGTATGGAGGTGCAGCAGGTGTCCATGCTGAGCACCTGGCAGCGCTGCTGCAGCCGCTGGTGAACAGAGCTCCTCAGACCTGGCAGCAGCACCTCACTCTTCCTCAGACTGTTGATGTAAACAGGAAGTGCTCGTAGGTACTGAGGGAGGACCAGCTACAGGACACATACACAAAGAGTGCAGTATTTCAATTATGATGAAAGGCATTGAACAGAATCAAAATTTTGATGGGATTTAACACAGCAAATATTTTTAAAAATCTGATTTAAAAGTGTCAGAATGTTTTATTTTTAACATTTAAAACTCTGAAGAATCTTTTACATCTGCAAATCTCACCTGTCCTGCAGACACTGACGATGAGCAGCAGTGTTTACGGTACGATGCCAAAGCTTCTGTTACTTCTGTCTGCAGTTCCTCCCTTAGCTCCTGTAGAGGGCGCTCCAACACCGCACAATAAACTGTAAAGATACATCAACACAAAGACAAGTTGTTCTGTTTGATTATTCAGCAACAACAGATTTCTGTCAGTTTTTACTTTTAATAACTGTTGAAATCAGATATTTAAATAAACAGTTTCTATTTGCATTTCTTTAATATATTCCACAGCCCGGTTACTGCAGTCTACATTTTTTATTTAATGGGAAATCCTTAGTACTGTTAAATATCATGAAACAGAAAGTGGCTTAAATTTTCACAAACATTACTTTGAGGACAATTACGCAGTCTTGAGAACAATGATAACATTTTCTCATCTAGGTATGATGGTGTATATATATAAATAATACTGATAAAGGCTTTATTTTCAAAGATTACATAATGTTTAGAGATTAATTTGATTTTGACTGTAAGAGCGACCAATGAAAAATAATTAAAGCTTCATGTAGTAGTGATTATGTCATAAAACAGATTTTTCTCCTACTCTGCAGGCCTTGCTGACAAACTAGGACTGAATGTACCACATCAATGAAACATTTTGATACAGAGAGTATAAGAAACCTACTTTTTTTGCAGTAGAAGGTGAGTATTGTCTGGGCCTGGTACTGCCTGAAAGTGTCCTGTAGGTGGCGTGAACATCTCAGGGTGAGAGTATGAACCCTAGTCCGCCTGTCTCCTGTCTGAGTGCTGTACGACAAAACAGCCTGACAAACAGAGGTGGACAGGGCAATATTATGGTTAAAAAAAGACTTTATGTTTTAATGAATTGGGACTTTGATCTTATTCGATAATAATGAACATGATTCCACCTGTATGGCCACACCCCTCGTTTCATCCACAGCTCTGGTGTGTGCAAGCTCCACAGCCAGTGTTGTAGACCCGTTAAGAGTTGCCACTGTGACCTGGCCAGGGCTTGGCCCGGGGATAAAAAGTCCATAACAGCCCGACACTCGTAGATCTGTCAACAAAGGGACAAATAACTGAGTTACATGTGTTTTTAAAGTACTCACTCAGCTTAGTCACACTGAAACATCACCTCACCTTTGCTGACAAAAATCCTGAGCTCTGCCTTGTAGCCTGTGTCCACCTCTAAGACCCTCTTCAGGTCAATGCTGAAGCGCTCTCTGTCCAGTTCTCCCTACAGTACAGATGTTTCAAAAATATCTCAGTTGACTTCTGCGACTCATTGATATGCTTGGCATTGTTCAAAATGTCATCATTTCACATAAATGCAGCTACACACTATTGTCATGCCACTCTTTAAGGTGTGAAAAGAAGCTGAATATTTCATCAAAATTTGAAAATGCAAATGCATTTTACACCTATGGAAAATGTATTGGCAGTAGTTGGAGAAGCAGCTAGATTCAGGCATTCTTTAAGTAGTGTAAGGTAGATTTTTTGCATTTGCAGAGCTTCCAGAAGCTTTTTGCTTTCTGTTCATACTTAGTATTCAAACTTAGCACTCCTAACAATTATCTTTGTCAAAACAAAGTCTTCCTTTTTTAAACCTCTAAAACTAATCAGATTCAATAAATCACAAAACTTAAGTCTTCTTAACATAAAGAAACACTCTTTTATTCACCACAAACACTGGGATTCATTTTTTGTGTTTTTGTTGCTCTTTTCTGAGCAGGAACACTACATTTAACAGTTAAAACAGTTAGTCTGTTAGAATTGTGCGTATAAGAGGTTTTTGTGTTAATGATTTGCTATCTACTGGGTCAATATTTACTTAAAATTAATATCTGTAGCCTACTGTTGTATTTTTGTGAAAATATAAGCAATGTACATTTACATTTTCAAATGTGAGAGCCTTTGGAGGTAAGTCATTAAATTGCAAGGTGAATAAAACCACTGCAGGGTTTTCTCTCGTCACAGCTTTGATTATCTTCAGCACACAGCCTGCCTGGTGCATATGACCAAATACCAGCAGTGACAATATTCTGTATAGCCCTTCCTCTCGTGCGATAATCCTTAAATATATCTCAAATGTGAAGGAATCAAAATAATCCACTTTTAGTTTGTCACTTAGAGCTGCTGTTACTTTACCTGCAGGTGGCTGTAGGTGTAAAGAGCTCCACCTGTTAGATAGGGAATGTGCCCTGGCCAAGCCCCACCCACATCGTGCTGAGAGAGGAGGAACAGGTGAATGCCACAGCCCTGACTGACACACTGCTTGGCCAGTGAGACAGCTGACTCTGATGGCTGAAAGATGGACTGCGGGAGGTAAAGGGCAGAAAAAAAACACAATTGAAATTAATTAGGCATAAAAGTGACATCTGAAAATTCTGTCAGAGGGTTGATCTGGCAAGTATTTGTCAGAAATGCTACCTGGATGCCCCAAATTGATTTTCTGGAGACTAAAGCCTGTTTCAGACTGGGAGCGTGATGCATGCGTCTCGACCGCGACATGCCTGGATTTTCAGTTTGATTGCATGTTAACAAGTCAGGGCTTTCAGACTGCCTGCATGTGTGCCGCGTCTGATATGCCCAGCTCAGGTGCGGAGAGTTGAGAGATTCGAAGTCTCACCTATTTCTTCCGCGCACCACGTGTGGCTGTGGACCATATTAGACAGGAAAATAATAAATGGAGAGCTATATTTACATTGTTGTGGCAAATATGCACATAGAATATGTTAACAACGTGTTTCTTGATAACCCTGAGGAAGGCCACAAGCTTAAATGCACCTGTTTATAAAGTTGTTCTCTAAAGACCAACTATTAGTGAAACTTTATGTCTCCACACTGGTTGAATATGTCACAGGAAAGATAAACTTCATATGAATGCTTTCCTGGTTTGTGGTTTTCAAAGTAAAAGCCCGGTTTAGCATTTCTATAGAGAAACTCCGTTCACTTGTACAAAATGCTTTTATTTTGAATAGTTCCAGACAAACTTCCACTGTACGCTGAATCAAGTCATTTTAGGGGGGTTTATTGAGGTAAAACTTATGAAAAAGGACAGGGCTTTGAGAGCAGGGAGATGTGGCTGACACGCACCCTGTGTGAAAGCCACAACAGCAGGAGTCTGGGCAGACACGTACAGCACACGCAAGCAGCAAAACACGCTCCCAGTCTGAAACGGGCGATTGCCGTGTGTGTTTCTCTGGTGTGGAGCAGATTTTAAGTCTATGTATTTGTGTTAATTACCTTTGGTTTGTTGGAGCCAAAGAACCCTGAGGCTGAGTTTGACTGTGGCATCTCTAGCAGAGGGGCAGTGTGGAAGATCAACAGCTTCCCAGGACAATTAAGAGCCTACAGACAAGAGACAATATAAATAAAGATGTTATTACACACAAATACTATTCATTATTTACCTTGCAGTGGCTTGGTGTTAAAAAAAACCCACTGCAGTCAGCGACATTAATAAGCACATCAACGTTCACCAAGTGCAGGGTTAAAAAGCATGTTTAATTATACACTAATTACATTGCTTACAATACATCAATATTTTCTTCCTCCAAAGCATAAAATTGTAAAAAAAAAATCATGGTTCATAAGAGGCAGACTAATGCTATATTAAAAGTATATTCCAACATTAGTAAAACAGTTGATCAGCCGGTCTACTATTTCTAACTGTCGACTTGCAAACTAATAATGATTATATTACCCTCTGCTAATGTTCATATGCACCCAAAACACACAAAAAATCTTCCAGTTAACTCTAAAGAATTGTGAGCAGTGACTACTTACCTGCAGCACAGCTAGTCCTGCTCTGACAGGCAGCTCCATAGGAACTCCATCACAGTCTTCGCACCCTGGACTGAACTGGGGTATTTGCTGCAACACACTAAACACAGAAAAATGATGAGGAAAAAAAGCGATTAAATTGCTTTAAAAATGAAACGTCCAATGAGTTTAAGTTGGGTAAGGTTTAAGTAAAATATTGAATCAAAAGTCATCTGAACATTACATTACATTGGAATGAAAAAGTCAAAGTATGACCCAAAGAAGATCCTGAGAATCAATTTCACTGCGATTAAGTGGTTTTATGAATAACATCACTCACAGATGTGCAGAGTATTTGTAATGAAAAAAGTCCTTTCCAAGCAACTAGTTTACAAGATTTCAGGGATTTAAACTGTATGCATTGTGATCATAGACTAAGCATCAGCCTGCAGCTTGTTCTTTGCTCTGCCTGGACTACACTTCTTTAGTGGATGCTTTTCAAATTAACACTTAAATTAGATCTCTAAGCTCATCAAATTCAGACTGATTTTGTAAAACTAGAGTAAAAAATTTACCATGAAACAGTAACATTACTGAATCATGTGAATATCATTGTAATAAAACTACAATGCATATAAACTCAGAGAAACACACAAGTCAGTACTTTTGATACCTGTTAACACTGTCTATACAGTCTTTCAGGGACACCAGAAGCCCCTCCCTCACAGGAAGCTGTAGCTCCTCCGTCTCTGTGATGACCAGCATGTGTGGGCGAGACAGGGCGGGGCTGAGGTCATACAGGTGGATTCTGTTGTCATAAGTCATCAAGCCAATACGGATGTCTGAAAAGTCATTGCCATCCTCGCTACAAGAACAAGATAAAACTTGTTTGAAAAGCTTGATGACTGGATTCTTGATCATTACGTGTCGTTTTTTGTGTAAAAATAAAGTAAGAGAAAAGTGTACAACCTTTTCAGAGAGGCAAGCAGAGTGAGTATTTGTTGTGTTGTAAACTCTAAATGTCCTCCTCTCAGCGCTGAGGCAGACACATCGATGGCAAAAAGCAAAGAAGCAGGTTCACCCTATAATAAAACATACATTTACACATGTTGCATATTTTCTAAATAATTATGAGACTATGAAAGGACATGTGAAGGGACTTCTAAAGGGAATTTTGATGGAAATACTTACGTTTAATTCATATCTTCAGTACTTAGGTAACGTAAATACTTTCTCTTTATCAAGACTAAAAACGAACAGCAGCTGAATTCAACTAAATTTGCAAAGATTTTTAGTAAAAAAAAATGCACAAGGTCAAAAGATTGAGTGACATATGGGTCTCCTTTATTCTCACATTTAAGAAGCTAGAATTTGAAAATGTTTTGTATAAGTGGTTCATGGCTGTCCTATTAATTCATCAGAAAACTGATGATGATGATGAAGATTCCTTTGATGGGAAATGTAATTTTACTCTCTATTACTGAACTTGCTGAACATACATAAGATGAAATACATGACAAACAGAATTCTGTGGCGATGCACTAATGGTAAAATTTCAGAGTGAAGACCTGCTTCAAATTGAGCTTTTGAGGGTTTGGTGCCTTGCTCAGGAGCTAAACCTCTCCAACAGCCAAATCACTTCACAGACTTTGACCAGTACTTGATCCAGCAACCCTCCTATTGCCAGCCCAAGTCCTTACAGACCAAGCTACTGCCATCCCTGGGTAATTTAAGGAAATCCCTACCAATGAGATGACCCATATGAAAATTAATAGAAAAGGCATTTTGAAGGGGGGAAAAACAAGCAGTAGGTATATTTCTGTCTTGCAAACTCAGTATCAGGGTTGTTACTTCCATCACAAACAGAAGAACTTTGAGTATGTTTGACAGAGCAAACATGTAAGAGCTAATGATAATAATAACAGAAAACAAACAGCTACAGAGGAGGAAACTAACCTGCTGAGAGTTGAGAATCTCATAAGACCCCATGCTGAGCTCAGGCCTCTTGTCTGTATCCACTCGAACTCCCTCCACCCCTTTTGTGGGCTGATAGTGTTGCCACGGTACTGAGACATAAGAGAGGAGAGATAAACAGGTTCATCAAAGCTTCAGAATAAGAGAAAGAAAATCATGCAAGGTGCAGAAGTTTGGGGCTTTAGATGGATTTTTTTCATAATTTAAAAATCTCATTTCACCTACACCAAAACTCCTTCTAGTGACTCCTCTTTATAAAGCACTGGATCTTCATTATTTTGCATGAATGTATGGCAGAGAGAAAAATCAACACAGACTTGTTTCTTAATGTTTTTTTTTTGCTTTGATTTCTTATTTTTATTTTTACCGTCTGCCTCTTTTAATGATCTTTGAGTAATACAACCATCTTCAATGTTCTCGTTAAACATTTTTTGTTACTGCAGTAGGTATAATTAAACTTGTTACTAAAACTTGTGAAAAGCAGTATTCATTTCTAACACTGAACATGTACACTGCCTATAAAAAGGATTCACCCTTTTTTATTGATTTTATAAATCAATCAGGGTCAATATGATTTAGCTTTGCTGACAAAAAAATACAAAGAAATTCTGTAATGTCAGTAAGAACACATTGGTACATAGTAATGTCAATTGAACAAAAATATTTAAGGTAATATGAGTGCCTACATCAATATTCACCCCCTTCAAGTCAGTATTTAGTAGATGCACCTCTGGCTGCAATCACAGCACTGAGTCTGTGTGGATAGGTCTCAACCAGGCTTGCACATCTGGACACTGCAATTTTGCTCCATTCTTCTTTGCAAAGAAGCTCAAGCTCTGTCAGGTTGCACAGGATTGGGCGTGAACAGCCCTTGTCAAGTCCAGAAACTGACCAGACTAAGGTCTGGGATTTGATTCGGCCACTCCAGAACATTCAGCTTGTTGTCTTTAAACGGTTTCTGTGTAGCTTTTGCCGTATGCTTCAGGTCATTGTCTTGCTGGAAAAAAATTCTTCTCAAAAGCCGTAGATCTCTTACAGAATGAATAGGACTGTCCTCCAAGTTTTTTCCTATATTTTGCCCCATTCATTTTACCCTCTACTTTCACAAGCCCTCCACAGCTGGTTGCCGAGAAGTATCCCCCACAGCATGATGCTGCCACCACCATGCTTCACAGTGGGGATGGTGTGTTTGTGGTGATGTGCAGTGTTTGTCGTCCACTGAACATAGCATCTTGTCTGAGGGCCAAAAAGCACCATTTTGGTCTTATCAGACCACATAACTGTTTTTTTTATCCATCCTCTGACTTACAATTTTAAATAACCTTTTCTCTGAGTTGCTTGTTCTTTTGTCTTAACGGTGTAATGGTAGCCAGGAATACTGATTAACCAGTGACTGGACCTTCCAGACACAGATGTCTTTATACTACAAGCACTTGAGACACATTCACTGTTCTCAGGTGATCCCTGTTTCACTCACTGAGAGACTACTAGCACAAATTGGCTGGACCTCTGTGGAATTTCTCTGTGAAATTCTTTATGTGATCACTTATCTTGTATATATTTTTTTATTTGGCATTACTTTGTGGAAATCTTGTTTCACTTTGACATTAAAGAGGTTTTGGGTTTGTTTTCTGGTCAAAAAGCCAAATTAAATTGACAATGGTTGATTTATTAAATCAATAAAAAGATAAAACATCAAGGGGGCGAATACTTTTTATAGACACTGGACTAGTCTGTATTTGAGGTTATACTTTAATACTAAATTGCAAACCGTTTTACCTCACCTTCATTGAGTTTACCACAGAAAGGGCAGTAAAACCTCTGACCACAGTCCTGCCAGCCCATTGCTGGGCACATTAAGGCACCGCACCATCCACAACCCGAAACACACTCTGACTCTTTGATAACCGGCAGGGAATTCTGTTAATGCAAACACACAAATTAGCATTAACTCAATTGGACATATCCTAACAGAATGCTTCTCATTTAACTGAAGATGGGTTTTATGTAGTGTTTCATAAAATTTCTCCTTAGATATTTGATGTTCCTTTGTTTTTATAAAACACTTTAAGGAAAAAAATGTTGAAAACTGGCCTCTCCAGCTTTTTCCTTGGTCAGAGGAGTGACCAGAGCTCCCAGTGGTAGCCGACTGAGCAGGGCAGTCTGACCTTCACAGGGAACACAGTACGATGTAGAGCGAATGGCGAAAGGACTTGCACAACCTAGGGTTAACATGATAAGAAGGGAAGAAAAAAAGTTTAGTTTAGTTTAGTTAAGTTCAGCGCAGTTGACAGGGGATAACCACAACACAACTATTAAGCCAGGCTTGGCTACAAAGCTAAACTACATCTGTGATCCCTAGGCAAGAAGGCATAAAAACATGCAATACAGTACAAGTAATTAAATTAAAAGTAAAAGGTGTATGTACAAAATAAAGAGAAACATAGCAGTATGCTATTTTGTACCCTTTAACAGTGCTTTATCAAATAAATGTTTATGAAACAGAGCCCTCTGACAAGCATGCAGACATAGTTTAAGTTTGTTTACCCCTGTCTTCTATGACACAGGGAGTAGTTGCCAAAGGAGGAAGATGGGAAAAAGGCTCAGAGACAAAGACTTTGCCCTCCCACTCTGCCCTGTCCTCTGCAATCACCTTTACCTGTGTGTAAGAGAGAGAGGGAGAGGGAGAGACAGGAAGAGGTGAGGAATTGTCGATTACAAAGATTTCTGTAAAAATCCATTACAATAAAATAAAGGATCTAAGTTTTTACATTCTCATTGCATTATTGTACATTAGCAGAACTAATATGAAATCACTAGTAAGAGCAAAATGTGCAACAAAAGTCCTTGAGTGTTTTCATCTTATAGTCAGAATATGCAGCACATTCTTTTTGTTAAAATGGTAGTCACGAGATAGCCACTAGAGGTTCAAGTCTTAAGTGTAAATACTAGACCCTTCATTTGCCTTGAAGAGGTTTTTAATAGCTATCTTTATAATGTACTATGAAGGGCAATATACACTGCTTGGCCAAAAAAAAAAGTCGCCACCTGGATTTAACTAAGCAAATAGGTACGAGCCTCCTATTGGATAATTACTGCATGGGCGATTATCTTTCAGCTGGCAACAAGTTATTTAACCCCAGCTGATGCAATGAGTAACTTCTCATTTCTTAAACAACCATGTTGAAAGACACATCCTGTGGTCGTGGAAAAGATATTAGTCTGTTTAAGAAGGGTCAAATCATGGGGTGCGCCGGTAGTTGAGTGGTTAAGGCGCGCACCATGTACGCAGGCGACCTGGGTTTGAATCCGGCCCGTGGCACTATTTCCTGCATGTCTCTCCCCGCTCTCTTCCCTGTTTCTGACTCTATCCACTGTCCTCTCTCTAATAAAGTCACGAAAAAGCCCCCAACTCTGGACTCTGGAGGAATGGAAGAAGGTCATGTGGTCTGATGAGTCCAGATTTACCCTGTTCCAGAGTGATGGGTGCATCAGGGTAAGAAGAGAGGCAGGTGAAGTGATGCACCCATCATGCCTAGTGCCTACTGTACAAGCCTGTGGGGGGCAGTGCTATGATCTGGGGTTGCTGCAATTGGTCAGGTCTAGGTTCAGCAACATTATGTGCCCAAAGAATGAGGTCAGCTGACTACCTGAATATACTGAATGACCAGGTTATTCCATCAATGGATTTTTTTCTTCCCCAATGGCACGAGCATATTCCAAGATGACAATTCCAGGATTCATCGGGCTCAAATTGTGAAAGAGTGGTTCAGGGAGCATGACACATCATTTTCACACATGAATTGGCCCCCACAGAGTCCAGACCTTAACCCCATTGAGAATCTTTGGGATGTGCTGGAGAAGGCTTTGCGCAGTGGTCAGACCCTCCCATCATCAATACAAGATCTTGGTGAAAAATTAATGCAACACTGGATGGAAATAAATCTTGTGACATTGCAGAAGCTTATCGAAACAATGCCACGTGCTGCAATCAAAGCTAAAGGCGGTCCAACGAAATATTAGTGTGTGACCTTTTTTGGTGGCGACTTTTTTTTTGGCCAGGCAGTATATTACAGCAGCACAGGATGCATGCAAGTTCATATAAGGCATCCTCCAGCCTCTGCGGTAGGCAGGAAATAGTATTTTGCCGCCAAAAGTCCTGTAGAGCTTGGACAAGAAAAGATAGAAGAAGAGAGAGGAAATAACTTACAGCACTGGGAAGGAGCACTGGATCCAGGCCGTAACGAGACTCAGAGTTAGGGGACTGCCGAGAAAAAAGTAAAAAACTCAAAACTTATTTCAATATTCAAACGAATGTGTGAATAGATTGCATGTTTACTTTTTAATGAAATACAGAATAGAGAAAGACATCTTAAAGTTATGAGATCCAAAAACTGACATTCTCTCTTTATTGTATACTTTTCAAGATTGTTGTTACTGTTGCTGTTTTGCTTCTTTACTAAAAAGAAAAATACATAAAAAATAAACACAGGAGTTTCATCTTTTAATTTGAGGCAACAGTGTGAGGTTTCACATGCTTCACAGTCCATACACTGCTATGCAAAAAAAATGCAACCAGATTTGAAAGATTGTCAAGTGATTTATTTTGCCACAGTACTGAACATCTTTCAGCAACCATCACATCATCACATATTGCTGTGTCGATAAGTTTCTCACCTGTGGCATGAAGCTCCCATCCTGTACAGCTGAATTAGGAACAATCTCTTTAGTGGTTCCTGAGGAATAACAATGAAGGACAGATGCTTACAAAACAATTATACATTGCGCTGTCTTCATCTGGGCTGCAACCCTTAAAGAAGTTTAAAGAATATGGAGGTTGGAATACATCCTGTTGGTACCCTTCTGTTAAAGATAGAAAAACCCACAATGGTCACTGACATCACTTGAAACTGATAAAATTAAAATTGAAAATTAACTGATGAAAATCATACATTGCTCTTGAATTCTGGTTCAACAGAATCATTTTTTAAAAACAAACTAATGAAAATGGCCTGGACAAAACTGATGGTACCCCAAGAAAAGATTGAAGTAATTTGACTGTAGAGACATGTTAAACTAAGATTCCTCCTGTAATTAGCATCACGTGTCTCCAAACTTGTAATCAGTCAGTCTGCCTATTTAAAGGGAGAAAAGTTGTCACTTTGTTGTTTGGTTTCATGGTGTGTACCACACTGAACATGGACCACAGAAAGCTAAGGAGAGAGTTGTCCCAGGAGAATAGAAAGAAAACTGTAGACAAGCATGTTAAAGGTAAATGCTGTAAGACCATCTCCAAGCAGCTTAATGTTCCTGTGACTACAGCTGCACTTATTATTCAGAAGTTTAAGGTCCACGGGACTGAAGCCAACCTCCCTGGACAAGGAAAATTAATGACAAATTAAAGGGACGGATAATACAAAGGGCAACCAAAGAGCCCAGAACAACTGCCTAGACACAGGTGTCAAACTCAAGGCCCGGGGGCCAAATCCAGCCCATGGAACAGTTAAATCTGGCCCGCAAGATGAGCTCATATTTCTGTTATAACTGGCCCATCAGTATTAGGTCTGCAGATTTCCTCAAGTATAAAAATGTCAGCTTATCTGTGATGATTTAAGATATCCTTGTTAAGTCACAAAATCTGAAAAAGGAGTAAAAATATTTAGATAAGAAGTCAGGAATGTGGGAAAAGAAATTATTTTGTGTTTTAATTTCCCATTTTCCATTTAGCATCTCACAATTAGGGCTCAAACTTAGGATTTTGACTTTTATTTCATACTTTGAGTATTTCAACTCAGAATTTTGACTTCTCATAAAATATTTTGAGCTTTAAGATTGATAATTCTAATTACTTCCGCCAAGGGGGTTATGTGATCGGGTGGGTTTGTTCATTTGTTTGTTAGTTTGTTTGTTAGCAACATAACTCAAAAAGCTGTAGGTGGATTTTGATGACATTTTTAGGAAATGTCAGAAATGGCATAAGGAAGAACTGATTAGATTTTGGGAGTGATCCAGATCACCGTCTGGATCTAGGAATTTTTTAAAGGATTCTGTACTATTGGGAGATAGGGCTAATGGTGGAAGTCTGCGCTCTCCAAGTGCTTTTCTAGTTTTTAAGTGATATTTTTACCTTTTTAACCAATTATTTTGTATTTTACCTCATATTTTCAACTCCAAACTTTGACTTCACAATCCCATAGATTGACCTTTTAGACTCACAATTTAAAATTTTGAATCATATTTTGACTTTTAATTTCATGATTACAATTTTTTTTCACATTTTGACCTTTTGAACTCACGATTTTGTCTTTCTTTCTAATATATTTGCCATTAAAAACATTATTTTTCAATCTCAGTTTCATTTTTTGATCTTTTTGAAGTAATAAATTTACTTCTCTCAGATTGTAAGCCTTTAAACTTATCTTTTTAACTTTTTGAATGTCAAAATCGTTTATCATTTGTGCTAAGTTTTTTTTTTTTTCATATTTTATTACTGGTGAAACAAGATTGACAGTTTATAGTTACAAAGGGGAGCCTGTTAGGCCCTCAGGTTAGCCCTGAATCCAGAATCCTGCCCCTGCTGTGATTGAGTTTGACAACCATGGCCTAAGAGATTAAAGGTGAACTCTAAGGTCAAGGTAGGTACATCAGTGTTAAAATGCACCATCCATTGCCGTTTGAGCCAAAGTGGACTTAATGGAAAATGACAGAGGAAGACTCCACTGCTGAAAGCAAATCATAAAAAAGCAAGACTGGAATTTACCAGAATGCCTATTGACAAGCCGCAAAGCTTCTTAGAGAATTTCCTTTGGATGAATAAAACAAAAGTGGAGCTGTGCTGCCCAGTGTCAGAAAGCCTGGTCTTAGTCACAGGTCATGGGTCCTCCAACAGCATAATGACCCAAAACACACAGCTGAAAACACTCAAGAATGTCTAAGAACAAAACATTGGTCTATTCTGAAAGACCTTTCTATGAACCCTGATCCAAGTCCTATTGAACAACTGTGGAAGGAGCTGAAACATGCAGTCTGGAGAAGGCACCCTTTAAACCTGATACAGCTGGAGCAGTTTGCTCATGAGAAGTGGGTCAAAATACCTGCGGACTTATTGAGAGTTACAGAAATCACTTGATTGCAGTAATTGCCTCAAAAGGTTGTGCAAAAAAATAGTAAGTTAAGGGTACCACCATTTTTTTCCTGGCCAGTTTCATTAGTTTGCTTTTGTTATGATTCTGTTGAACCACGATTCAAAAGAAATGTCTGATTTTCATTAGTTAATTTTTATTCATCATTACCTTTTTCAGTTTCATGTTCTCTCATTAACCATTGCTGCCTTTCTTTCTTTAACAGATGGGTACCAACAATTTTGTCAACATGTGTATGTTATAGTGCTTATCTGTGTTTGAACAATGTTTTTTATGATAAATGGTAAATGGGTTTGAAGCAATATAGCTTTGCCTGAGGAAACTTTGACATGTGACTACAGATGACGGGGAACAATTAAGCCACGACTGCCCTCCAGCACCTTTGTTTGTTGAGTTAAAGGTTATTTTCAGTTACTTTTTGAATGTCAAGGGAAACTAGGTCTTTCTCAAAGAACTTGATGTTACTTAATTCAAATGCTTATGGCTTTAAACTCTGCAGCAAGCATGTAAGCATGTCATTTTACATGGTCTAGAATAACCTACCTCCAGAGTGTTGTTGAAGTGTCCACTGAGGCTGTTGTTGGATAGGAGAGGTAGGTGATGCATGATTATGGCTGTATCCAACAGAGGCCCCTTTGTTGAATACAGGATGAGGAGAAAACTGTGGACTTTGGCATACACAGTGTTCAGACAATGGAGAGCTGATGGGCAGATGTTTCTGATGTGGCGACTGAGGACCATTCAGTGATTCCTGTTGTGTGTAAGGAGGCTGAAAAGGTGGAGAGATTGCCTGGTAGGGGCTGTAAGGGGAATAGAATGGCATCTGAAAAGGCTTTCTAGGCTGAGTTGTTTCATTTAAGAGAGGGAGAGAACATGGGGGTAAAATTCTTTCATGGCTTGCATGAGTGATTTGCGGCACACTCAGGTCAGCATTATTAGCATGAAGCGTATTGTGATGAGTGTTGTTTATAGTTGGAAAGGTGGTATTGTCTCTTTGACAGTCCTGGCTGGACGCCTGCTGGTGCTCCACACAGGGTAACTGGTCAGAGGGAGAGCCAAGGCTAAGATGCTGAAAGCTGGGCAGGGGGTTGTAAAGGGCTCCTTGGGGTGAAGCTGGGGACCAGCTGCTCTGGCCCACCCATGGTTGACTGGGTGTCTGGCTCTGATTGGCTGTGTGGTCGTTCATCATTATCCATAACCATCACTGATTGGTGTGTTCAATCTTGGAGGTGGGACCTATCAAGACAAACATGCAAGATTTATCATAAGGGTCATGTTGTGAGTTCAGGTTTCCTGTAAAACGAATAAGACTTTTTGACAGTGGTTACATTAAACAAAATGTAGGTTATTGCAGCCAATGAGTTGCAAGTTTATGTATATTTAATCACACAACTGAAATACGTCTAATAAAGTGACCAAAGCAGCAATACTGACATTCAACAAGCAGGTCTCAGAAAAAATGAGGTAACATAACAAAACGAATCAGAGCCAATGTAAATTGAATACAGCGTTAGCTTTTTTGCTGAGGTCTCTGTTTATTCTCATGAAAGCTAGCGGTAGTATTTAGCCCACTGTCAAAGAAATGCTGTCTTGTGCAAGAATTATCTGCTTGAGAATAAACGACCAGGGATTTGCACAGACCGTACGAAATACAAAAACACCGCCCGAAAGACACAACCTCATTTCAGTCTTAAATATAAGGATTCAATACCTTTAAGCATCAACGGAAACGTTGGGTTCGCTTGCTGCACTTGTCGATAACGTCTTCATTTCCTCCTCTCCAGCGGAAGCAAAACACTACGGAGATGTCAAATCAATTATCAGCAAGTTTTCCTCTGAAATTAAACTAAACTCCATATTAAGATACTGCTACACTTTTTGGCTTTGATTTTTTTAACGAAAACACGGCCGCGTTTATGAGTATAATTGCTTCTTAGCTGAAACATCCTATCCATGGTGGTCTGCACAACGTATTCCGTGTATCCTTTCAAAATAAACGTCCAGTATAAACTGACAAAATACTCTGAAATTATTTTCACCAGCTTATTTTCTTAGGTTATCTTCTGTAGAAGTTCAACCTCATATCACAATTAAATACTCTACACCATAGTCCACTACATTACCATCTACAACATATCGACTTTTTATAAAGATAACCATGCAGATCAATTTTGGCAGATACAGCATATTCAGTATCTATAAAGAAATATTGATACATAAAGAAATCATAATCAATGCTAATTTTAATGATAGAAATACAAAAAAGAACCGATACTTTTTTAATCTGTCATGTACGCGTTTTAGTTATTTCACCATGTGTATCAAGAACATATTTACAATAAAAAAACCCTGACATAGCTGAACCTACTTAGGTCTTCAATCAAATTCAGATGTTCAAATGATCAATAAATTACTTAAACACCTTTTTAATACAATAAGATAAATGATTTTAAAAACCCTGCAGTAGATTATAAGTTGCCAACAGTGCCTAATGTATCAAATGTAATTTTAAAAAGCACAATTTTATGGCATTTTTACTTTTTGGGGATTTTGGTAGAAGATGAAATAAACATATCATTTCCAAAAAAAGAGAAGTTTCTAGTCATTATTTGAGTTATTAGGCTTTAAGGTGTTAAGGACTTGGACAGGCTAGCAAAACCGTCTTTATTAAAAACATACAGATGAGGACGAAATTATTAGTCAACCTGTGAAAATTTATTTTTTCCCAAGGATTTCACAAGTGCTATTAAACAGAACAAGTTTATTCTATTTATTTATTTGCACACACGATACCATTTTTGTGACATTGATGCATCTTTCACAGGGAAAGAGTTAAGTAAAAAACATTTGCTGGTGAGGCAGGAAACCCGGGGCATATGATTAAACCTCACCACATTACAATTAGACTTACAGGAAAGAATTTAATCAAAAGGACAAAGTTAAAAAGAAACAAACAAAAGAAAAAAACAGAACAAAGTAAACAACAAAACAAAACAAACAACAACAAAAGACAGAACAATTGTAACAGCTTTTCCAAATATCCAAGTTTTATTTTGGTTGCTTATTTATATTATTTGTTTATTTTACTTTGGACACAGAAACAAAGTACCAGGGTCAAAATTATTAGCCCCTGATGCTAATAGTCAGTTGTGTCTCCTTTTTACTAGATAATAGCCTGCAGT
The DNA here is from genome assembly GCF_018320785.1 of Cheilinus undulatus. NCBI lineage: Eukaryota > Metazoa > Chordata > Actinopteri > Labriformes > Labridae > Cheilinus > Cheilinus undulatus. Next base: position 26,308,965 of record NC_054869.1, on the reverse strand, counting down.
CTGATGTGGTTTTCAACAAGTCTCCTACTGGTCTCCTGAGGAAACCCAACCCATTCTTCTTGGGCCAATCTCTCAAGCTTTTTCAGATTTGATGGTCTTCTGGTATTGACCTTGATCTTCACCCCACAGATTTTCAACTGGATTCCAGTCAGGGCTTTGTGCAGGCCAGTTGCTAAG